>NW_011889204.1:343066-347978 GCF_000151845.1 Pteropus vampyrus | reverse complement strand
TTTAACCACTCCTCGAATGAAGGTTCTGAGTTCCCCTCACCATCTACTGTCTTCTCAAAGTCATCTATCTGTCTATGTGCCTCTCAAGTGTAGCGCCTGGAACGGAACACATTTACGTGCTGTTACCTGGTAAGCTTACAGTGGGGTGAGACCATCAACAGCTCCTTAGGTCACAGACTGTGTGGTCACATGTGGCTTTGGGGCAGCACCATCGGGCTGTTTAATGTGACTGCACGTATTCAGAATTTGGTTTAGCCAGAGTGGGCTCTGCCAGTCACACTGCCTGGGTTCAAATTCTGGCTTCCTCACTTAGTGTCTGACTTCACTCAACATTCCTAGGCTTCAGTGTCCTTATCTGCAAAGGAGATCATAACAATACCTCCTTCATAGGGTTGTTTGAGTATGATAAGGAGTTACCTACATTTCAGAAATTGCGACCCCTAATTATTACATTAGTATTAACTATTATTATCGTGTCTTATTCCCCCACCCCATATTTATACAGTTAGGCTGGGTCCTCAAGTGGAAGACCTCCGTCATCTGAATTTCATCCTGTTACATTTTGGCCTCTCTTATCGTTACGAAGCTGTATTTCAGGATCACTATTATTTGCTACGTTCCCCTTCACGGCTATCATCTGCACATTTGATAGGACGGCCCTGTCACCCATCATCTAACTCACTAATAGTGTCCAACGTGGCTGAGTGGAGATAAAGGCCAGTGAAGACCTGCTGGGAGTTTCTCTCCAGGGTGAAGGCAATCCACTTCCCAGCACCTTATAGATACGGCATTCGATTAGTTGCAAATCACTACACTGAAACTCCATCTCTCATCTTTTTACCGTGTCCATGAAAAGAGGTCTGTACTATCATTCGACATCTAGATATCCTCACTGTCCTAAAGGAATTCCAGGAGTTGTTTACGGCACACGCTGTTTGGGGCACAATAACCTGACATACCAGCATTATAACTATGTTTTAGCGGGTGGAGAGACTGAGGTTAAGTCAACAGCAGAGCTGGAAACTGAACTCAGGCAGCCAGACCCCCGAGCCCCTGATCTACGCATCTAAGAGATGAGTACGACCGAACTTACTCTTAGTGAATCCATGCTGGCTGTGGGTACAGTTTCCTTTCCAAAATGCTCAGAAATCATCTCTTTAGAATTACTTTCTAGAACCTTACACACGTATAACATCAAGCTTCGAGCTCCACCCGTCTCTTTGGGGAATCTACCATCTTTTACTCTGGAAAAATTGGAAATATATTTGTTGGCCTTCTGATATCCCTCTCAACCTAATTCCTTAAAAAAAAAAATGAAATCGCTAACAAATATCTGGCTCCTGATTTAACTACCTCAGTACTCATGCATCCAAGCTACAGATCTTGGACACATTTGGAGCAGCCAGTTTTAATTCCTTTTAAGACTCAGGCCCTGTCTCAGGGGCTCTAAATCCAGGGTTGTGGATGAGCCGCATCTGTTTCCAGGTTTCTGTGTGCAGAGCACATTTCCTGGGGAAGTCGCTCTGGTCACACCCTCGAGGGACAGCTCGGACCTCGGATCTGTTCTCCTTTTCCCTCACAAACATTCTCTGCGAAGGACAGGCCACCCAGGGGAGGGCCCGCCCTCCTCTGCTCGGTGTCAGCACCTCCGCTGGGAGGTGGAGACCACCCCCCTGGTCTCCCTGGCTGCCTCCCTTGGAGTTTCTTTCGAGAGGGCGGGGAGCAGCTCGGTCTGCCCGATGGGCCTGCGCCACGCTCACTCTGCTGCCTTGGTTTGGGCCTCCGCTAGCTTGTTTCGTGGAGAGCCAGGTCCCCTTTAGTCGGCTCTCCCCTTTCTAGGTAAGCGGTGGCAGCTGATGCGGAATCCACGCCAGCCTCTCGATGCTCTCTCTTCTAGCTCATCCTTCGAATCCTATGTTGTTTTTTGTTTCCCTTCTTCAGGTAAAGAAGACCACCTGGATCCGCCTCGTCCTTCCGTCTGTGGCTGCCATGACAGGGCTGCTTTACCCACAGGGAGTCCACCTTTGTGAGCATTTAATTCACAGCAACCCTAACTGAGATGGAATTCTTACCGAGCCCAATCGAGACTTTGTCAGATACCGCGAAACCCATCTCTGGCTGTAGTTAGCACCTCTCTCTCTCAGTCGACTCTGCCGCCTGCGCCAGGACCGTCATCTGTGTCCTCCAATGCTGCTCCTCCCTCCTCCTCCCTCACCCTCCTGCCTCCAGGGTGGCCACTCTCGGGCTCATGGCTTTCTTCCCACACGGGACTAGCCGCTCTTCATGCCACATGGTGCTACTGCACTGCCCTTCATAATGGGTCTGCCGCTTTTGAACGGGGCGTCATTATCTACCCTGATCACAGTCCCATTCCACCAAGTGCGGTGATACCTAGAATATCACATTGACCACTATGTTATCTCAAACTCATTCCATTTTGCTTTGTGCATTGACATCTGAGGTCTTATCTAGGGCTTCTGACATCCTCATCAGTGGTTTCAGAAAAATAGATCCCAGGTGCCTCTCACACTATTATTTTATTCTCAGTCAATGTGAAGCCATAATGGCCAGGTCGCTAGGCTTTCATCCTAATTTAAGGGTGTTCATTCGCTCTGTGCTCATCTCAGGGGCTTTTTATCCTCATAAAATTGAACCCTTATAAGAAGAGTGGCCACTTCCCACTGTAAACCACTGTTCGTGGTTTCTCAGTACAGTAGTTGGCAGGTTAGTATACTAAATTCTGATTATATTAAAACAGCAGTTTTAAAAATTCACTTACAAGGTCAGATGTTTTATATAAAGGAATGTAACATAAAAAGGCTTGCTCTCCTTGTGAAAACCACTAATAAAAGTTACTGCTTTACTGATATACTTCAAACAGCACAGAAGCTTACAGTTCAAAACAGGAATGGGCATGTTGTACTGTGGCATCCTATCGTGTGTGTATTTAATTTATACAAATGTACCACAGGGAGATGAGGCAGACGCGGAGGGAGGCTACAGGACAATCTGAAGAGTGCAGGTGATTCTGCCCACCCCCACCCCACCCCCGTATTTAAAAGCGAGCTCCGGCACATGCATGAGATGGGAGTGGTTAGGTCCACTGTTCCCTTGGGCCTGCCCACAACATGGAAATCTCTGTTCTGAATGTGGTCCTAGTATTTAAAGGCATATACTTTCCAAATTCACATGGCCCTGAACAGAAGCGAACTACTCCACTTGGTGCTTAACCAAAGAAACTGCTGTAGTATGTCCAACGCAGGAGAAAAACCTGGCTGTTAGATGTACTGTATGTCTATATACTGTACTTGATGGGTAATTTAACAGAAAAGTATACTTTTATCTTTTAGACAGACTCTAGAATCTAACTTTTCCATCCTTTTAAGCTGTGACTCCACTGTGGTTCCCTAAGTCACACACACAGACACACACAGTCACTCTGCATCTTCTCTCTTCCCACTAGAGGGCGGCCCTGCACATATCGAGAAGGTGAGATGGTTTAGGAAAAACAGCACGCCTGTTAATCTGACTTGCAAGTGCACTTACGATTCTATAGTTTCTGTACATGTTACCTTGAATGTGGCAAATGCATCTGAAGCTATGTCAAATGTTGACATTTCGACATATCTGAAGAAATCATAAAACTGTTCTGACCACAAAATGATTTTTGCAAGTGGTTCATGTCTGATGCATTCTCTTAACATTATTCCACAATTTAGAGCTATTTCTGGAGATTCATACCTGCAAGAAGAAAAAACACATGATTGCTTTTTTAAGACTCCACAGCTGAACAGTTCAAACTCTTAGAACAGGAAGTTTCAGACATAGCCTAACGAGCAGGTCAGAGCAGAACACGTGCCCAGGTGAATGTCCTCCATGGCACATACCATTAGTTGGTGATGACTGCTTTAGCTCAAAGAAAAGTAACAGCCCTGAGAGTGGTCGTGTGGAAAAAAAGTTCATTACGTAACTAAAAAATCAAAAGAGAAGTATTTCGGGGCATAGCTCCAAACAGGGGTTAGTTTTACATGTGGGGTGCTCTCGATGTTTCAGAAAATTTACCAAAAGCTGAATCAAAAAACAATATGAAACAAAATAGTTTCCTGAATTCATTTCTGAATTAATATTCTGAAGAGCTCTACCAAATACAAGCTTTTGAACTTCTTTCGATTCGATACTCAAACTAGTGCTTTCAAGATTCCTGGTCACATGGAAACCCTAGAGCTGAAAACCTGGTCCTGAGTATATCACAGTCACGGAGAGGGAGCCCTAAGGACTCCTGCAGTGGGCGCAGGGGACCGACTGCGCGGCAGCCCTCCTCCACACCCATCTTGGCATCTCCCGCTTCTCCCTCCCTGCGATCGGAAAGAAAACCCCGTTTCCTCCAGGCCCAGCTGCCTTTTCCCTCCAACTGCACCGAGCCTCGGGCTGGCCGGCCCTTCTGCTCGAGCTCTCTCCCCCTCCACTGCCTTTCGGGCTGTGAGCCTCGTGTTAACGTCTGCTCCAGTCTCCTGCAAGCAAATTCCATTCTCCAACGTCCTCCTGGCGAAGACCTCTCTTGGCCAAATCGATCATGTCTCATAGTACAGACTCTGCTGCTTGGTGTCCTGACACTGCTGATCTCTGCAGCTCTCAAAGGAAAAGCTCGCCCAGTTCTCCTTTCTCCCCCAGGTGCCCTTTCTCTCCCTGACTGTTCCTAGTTTTTGCCTGGCTGAGGTCCTTCCTCAGTTGCCTCTGGCCTGCTGGCGAAGGCCCACACTCCCACCATGGCTCCACCCCGCTCAGGTCTACACTTGAACTACAGGTAGGCACTTTCTGTTGTCTTGGGACAATTTCAGTTAAAGGTCCACCATAAACTCCACGTGTCTAAAATCAAACCTCATCTCCCTTCAGAAACAGGCCCCTCTCCTGC
>NW_011889204.1:332496-342121 GCF_000151845.1 Pteropus vampyrus | reverse complement strand
GAGTACAAGGCAACAGTTATGCCTACAACCTGCCAGCACGAGGGCAGAGAGCGCATTAACATTTAAATTGCCAGAGAAAAAATTACTGCCTCCAGAGGCACTAGTCTGACACTATCAACAAGATTATTTTCAAACGTGAACTAAGTGACAGCGTACCTCTCTCAAATGTCTAACCTCAAAGTATTCATCGCTTGAGCAGATAATCATATTGTATGAGAGCAGTCTAAACCAACTGATCGACCCGCAAAGCACAAACATCTTGAAAGGAATTTCACAGGGCTCCTTGAAGAAATGGCTTTTTCCAGATCTGAGGCAGGAACCTGCACAGGACGAGCACCGGACACCTTGTGCCAGAAAGGCACGGAAGCCATCAAAGGCTAATGGGCTCTGCCTGAAAGGACACAGGGGAGGAACTCCCACTGGCCCAAGATGGGGCAGTCTGGACATAAAAATATGGACGTGATGACTGCAATGACTGCAATGGATTATAACACATTAAACATATTTTTTAAAAAGCCAAAAACTTGAGTTCATAATGACCTGATGATCCATTTAAAAGAACAGAGGATAAAGATACATGTTGAATGAAACCAAAGAGATGCAAATGCAAAATGTGATTTTCCTGCAAAACAAATAACTCAGTTGCTTCAACAAATAAATGATATATCTGGGACGAACTATTATAGATTAAAAGAAAGTTAAGAATTATAGCAACCAAATTTCATTTGTGGGCTTTTCTTGGAACCTGATTTAAATGAACTGAACGATAACCCTTTTTTTGGGTGTGTGTGAAAATCAAGGAAATCTGAGCCTTGAGCATTAGCTAATGTTAGGTTTGTAAATGATATTGTGACTGTTTTAAAAAAAGTCCTTAGACGTGTGATCTGCTTACGAGGGATGCACACGACTGAAGTCATGTGCGAGGAAGAAAGCGGGAGGCAGGGAGAGAGGACGTAAGGACAGCACTAGGCTAATGACTGCCGGAGCCGCCCGATGGACCGGAACGGGCGTGTCGCAGTATTCCCTCCAGTTTTAGGTGCATTTTCCACACTAAGGCTAAAAAGGGTAGGGGAGACGGGTTCTGCTGGATCCCAATGCCAGTTGCATTCTTCACGCTTCTCTCCTTTCTGGCCGAAGTTTCTGCTCTGGCCAGCTCAGATGGAGCCTTAAACTTTTCCTTTAAGTGTATCTTAAAATTCTTATCTTGCATAATGTTTAACAATGTGCCTATCATACCTGGCTACTCGAGAGTGAAAATGTAGGCAGAGATAACTTTTGGATTTTAATAATGACTGCTTTTTCTATGGAAAATGAAATACTGGTTTTAAAAATACACAAAGGCATCTGGAAGCTGATCTCAGAACACCAAAAATTCAGACTGCTCACTACATGTTTATATACAAAACAGTGGATTGATACGACAAGAAAATTAGATGCCAAAAGTTCTATATGGCAACATCTGAAGAAGCAACATAGTTAGAAATAGAAAAAAGGAAATAGAATGCTGGCATCCAACACATGTACTGACTCATGCTTTGTCTAAGCAAGTTAGAACTTGGGAGAAGTGTTAAACCACAGAGATATGAATCAGAGTGAGGCAAGCTGTAAAGCTAGGGGAGGAGAGCGAGCTGATTCACACCAACTGCCATGCCAATAAACCGCCTGCCCACCAATTTGATAACCACCAATGCTGGGACAAACAGATGCCCACTATAACCAGAGCTGGCAAACAACTCTGGTGTGCATCAACAGGAGGTAGCCTTGTATCGGGGGGGCTCAGTGATGAAGAAGAGGATATGTTTTGTTTTGAAATTAAAATTTTTAGTTGTTTTTTTTTTTTTTAAACTGACAAACTACCCAAGCATAATGCCTTCTTAGTCCAGTAGTAATTCTAGGAGGATGCACTACGAATTATCATATTAAGTGGGTTACGAGGGGACACACATAGGGAAAAAGCAAAGGGTAATACTTCATAAACATGTTCTTTGTTGACTGACCAAAGTTAAGCTGCACAGCATTCAAGCTCTATTTACTAGGCAGCTTTTATTGCCTAACAGTGTGCGTGTCTATCCAAAGATGTCTTTTAATATGTGACTTAACTGATACTTCATACAATTAAACTTTTTAAATCTTAGAGAACAGAAATAAGACCACAGAAGACTTTTTTTCCTCCAGTCACATATAATGAGAATTTAGAGGCTCATGATACACCTACTTTTAAACTTCCATGGGCATTTTCAAATTCGATTTAGCTCACAGGCTGAATTTTAAGGATGGAAACGTGTTCAAGATTTACCAAAAAATGAGCTGATTGAACCATACAGAAAACGTTTTCCCACATTCACCATCTTGTTTTGGCCCAAGACCATCTTTCCTCTTCATTTTTCAACTGAGAATATAAATTTTAGTACATTGTACATACCCTTTCAATAACATGAACAAAATATTCTGTTGGGTGCAGATGTATTCAACAGTAGGAGTTCTTGTACCAATTTGTCTTCTGAGAATATTGTTGAAAATTTGAGCCACATCTTTTTTGCCCTATTAGGAATACAATCGTTAAAATATTTACTTGACTAAACATCAAAATGCCCATCCACCCTCCCAAATAAACTTTAATCAAGGCATTGCATATTTATAATTATGACTGAATATCTGGCTTTAAAACATTTACAGACACTAAATTTTCTTACTTTATTTCTTTATAATTTTAAATTCTAAGTTTTAACAGTATACTATTTTTAACCTGAGCAATGTGTTGAAATCTTACCACATATAATTTCAACCATTCCTATCAGAATCATGCTGATTCAGGTATGAAAATAAAAAACCTCCAGGTACATGCTTACAATGTTTAGGGATCTGCTTCCCACCCAAATAGAACAGGCAGCCTTAAACAGGATGCTCATGCTGTAAACCCTACGCTTTCCTTTTATGGTGATGGAAGGAGAAACTCTATCTGCTAATATAACAAAAATGAAAGAAATCTGTAAAAAGCTGAGCTTTAATGGTAAGTAGACACTCCATATCCATTAAACTAGGTCTACTTAGGAAAGACTATATAGAGAGCAATAATGAAGGCGCTAAGTATCAAGTGATGCATCAGGTCAGAGGTCAGAATCACACCACTGAACGGACAAAAACCTAGCTAGACATTACCACTACATAGGGAATCTTATCATCGGAAGGTGCATAAGAAATTAATGAAGGCAGAACTGGACCCCAAGAGATGCTTCAGAATAGCCACCTGTCGGAGGCTGAGGAGCCTGCAGGAGACTGAAATGACAGCTCTCCAGCGCCAGCAAGCATCCCGGGCCGGGCTAGGCCGGCTGCTGTCCGAGCCATCTCCTAGAACCAGTCTCAGAGCACACGTGACTTTTAAGTTTGTGTCTCTGAAGTCCCAAATGGATATTAAATTCAGTGTCCAAGTTGGGGAATGGGGTGGGTAGACAAAGGAGGAGGAACTGAGTGTTCCAGTGCATTCCCAACTTTGCAGAGAAAATAAAAATTGTTGTTGAAATGTGAAACGCTATTAAAAATACATGAAATCAGCTGGATAAATGAAAATATCACAGTTCAACTAGTTCTACAGGATAGAAATAAATTTTTATTCTCTTTTATTATCAATATTATATTTGAGTAACTTATGAACCATACCCTCCTGTTTCTCTCCAAAACTGAATCTGGCTATATGTCTGCCAATTTCCCCACTGTTTTCAAAAAGCATCTGCATAGACATCCAATCACTCAGGATGACAAACACTGGGGCTTAAAACAAAGCGCATCCATGATAAAGAATCAAGAACCATGACCAGGCAGGCCACAGCCCTTCATTACTACACACACGCGTACACACACACACACACACACACACATGTATATACACACACACGTATATACACACACACACACACATACACATATGCTTGTCAGACGAGTTTATTCAAACTGGTATCAAGGACCATTATTTTCACTGTTAAATTCATAAATACCTAACATGGCACGATCCGGCTATATAAGCTTGGGCAACAGTCTTGAATACCTACCAGAGCCAGGCTGAGATGCAAACGGGCAAAGCAGGCCTGAGACAGACATGCAAGCTGCTCCGTCTGCAGCGTGCCCAGTGTGGGTCTCCTGCGTCAAAAGGCAGCTGATACTCTGCTCCGGCTGAGGGGCCCTGTAGGACTGTAGGCCTACTACTGCCAGCCTCAGATTTTCGAGAGAAGCCAGAAATTCAAAATTGTGTATAAAATCTTCTGCTCTTTAAATGCTATCTTAATTTAAACATTTAAAAGCTGTGCCAAGCAAAACATGTATGATCTCTCATGCAATGAATTCTTAGCAGGTAAACCCCCCCCAAAAAACATAACTGGATATTCTCTAAGATCTCATCTACCTTTAACATTCTAACACTCTACGATCTTCTTTAGACTGTTTATGCCTTGATAGCCAAGGAGTAGTGAATTATGTAAAACAACAACTATTAAATACAACCTAAATGAAAGGGCATAAGGAATTCCTAAAAAAACTCACAGGCGATGTGGTGAGAACAGGGGAGAAAACCTGGCTTGAGCCTGAGACACCCTCGGGCTCTTGTCCGGGCTCTAAGTAGGCAGGTGGCCTGGGCGTGCCTCTAGGTCACTAACTCAGAGCCAAGAGCGCGACAGGACTCAAGATGTTTCAAAAGAGAGAACGCAGGGAAGAGGACTGTGACTAGGGTACTCGTTTGTGGAAAAGAAGGACTTCATTTCTTATCTCAAAGTCGATGAGCTGCAAGTCGGTCACTCAGGTGCTCAGGAGGCTCACTGTATACAGCTCCTGGGCGAGCTGGGCCACTGCTTCTGTCTGTGGCTCCTTTTCGTTCGTGCCGTACAGGATTTCTTTCATGGCAACCAGATTTTTGGAAACCTCTTCTGTAGCCTGATTCGGGGAGGGAGGAGAAAAACGACTCACTTTAACAAGCACATATGACACAGCTGCGTTTGTTAAATACCTGCTCTGTGTATTATGTCCCCGCAGAGCCTTGTACGAGACACAGGTGGCAAGGCCGTCCCCGCCCCCAGGCGTGTGTGAACGCACGTGTGCACAGACACATGTGCCCAGCAGGGAAGACCAGCAGACTCATGACACGCACACCTGGGTACTGAAAACGGTGTTACAGAAGCCGTGGGGAGAAGAGGTTCAATTCCGTGTCCAATGGGACGGAGATAACACGGAGAGGCACCTGACCGACCAGCAGGGTCCAGGGCAAAGGAGCTGGAGGGGAAGGAGACGCACGCGCCAGGGACGGGCGGAGAAGCGCAGGGTCTGTCTGAGAAGAGGCGTGGCGGGGACGAGAGGGGGACGGCGGCAAGCGACGCGAAAAGGCTTTGAAGGCAAAGGGAAAATGTCAGCGATAAGTAAAACGTCACTAATGAGCTTCCACTTATGGCCAAGATGGAGGAACAGGCCGGATTTATCTTTCCCCATAAAAAAGACTAAAACATAGGAGAAAACATACGCAACAATGAATTCTAAACACTGAACCTCGGGCAGCAAAGGACAGTGGCCCCTGAGAGAAAGGGAACGAATAAGGCAAACCTCCCAACTGCCCTAGCTTACTATCTGGAGAGAATTTCCAGCCCATGGCATAGGGAGGCGAAGCCAGGCAGAACAGGTGGTCCCCATGAGTTCAAGCTGAGTTGAGTGGACAGGGCTACGCTGAGGACAGCATGAGAGACCTGTAAAGACCCGCGGGCTTCTTCGGCTGAGTACTGATGGGCACGTGCATGAGGGGAGAGCGCCCGAGGCCACGGAGCTCACATGGGCTGGAAATAGTTCTTGTTCCCATCAACCTGAGGAAAACCTCGTGTTCACAGGGCACGCAGTAGAGTACGCAAAGGGTTTCGTCTCAGTTATACAAAATTAGCCCTAGACTAAACTTGGCTCTGGTTCCACCCAACAGAGCTCAAAAGCAAGCCTGAGCAGGATCAAAACTAGAAAACACACTAATAACGAGGAAAAAACCAATCAACAGAAACATCCCTGCAAGTGACACAGATAGCAGAATTGATAAACAAGGACATTAAAAGTTACTATAGTCGTATGTTCAGGAAAAAAGTGAACATGTTAAGATGTGGAAGACATGAAAATAAAGACCCAAATCAAACACAGAAATAAAACTACAATGTCTGAAATAAAAATCACACTGGATAGAATTAACAGCAGATGAGACGCTGCAGAAGAATTGTTAGTAAAAAAGGGAGCACATCGGTGAGTTACAGGATGACAGTAAGCAGTCTAAGACACGTGTAACTGCGGTCCCCAAGGAGGGAGAAGGCTAGACAAAGTATACGAAGATGTAATGGCTAAAAAATTACGAAATTTGATGAAAACTATAATCCCATGGAGCCAAGAAGGTAAAAAAAATCCCAAGCACAAGAAAACAGGAAGAAAAGTACACCAAGACAGGGAATAATCAAATTGCTTTTATTCAGTAAACACAAGATTTTAAAAGCAACCAGAGGGAAAAAACATTACAGACAGAAAAGAAAAATCAAAGAATGACAACAGACTTCTTGACAGAAATGAAGCAAGTCAAACGATAGTGGAGAAACATCGTTAAAGTTCTGGGAAAAAAATGAAACTGTCCTCTTAGAATTCTATATCTAGTGAAAGCATTGCTCAAAAACGAAGCTGAATGAAGAGCTGCCAAGACGAAAAGGCTGCAAGACTTTGTCTCCAGCGGACCTGCACTCCAGGAAATGTTTAAGGAAGTCCTACAGGCAGAAGGAAAATGATTCAAGAGGAAAATCTGCATATACACAAAGAAATGAAGAGCACTGGAGATAGTAATGTAGGTAAATATATTTTCTCATTGTTTAAAAGATAATTGGCTGTTTAAAGTATAAATAACTATGTATTCTGGGGCCACACCACATGTAGACAGAAATATGTGACAAGAGTTCAATGGTGGGTGACTGAGTATAGTGCTGTAAGGTTCTTACACGTGAAGCAGAATAGTATTTCTTGAAGACAGACTGCAAAAAGTTAAAGTTATATACTTTAAGTCCTAAAGAACCACTGAAAAAGCAAAGTAGTTAAAGCTTGTAAACCAGTGAAAGAGCCTCAAGTAGAGCGAGAATTAAAGATATGTGAAAACCATAAAGGCTACAAAAAGCTGCTACACCATAGTTATGAACAAACATGCTTCGAGGAGATGACCGAGCAGACTTGTAGGACGTAAGCGTTTACTAGCACCTAAAGAAGCATTCAGTCACATGGTACTCCCTTCTAAAACCTTCTGCCCTCCTTACCAAATGATCACATTGCTTCACCTTAAATATTTCCTGTGTCCGACAATGCAAGGTTGCAGGTTTCAGAGTCAGGTGGCTGTTAGAACATTCACGACGAGGCAAAAGTTGCCTCCCCACAGCGCCTGCTGGTCCTGGGGCTGCATTGCAGAGCAGGTGGCGCCCCAACTCCTCCTCCTCGTGAGGCTCCTCTCTGAAGGGAGCATGTCTGTCTTCCCGAAACAGCCTCCAGAAAACCTCTCGGCTTCCTTAACTATGAGAGGGCTAAAGTTCCAACTCCATCCAAAAAAGAATGATGCAGAAGAGACTGCCACTTCCCTACAAATGTCGCAAGTGCTAATGTCGTCCAAGGCTACCTTCGAGAAATTCTGCAATTATACCCTGTCATTCATTCAAAGCCAGATCTTTGAATGACGTGCCAATGAAAGCTTGAACTCTTCTCAGTACTTAATTTAATCTCACTAACAGCCCATCATCCGACAGTGCGGAGGTATTTATGAATTGCCGGCTACCGCTCTCCTGTCGGTATCATCTAAAATCTGACAGGTATGTTTCCCATGACCTCGCTCATTAGCCAGAATGTTGAAAAGGAAATAGCCATGAATGAAGCACTATGGTTCTGCCTTTGAATCATGCCGCCCTGTTCAATGATGATCTTCTTACTAATAATCTTTGGGCATGGCTGCTCAACCACTTACATACACACCTATATCCAAATCATGTACACATGGCTTTTTGTTAGATACTTGGATAAAATAAGTATTTCTTCTACATTTCCTGAATATAAGAAAATGAAATAATGTTAATTTGGTATGACTTCTTTACTAAGCCTATGCTGATTTCTACTACTACTTTCTTTTCCAAGTGCTTATAAATCATCTTTCTAATAATCCCATCATGAAATCTTATTCAGCGCCAATGTTAAACGGAATCTTTACCTTGTCTGTCTGTTGTTACTACCCTATTCTGTCAATGCTTCAGCTGTCTGACGCAGTTTGTCATCCTGTACTCAAATTTTAAGTACCCAAGATTATACTTTTTCTGGGCCAGGAGATAAAATCATTTATCAACAGTAAATGTTCTCTTAAAATCTAGTTACATGTGTTGCTTTCTCAATTTTATTTTATTAATCTTCATTCTTAAGATGATTCTCTTTGCCAGGGAAGAATTTGACATTCAGTAGGTTTAAGTGTATTATCTATCTGTTGATCTTTATACTGGCGACCCTGTGGTAGCAGGGCCTCGGCCCCCTTCGCTTCTCTGGCTAAAGTTTGAGGCTCTTAGCGATCCTTCATATGCCTCAGTTTATACTCTCGACATCACAGTATGATTTTAATCTCAAATCAGGCCATACTCTATGCTCATTTCTGATAGCGAATGGTGAGTAAGAAGGGGTGGTGATGGATGGTGACAACTAAAGGGTTTGGGGTTTCTTTTTGAGGTTTTGAAATGTCCTAAAATTGACTATGGTTATGGTTGCACATTATCTGTGTATAAACTAAAAATTACTGAATTACACGCTTTAAATGAGTGGGCTATGTATGAGTTATGTCTCAATAATGCTGTTTTTAAAACAGGGAGGAGAGAAGCAAGGAAATAGAAAGCTATTTATGGTCCTTAGGAGATGAAAGGCAGCCTGGATTCATATGTAACACCCTTTTCTTTTCAGAAGATGACACTGCCATCTACTTTATGGGGGACGGTGAGGAGGAGACTGCAGCAAACTCCCGGCCAGCTCACCATTGTGCTCACCTAGCCATGCGGATCCTCCCTGCGTCCGGGCTCCACTCATCCCCTGCCTTCTCAGGGACTCGCCCTGCCTGTTACCTCATCTCCTAATATCGTCCACGCCCCTCTCACCTGATTTTCCCCCACATCAGTTTTAAATATGATCGAGGCTCCCATTACCGAAATGAAGTAAACTCTCCCTGGACTCCATGCCCCTCCTAGCACTGCCCACTATCATTAACCTCTCAAGACATCCACCTGGGCCTGCTACAGCCCACATCTCTTTCCTATTCACTCTTCGGCTCAACCCCGTGTGGCTTCTACACCTAGTGCTTCACAGCTGTCAGCCAGTCTCCAACGACCTGCCCGCCATGAAACAGCTGTCAGTCTCCGAGCTCTTGGCAGCGTCTGCCGTTGTTGATCACACCCTTCTTCTAAAACTGCTCCTCCTTTGTCCTCTGTGACTCACCACCACCCTAATTTTTTCCTTCCTGTCTCCCTGGTCACTCCTCCTATATCCTTTCTGGCTCATCTTCCTTGATGAGGCCATTTAAATATTGGGAATTCCAGGGTACAAGGCCCTCTTCTCATTCTATTATCTCTCC
>NW_011889204.1:327975-331501 GCF_000151845.1 Pteropus vampyrus | reverse complement strand
TTCACTATGTTGTACTAACCTCATTCCTGCTTCTGTTTCATCCCCATATACTATCCCCCCTAAATAGTTAAGATTTATTTCTAACAAATAACTACGTACATGCCTACATATATGAGTAGGTTACCAATCACTGCTTGACAAACAGTGCCACAAACAACGCTAAGTAAAAAGCTAAAGGCTGGAATGGGTCTTAACAATGAAAAGCCTGACTCAAACGATTCAGAAATAGATAATATCAATGGGGACAAGACATTTCCAAATCCAGGTAGCTTCATGGTTAGTTACCATCTATGTAGGATAATCAGCAGCAGGATATAAAAGAGAAACTAAAATCCATCAACTTTATGATTAGCAGTCCTGATAAATGAGAGAAATGAAGTTCATATTTCAATCGATGACCTATAAGTTTATGCATATTTCAACAATTTCTGTGATTTCTGTTCTCCATTACATGAACAATTACAAGCTGAGTAAAAGAAAAGCTTTTTTTTAAAAAAGAAACTTGTCTAAATATTACTAAAAGATGACCAGAAAAGCTTAAGAAGTCAAGTATTTCACCAGGAAAGGCAATGCACAAAGTATTTACGGAACGAAGATGCCGCACACACAACAGATAAACCTGACCATTCTTGTTTCGATCTGACTCGACTCCCTTCGGCAGCACTCACACCGGGGCCCCCACGGACCCCATCTCCGGCCAGCCTGCATCATGTCAGCATGTTCTCTGCCTCCGACCACATCCTCCTTATCTGTCACCTCCTTGTCTGTCCCCTCACACCTACTGAGTCAGCTATTCACACAGCTCCCTCAAATGGTGTGCCCCTTTCAAGCTGCTCGGACCGTGTTACCTGTCCTGCTAAGGCGTGCACGTTTCGGTGCTGCGTGCGCTCCTGGCTCCAGTCTCTTGCTCCCCTAGACAGCATGGATGTCCTGTACTAAAAACCTTCTATACTTCAGCCCCCAGGGTTCTGAGCACTGTAGAAATCTGGGCACAGTTAGAAATATTCCTTCAAACCAGGCTGATTTCCAACCAGTAACTCCTTGCAGCAAATACTTCAAAACTGCTCCACTTCCCTTGGAGACTTTAGTGTCGCTCTCTCTGCTCCACACGTGCACATCTGCATTCGCTCCTTCCACACTGAGATAAGACTTTCTGACAAAACATCCTCGACCTCCTCCATCCACCTTGATACATTTCTGTCATTCTCTGTCTCAATCCTGGAGACACATCAGAATCACTTGGGAGACTTTTAAGAAACATGCCCACTACTCTAAGAGACTTATTAGTGACCAAAGGAAAAGGCACTTTCACATGGAGATGCCACCTCAACCCTCAACTGCATGATCAAGCGAACCGTAAGACTGCTGATCTCATGGAGGTGCTGCACGGGGCATGGCATCGCTTCCATGGTTTTCTTGCCAAAAAGGCATCACCCGCACTGAATCATGAAGAAACGTCAGCCAAACCCAAATGCAGGGACATTCAACAAAATGACTGGCCAGTACTTTTCAAAAGTGTTAAGGGGACGAAAGGCAAAGACTGAGAAATTGTTCCAGATTCAAGGAGACTAAGGAGCTGCTACAAATAAACGCAATGTGTGGGTCTAAATTGGATCCTGGTCCGGAAAAAGGGTATTAGCAGGACAAATGATAAATTTTTGGGGGGTGAAATTTGAAAAAAGTCTGTGGATTAGTTAATAATATTATATCAGTGTTAGTTTTTTGATTTTGATCATTTTACTGTTATTGAAAAAATCTTAACATTTGGGGAAGCTGGGTAAAGAGTGCTCTTTTGCAAGCATTTTATAAGCCTAAAAAATAAAAAGTTCATCAATCTTCTAATTTTGCTTTTTTCTTTGCAAATAAAGAGGCATCCCTCCTTCATTCCAAGGCTGAGACTCTGGGTGTGCGGACTGGAGAAAGGGCCCCTCCGCGAGGAGGCTGGCCTTGCCTCAAGTGCAAGTTTGCCAGCTGGGTGGTCTCAGGGAAGGTTGCTGGGCGGATGACTGCTGGGATCCATTTCATTTCTTCAAATCGCAAATTCCACGTCAAGGTTCTCCCAGTTGTCTTTTGCCGGTCGCCTACTCATACTCTCACCCTGGACATCTCTGTCTCTTCTCAAGTGACCCTGACAGTCTGAAAGTTTGCACTTCTCTCCTCTCAGAGCCCAAGGCCACGCGCCCGCCCCTCACCCCCTCCACTGTCCTGCTCCGCTGCTGCAGTTGTTAGCTGGGGTCAGGCCCTGGCCTTGCAGTTAGTGTCAGAACCTCTCACATGTATCTCTCATCTCCCTACACCACACATTCGAGGGCTGTGCGAAGGGCTTGCTTACACTTCTTTGTCCCCCCTCCACCCACCCAGTGTCTAAGATGGTGATTTACACGTGGTCTGACTTCATGGTTTTGTTCACTGACTGAATTGTCTGGGACATTTTGTCAGTTGAACATGGTGTTCCAAGACACAGATGCTACACCTGTGTGGTCAGGGAGCCTCATATTATGTTTCACTGGGCACAGACTACTAACAGTAGCCAACTGTTTTATAAACACTTGGTCATGAAGAGAAACATTTGAGAGAACAGTCCCCTCATGACAAGCCCACTTCTTGACAGGAAAATGATATGGATCATGCCTCACCAACTGGCTCACTGCTGGCCTGCCTGGTGAGAGACGCAGAATTTTGAGCTTATGTTGTTCCCCTGAGGCTTTGCTGAAGTGGTTTACCCTGTGTGATTCTCTTAAGAAGCCATAATATATTGCGAGTTTGGGGACATCAAACAGAACAGTTACAGGGAAAAGAGTCTGGGGCTTGGCAGAGCTTCTGCGTCAAGGCTCCAAGTTGAGAAGGCTTGTCTCCAACTACCAGGGGCCAGGAGTATTAATGCCACACCATGAGGCCTCACTGACTTCCACATACAATCAATTGGTAACAACTTTATTTTTAATTAGTATCTTTTAAAATTCTAACTTAAAAATTAAACTATTTAAGTTACAGGATTCAACGTAAGCAGTAATCAGTGTCCCAAAGTTCTCAACTAATTCACTAGCAACAATATCAGAACTGTACTCCCAGGCTGAAAAGACAAGTCACCACTTCACATTTTTAAGGGTAGTGTCTATAATAATTCCCAACTAGAAACAAGGCGGTGAGATTTTCCGCTGCCTGCTTTCCCGTTAAAAAATACCAGGTGGAAAAATAAGCAATTAGCAAGGCAAATTGCTGGTACTAACGGCCGATTTCGAGACTTTCAAAAACTCAGGTTTCATATTAAATCTCCTGCCTTACACCCGACGTTCCTCCAGTACCCAACATCGTACTGTGTCACCACCATCGGCGGCAACTACTCAGATCCAATGTGGTGTTGCAAAAGCGCAACTTTAGAAGGCTAGAGGAGATGCTCGCTTGCTCGTTAGTGCTTCTGGTCCGCGTCACTGAGGTGCACGCAGCCCTTCTCACCCACTCTTCCTCTGACCCAGGAAGGCCCAACTTACTCAGGAGATCCCTAGGTGGCCTTGTGGTAGCAGGT
>NW_011889204.1:319775-326500 GCF_000151845.1 Pteropus vampyrus | reverse complement strand
TTTGGAGAACGGATTAGGGATGGGGGAAAGGAAACAGGCAGGGCTATAAAGGGATAGCAAGAGGGTCTTCGTGGGGATGGAACAGTTCTGAATCTTGATTGTGGTGGTGGTCACAAAGAAACCACATAGCTACACATGTGATAAAAGTGCACAGAGCCACACACACACACACACGTGCAAGTTATAAGACTGGTGCAATGTGAATAGGTCTGATGTGAATAAGTCCTGTGGACTGTACCCATGTCAATTTCCTGGTCTTGATATTGTACAGTCACGTGAGACGTTACCATGGAGGAAAACTGTGTAAAAGATACATGGTCTCCCTATGTGCTCTTTGTGCAACTTCCTGTGAATTAATAATCATTTAAAAATAAAGGTTTTAAACAAAACAACAGAAGATTTCCTCAGCTCTCAGTATATCTTTAGGTTGTATATAAGGCCCTTTTCGATCTACCACAACCCACAACTCTAGCCTCACTTCCCAGCATTTATCTCTATGTAGTCAACCCTATAAAGTCATCCTGAACTTGTCACTGTTTTCTGAACATTTCATAATTTAGGCTACTTCACATTCTGTTCCTTTTCACTCAGTGCCTGCCAAACACCTTAAAAACCAATTCAAATATCACTTTAAACCTAATGCTATCTCTGAAGAGGTACTGTTTTATACCTTTGGTTCCCACAGAATTTCATTGATACCTCTAAGTATCTCTATACTGTATTATATTATTTACATACCTATTTCCTCTCCTAGATTATAAACTCCTTAAGAACAAGGAAAAAATTTGATCCACGTGCCCGTCTATCTGCCCAAATGTATGAGGGCACTAACATGTCTAAGGATTCAATGTAGTTGGGAATCTTTTGCAAATGATAACAAGGAAATGACTTCCATTGTCATCTTTTGCAAACAGAGTCCTGCCATATGCTGTCCACATGAAACTAGGCATAGGAAACATAACTGAGATGGAAACCACTGTTTATAAAGTCATCCTTTTTAGAAACAATTTTGAAATGATCTATGAAGCAGAATTTTTCACGTTTCTGTTCACCATTAGTTTACATAACTGAGTTTATTATAATTTACGTATAAGTCATTACTATTACTGAAAAATGCCTCAAAGAACCAAGACATTTTGGGGCGAGGGGAGGCTTAAATCATTTATTTTGTCTTACATTTTACTTTTTTGAGTTTCTTTATACCTACTCTTTAGCAAAAGAATCACTTTAAACAACAGTCCTCTAATGTATACCAATCTATATTTACTGCCTTAAATACAAATTCATTCTCAAAAAGGGATCTATTATACACCTCTGAAAAAAGGAAGTTCTTAAATCAAAGTAAATTAAGATAAAGAATGTAAGAGTAACCTGAGAAATATTGTTGGTGCCAAATATTTGATGAGAATAATTCTATTATCACATTAATTCCAGTATTAATTTTTTTTAAATCCTACACACACACACCTCTCTACTGAAGAAAACGTCTCAGTATTCTAAGCTAAAAGATCACGGACTAAGAAAACCTATTAATAATCTTCTGGTGTCAGAGATTACTCTAAACAAGTTTAGTAACCATGAGTCACTGTTAAAAGGCTATGCTATGCGAGGTGACTCCCCTCCCCCTCTTGAGGATACCAGCAAACTTACTCTTGTGAAATGAGTGAATATAGCTATTCAGAGTGTGAACACACGCATTCACAACGATGAAGGGAACCAAATATATGCTGAGCGAGGCGGCCATACCTTTTTCATACAGCACGTAGTGGGGCAAAGAGCGTATGAACAGTCATTTCGTACCAGACCTGGGTGGCTGTCAGCAATGAAAGAACAAATTCTACCCCATTCCACTTCACCCCCAGGCCCCAGTTACCTAAAAATAAGGATGGTAAAATAAATCATTTTTTCCTAAAGGTACTAAGGAAAATAATTTTCAAATTCTTTTAAAAAGGTGTGGCATAATTCCTAAGGGACTAATTGATTTGTATTATACACAATTCTTAATGTGGCAACTGTGTACCATACAAACAAGTAAAAATATGGACACATTACAAATAAAGGAATAAACACTCAAATGTTGTATGTATCATTTTGCCTGTAAGATCACAAGAAACGAATGAGAAAATGCCCTTGAATATAATGAACAGAGCAGAAACGGGTATAATGTTACCGCAGTCCGGCAGAGTTAGGGGTGCCACCTCTGACTGTAATACAATGGGTTGCCTAGGAAACGACAGCTTTCTTCATGTGGATGAGAACAACAGGAAACTATTCTACCTCAAAATACTATGGAGGCCTATTCTCTATGAAGGCACCTTGTAAAATATGGTGTTATAACAATGTAAGGATGTGTCAAGCATGCAAGTTTGAACTCCTTCTGCAAGACCTAACTGGTGACCCAGCCCACAGCAATATGTGTCCAGAGATAGCAAATTTGCTATCTCCCACGGAAGCCAACTTCCACCTATTATTTTTCCTTATATCAAGATGAAATTAAATTCCCTGCTTTACTTCCACTCAGGTCTTAATTCTATCTCCTGCTACCATCTGAGACCTTTCCTTTCCTCCTATGAGATGATTCCTTGAAAACATTTTAGTAACCGCTCTAGGGCTCCTATTTTATTCTTTCTCTACTTCACATCTCCAGTTCATTCAGCCATTCCTCATGGCAGACTTGAATTTCTGCACCAGCCCAGTCATGCCCCTCTCAACACGCTCGTTTCTCTGCATCCTCAAGTACGAACTTGTCTACAGACAGCAGAAGATGATCGCTTTGAATTTAAGTAGTGTATTTCTACTTTATCAATCTAGGCTCTCGGTAGTCTTTCTGGGTGCTTTATCGCAGGATCTATTCTCAGAGCAAACATCTGTGCCTTCCGAGCCATCTCAGTTGGAACATGGATAGTCTTTCCTTACTTTGCTCTCTTTATTGAGTTATAATTGGCATATGACAAACCACACATATTTAAAGAGTACAAGTTTGGACTTATTTACATACCCATGAAACCATCAAGACGATGAACATATCCATCACCACCAAGATTCCTCTACAGTCCCGACTCCACCCACCCCACTCTAACCCAAAGCGACCACTGATGTGCTTTCTGTCATTACGGTTTTCATAGTTTTTTGTATAAATAGAATCATATATTCTGTAATTTTTATCCTTTGGTCTCTTTCACTCAACATTTAATTATTTTGAGATCCGTTCATGTCGCCATGTACAGCCACAGTTCATTCTTTGTTATTGCTAAGCAGCATTTTACACTATCTGTGTGCCACAGCTGGTTTCCTCTGGATGGAATCTGTTATCAGATAAATGCTTTATGAAGATTTTCTCTTGGTGTGTATGGATTACCTTTTCACTCTTTTAACAGTGTCTTTTTTAAGTTAATTAATTTTAATTAGTTTCAAGTATACAGCACATTGGTTAGATATTTATATAGTTTATAAAACGATCTCCCTAATTGCTCCTTCTCCCCTCCGGTTTTCCATCTACCCAATATATGAATGCTGACTGCGTTCCCTGTGCTGTGCTCCCATCCCCTACTAATTTGTCCTTCTTTAATCCTTTACCACTTTCTCCCAGCCTCCCAACCCCCTCCCCTCTGGCCATTACCAGATAGTCCTCTATGTTTATGAGTCTGTTTTCTATTAGTTTGTTCTTTTTTGTTCCTTAGATTCTGCATGTAAGTAAAATCATATGGTATTTATCTTTCTCTGTCTTATTTCACTTAGCGTAATAACCTCTAGGTCCATCCATGTTGTTGCAAATGGTAGGATTTCTTTTTTTTTTTAATGGCTGGGTAATATTCCATTGTATATATGAACCATAACTTCTTTATCCAATCATCTGTTGATAGTAACAGTGTCTTTTGAGGAGTGCAAGGTTTTCAGTGTTGATGAACTCCACTTTATTAATTTTTTCTTTTACAGAGTACCCTTTCAGTGTCATGTCTAAAAATCCTTTGCCTAGCCCAACGTCACATAGATTTTTCTCTGTTTTCTTTCAAAAGCTTTATATTTTTTTTATTTAGTTGTGTGATCCATTTTGAGTTAATTCTGGTGTATGGTAGAGGTATAGGGCCCTTTTTTTCTTTTTTTTTTGCATATGTGGCTATCAAATTGTTTCAGCACCACTGTTGAAAAACTATCCTTTCTCCGCTGAATTGCATCTGCATCTCTGTCAAAAATTTTCCATACATATGTAGGTTTATTTCTGGATTCTCTATTCTGTTACACTGATCTATATGTCTTCTTTTATGTTGATATGACACCATTTTGATTACTATAGCTCTATAGTTCTTGAAATCAGATGGTGTGAGCCCTACAACTATTATTGTTCCAAGTTGGTTTGATTATTCTAGGCCTTCCTTTGTATTTCCATATAAATTTTTGAACCAGCTTGTCAATTTCTATAAAAAAGCCTGCTGGGATTACAATATAACTATAAATCAATTCAGAAAGAACTGACATTTTAACAACATTGAGTCTTCGAACCGATAAATACGGTGTATCTCCCACTTATTTAGGTCTTTCATCTCTTAGCAATATTTTATAGTTTTCAGTGTATAGGTCTTTCACTTCTTTTGTCACATTATCTCTGTTTCTTTCTTTTTTTTTTGCTATCCCAAATGTTTTTTTAAATTTCAATTTTGGGTTTTTCACTGCTACTACATAGAAATACAACTGCTCTTTGTATATTGACGTTTGTAACCTGTGATCTTGCTAAAGTCACATATTGGTTCTAAGAGCTTTTTTTACAGATTTAGCTTTTCTATGTAGATGACGATGTCATCTACAAATACCGCTTTACTTCTTCCATGTCTTTTATCTATTTATTTTTGCTTGTCTGACAGCACAGGCTCCAACCTCCAAGTATAAAGTTGAATAGAAGAGGTGAAAGAAGACACCCTATTACATCCCTGATCTTAAGAGATAAATGGTTCTGCCTTTCACCATATGCATAATGCTGGTTGGAGCATTTCTGCAGTGTCCTTTATTAGGGAGAGGAAGTTCTCAATTCCTATTCCTAGTTTGGTGAGTTTTTAATAAAAAATAGAGGCTGTGTTTTTTCCCGTCTATATGTAATTTTGTACATGTAATTTTGTCAATACTATAAATTACACTGATTGATTTTTGCATGTTGAACCAGCCCTGCATTCTAGGGGTAAACTCCACTTAGTTGTGATGTATAATCCTTCTGTTAGATTCAATTTAGTTTAGAATTTTTGCATCTATGATCACGAGATACTAGTCTATAAGTTTTCTTGTAATTTCTTTGGTTTTGGTATTAGGATAATCTTGGCCTCATATAATGAGTTAAGAACAATTATTTTCTCTTAAATTTTATGGAGCAGTGTGTGTAGAAATTGTTTTTTCTTTCTTACATGTGTGGTAGAAATCTCTAGTGAAGCCACCTGTACCTAGATTTTTCAGGACAGTACCCCACAACAGATCACTGGAACCCTGCCTGGAAGCTCAGGGTGTTCCACTAATCAGATCCACTGTGTATAATTATTCATGCAATCATGAAAAATGTCCTCTGAACACCCTGAACTACAAGGGAAGATAATTAATGAACACAAAATGCTATGGAAGATACTAAGGCCAACAGGGCAGACCTGTTGAGAAGGGTCACTTATCTTACTACTTCTGTGGGTGGTAGTGCTAAAAGAGAATGTGATACTTGGCTACCACCAAAACATTCAGAGGCCACCTGTATATGATTCCCTCTTATTAGCCACAAACTCAATAGACGAATTGTTACGATACTCTTGGTAATACTTGTTTTATCCTATTTCATCAAAAATCAAGTGAAAGTTCAGAAGAACCACAAAGTGACAATGTTTCATGTTAACTTTGTTTCGCATTCCATTTTCAATAAATACAAATGGTTACTGAGCTCTGTCTTTGGAAGACTTATAGTCTAAGGGAGAAAGAAATAGTAAGTGGCTTATCATTGAGTATATTAAAATGTTAACTGCTGCACAGAAATATGGAGCAAGATCAGGGAGAAGAGGCATGTCAGAGGGCAGGGCTGCATTTTAAAAGGGAGGGTGGGTGAGGAATGACACTGAGCAAACACTTGAAAGCAATAAAGGAGTAAGCCAAGCGGAGAGCTGGCGGGGAAACAGTCTAGGCAAAGGGAACTGGCCAATGCAAATGCAAAAACCCCACGGCAGACTGTGAATGGAGCGTGTAACAAAAGGAAGCCGCTATTGGGGGAATGCTAAGAGAAGGGACCATTGAGGCCATGGGCAAGGGTCAGCATTTCTTTTTCTGTAGAAGAGCAGACAGTAAGTAATTTAAGCTTTGCAGGTGACACAAGATCTCTATTACATATTCTTTGCTTTTTAAACTAATCTTTTAAAAATGTAAAAACCATTCTTAGCTCAGGAGCCCTTATAAAAAACAGGCGTAGGCAGGACTGGCCTGTAGAAGTTAGTTCAGGCCCTTAGAAGGTCTTCGGCTTTTACACTAAGGAAAACAATATTTGACGCAAGCTTTGAAAGAATCACTGGGGTTGTAGAGAGGCAAAGGAGACCAGTTAGAAGTTCACTGCAGAATCCAGAGCAGAGATAATGGTGGCTCAGACCAGGATGATAAGTAGGAAAATGAGAAGTGGTTAGATTCTGGCTTTTTACTTTTTTCCTCTAGAAAAGGTGGATGAATTTGCTCGTAACTGGATTTAGGAAGTGTGAAAGGAATCATGGATAACTCAA
>NW_011889204.1:316308-319725 GCF_000151845.1 Pteropus vampyrus | reverse complement strand
GAGTTTTTAATAAAAAATAGAGGCTGTGTTTTTTCCCGTCTATATGTAATTTTGTACATGTAATTTTGTCAATACTATAAATTACACTGATTGATTTTTGCATGTTGAACCAGCCCTGCATTCTAGGGGTAAACTCCACTTAGTTGTGATGTATAATCCTTCTGTTAGATTCAATTTAGTTTAGAATTTTTGCATCTATGATCACGAGATACTAGTCTATAAGTTTTCTTGTAATTTCTTTGGTTTTGGTATTAGGATAATCTTGGCCTCATATAATGAGTTAAGAACAATTATTTTCTCTTAAATTTTATGGAGCAGTGTGTGTAGAAATTGTTTTTTCTTTCTTACATGTGTGGTAGAAATCTCTAGTGAAGCCACCTGTACCTAGATTTTTCAGGACAGTACCCCACAACAGATCACTGGAACCCTGCCTGGAAGCTCAGGGTGTTCCACTAATCAGATCCACTGTGTATAATTATTCATGCAATCATGAAAAATGTCCTCTGAACACCCTGAACTACAAGGGAAGATAATTAATGAACACAAAATGCTATGGAAGATACTAAGGCCAACAGGGCAGACCTGTTGAGAAGGGTCACTTATCTTACTACTTCTGTGGGTGGTAGTGCTAAAAGAGAATGTGATACTTGGCTACCACCAAAACATTCAGAGGCCACCTGTATATGATTCCCTCTTATTAGCCACAAACTCAATAGACGAATTGTTACGATACTCTTGGTAATACTTGTTTTATCCTATTTCATCAAAAATCAAGTGAAAGTTCAGAAGAACCACAAAGTGACAATGTTTCATGTTAACTTTGTTTCGCATTCCATTTTCAATAAATACAAATGGTTACTGAGCTCTGTCTTTGGAAGACTTATAGTCTAAGGGAGAAAGAAATAGTAAGTGGCTTATCATTGAGTATATTAAAATGTTAACTGCTGCACAGAAATATGGAGCAAGATCAGGGAGAAGAGGCATGTCAGAGGGCAGGGCTGCATTTTAAAAGGGAGGGTGGGTGAGGAATGACACTGAGCAAACACTTGAAAGCAATAAAGGAGTAAGCCAAGCGGAGAGCTGGCGGGGAAACAGTCTAGGCAAAGGGAACTGGCCAATGCAAATGCAAAAACCCCACGGCAGACTGTGAATGGAGCGTGTAACAAAAGGAAGCCGCTATTGGGGGAATGCTAAGAGAAGGGACCATTGAGGCCATGGGCAAGGGTCAGCATTTCTTTTTCTGTAGAAGAGCAGACAGTAAGTAATTTAAGCTTTGCAGGTGACACAAGATCTCTATTACATATTCTTTGCTTTTTAAACTAATCTTTTAAAAATGTAAAAACCATTCTTAGCTCAGGAGCCCTTACAAAAAACAGGCGTAGGCAGGACTGGCCTGTAGAAGTTAGTTCAGGCCCTTAGAAGGTCTTCGGCTTTTACACTAAGGAAAACAATATTTGACGCAAGCTTTGAAAGAATCACTGGGGTTGTAGAGAGGCAAAGGAGACCAGTTAGAAGTTCACTGCAGAATCCAGAGCAGAGATAATGGTGGCTCAGACCAGGATGATAAGTAGGAAAATGAGAAGTGGTTAGATTCTGGCTTTTTACTTTTTTCCTCTAGAAAAGGTGGATGAATTTGCTCGTAACTGGATTTAGGAAGTGTGAAAGGAATCATGGATAACTCAAGACTCCTGGCCTGAACGACTAGAAGGATGGAGTTTTATTAACCATGATTAGGACTGCAAACGAATGTATAAAAGTATGTGTTTTGCTTCAAAACAAAGTAGACTTCAGATTCCTTAGATCTCATCACAACTTCGAGCTACTTTATTCTACCAGAACTTCAGAATCAGTTTTTGTCAAGTTACAAAAAGATCTTGATGTGATCTGAATGGAATTGCTTTCCATTGCTTAATTTTAAGCTTGGAGCTTAAAAATTAATTTAAGAAGAAATGGCATCTTAGCTATACTCCATTTAATAACATGGACCAAGTATTCTTCTGTGTCTCTGAATATGATTTTATATTTTTTTCATATAGGTTTTTGCATACTTCTTGATGAAAGTATTCTCAGGCACCTTATACTTTTCTGTTGCTATTATTGTAAACAAAATACTTAAAAACAATAATTTCTACATAGTCTTTGGTATTTAGGGAAGTTATGAATTTTCTATTTATTTAGCTACCCTAGTAAACTGTTTTGCATTGATTCTCCTGCGTTTTGTAAAGATATATGAATATGTCGACAGTGTTATTTACCTTTTTTTTTTTTTGCAATAGCTGTATTTTTTATTTCTAAACCATTTCTTTATTCATTGGCTAGAATTTCCAGAGCAATGCTAAATAACAAGTCATAGCAATCGCTCTGGTTTTAATGAGACTACCTTTAACTTTTCAGTCTTTAGTATGAAGTCAAAGTGGTTTTTCATGGTTTTTAACTTGGTGATTAGATTTCCATCTTCCCACTGTTACCAGGTCTCGCCATTTGAATTAGCTGCTTCCTTTTGAATCTTGATAAGAAAACGAATCAAACATTTCAGCGTTTTCCACCCTATTCTTAATCTATTTCAGAATAAGGAGTTTGTAGAGACTGTTCTTCAGAGTTGTCCCCTTCCTTTGAAACAAAATTTTCCCTAAATTCAACTATTTTTCTTTGCTTTGTTTATCCTGATAGCAGGAGGTCTATTCCTGTTTAAGTTTAGAGCAGGAGTTCCTGATATTGTCGGGGGGAGGGGGGTGTCGGGGGGAGATGGGGCTGTCCCATTTCAGCACCATCTCTGGCCTGTACTAACTAGGTGTCAGTAGCAGCCCTTCCCCCCGTGTTACAACCAGGAATATCTCCAACCATCGTCACATGTCCTCTTGGAGGGCAAAAGTGCCCCTGTTGAAACCACTGATTGAATTAGGTAGATGATATGAATTCCATCAGAAACAAACTTGCTTTTTATCATTATAGGACTCATCTCCAATAAGCCTGCCTCCATATAACCCATCTAAATTAGGACACTCTCCTTACCTGACACCACCCACACATACACATGTATACCTTTCATTAAATATCATAGTAAATTTCAAAGTACAGATGCCTTGGCTCCCTGAAGACTCTTTCAAGGAATCTGTGGGGGTTAAAACTGTTTTCATATCAATACTAACACATTATTTGCCTTTTTCTACTATATTTCCATTTGCACTGATGGTGCTGACTCCTTAGCTTGAGTCGAGGCAGTGACACCAAACTGTATTAGCTGTCGTCGTAGACTTTATCACCATGCACTTGGTTAAAAAGAAAAACAAGAAAGGAAGAAATGTAGAGGGTGGTTCTGAAAGATGAATGGGGCTGAGGTGGAAATGGAGCGGGGGAGACAAGACAAAGGCATTAAAAACAGTATGGCTGATTATCTGCTTCAGCTGCTTTCAATGA
>NW_011889204.1:304284-315153 GCF_000151845.1 Pteropus vampyrus | reverse complement strand
AACGCAAATTCTGGATCATTCTTTTCTATTATTTTTTTCTTTTAATTTTTTTTTTTGAGGGGGATGAAGGTCAACTCAGGTTGCTTCTCCATAAACATAGTGGATTCACACAATAAACTTATCTTTCCTATTTGTACTCTGCAAATAATAGCAGTGGTGCCACAAGTCGATGCTGGGTCGAGGGTGGGAACGTTTAACAGTATTTTGCAGGAAGTGTTATGGTGCTATGCAACAGAGATATTTTCAGCTCTGGCTCAATGGTGGAAGAAGTGACTTAACAGGACAAAGAGAGTTTTAAAAAGTCCTACCACACACCAAATACTGGTCATAGCAGAAAGAATACAGATGCTAAAGAGAACACAGATAAAATGCTTCTGTGAGGGAAAGGGGTGGCGTGACACAATCATTCCTCGTAATTGGTACACCAGGCAGCCAAGATTTGGCCGAATGTATCAACTAGTAAGACTGTACTTTGAGGAAATATAGTAAGTAACAAATACCAAAAACAAGAAGTGGACAGTCCTCAGCAGGGTCCAGTCACAGTGGTGAAGCCATTCATACATGCTCGCATTGTCTCTCTCCCCTCCCCCCACCCCTCCCTTTCCTCCTCTCTCACACACACACTTACACGCTTTACATATTCTTCTGATTTGTTGTTTTTAAAATAGTTAATGTATAATTAAGTGAAGGAATAAATAAGAACTATATAACTAGCATAAAACTTGTAAAGAACTATTTAGTTCTTAAAGCATGAGTGTAATAATTATAATCATTTTATTTCTTTCACTTACATCCTCAAATTCACCAATTCTTACAACACGACTATCTAAGATTTCGGGGGTGGGGGTGGGGGGGATGCAAAGACAGGGAAATAACATCCCTTAAAACTTCTGCCTTAAAACTCGTTTCTTACATCTAAGATTGCTAAGTAATAAGATCAAAATATCTTATACTCATGTTGTATGCCAGTCTGTGATCCAACTTCTTAAATAGCTAATGAAAACATAGAAAATTTTAAAATTAATCAGTGGCTCCTAAGTGATAACCAAGTAGGTAGACAATACATGTGCCCAGAACATAGCTGAAAGGATAAGAGTAATGTTCTAAGATATAAAGTTCTTAATAAACATGTTACGTTAATATGCATAGAGCTACTGAGTACTCACTGTTACTGAATTTACGAGTGTAACAAAGAAAACATGAGCAGCTATGGAGGCGAACGTTATGAGTAATATGGTGAAATCATGGATGTGCCATACAAGAATGCTCATTAACGATGTGCAGAAAGATACCTAAACAATCAATCAAAAGAGCTGGAAGGTGGTACTTCTGGGAAGCAGGAAAAGTGTAGGGACTACTATCTTTTCTTACCAGACCTTTTTATCTCCAATTATATACATGTATAATTCTGACAAACGTAAAAATTAAGTTTAAAGAAATCGATGAATATAAAACAATCTACCCTTAATACATAAAAAAATACTTTCCATAAGACATTTGAATGGAAGGCTGAAGGACAGAGAAAAGTAAGGCTGTCAATTAACTAATCTTACTAACTGTGAAAGCTAGATAGAGCCAATAGAACCAGCAGTGTTTTTCAAATTTTGATCATGATCTACAAGTAAGAAATGTATTTAACTATCAATAAGACAAAAGAGGCAACTGTCTGAATGAAAGAAGATATTTGCAAACAACACCTCCAATAAGGATCGAATATCCAAAATATACAAAGAACTCATACAGCTCTACAGTGAAAAACAATCTAATTAAAAAATGGGCGGAAGATCTGAACAGACACTTCCCCCAAGACGACATACAAATGGCCAACAAACATATGAAAAGATGTTCAACTTCACTAGCTATTAGGGAAATGCAAATCGAAAACATCTCACACCTGTTAGAATGGCTATCATCAACAGGACAAGTAATAACAAGTTTTGGAAAGAATGTGGGGAAAAAGGAACCCTCATACAACACTGCTGGTGGGAATGTAAACTGGTACAGCCACTACAGAAAACAGTATGGAGGTTCCTCAAAAAATTAAGAGTAGAGTTACCGCATGATCCAGCAAATCCCTCTTCTGGGTATCTACCCCTGAAATATGAAAACGTTTATCTGTAAAAATATATGCACCCTGATGTTCAGCAGCATTATTCATGGTGGCCAAGACATGGAAACAACTAAGTGTCCTTTGATAGATGACTGGCTGAAGAAGCTGTGGTACGTATATACAATGGAATATTACTCAGCCATAAGAAAAGACGAAATGCTGCCATTTGCTACAACATGGATGGATCTTGAGATTATCAAGCTAAGTGAAAAAAGTTAGATAACAAAAGGTGAGAACCTTATGATTTCACTTATATGTGGGATATAAAACTGAAAGCAACAAACATGACAGAGACTCATGGACACAGACAGCAGTTTAGTGGTTACCAGAGGGAAGCGGGGAGGGGGGACAGATAAGAGTAAAGGGGGTCAAATATATGGTAATAAAAGTAAATTCAACTTTAGGGAGTGAACACACAACGCAATATACATGTGACGAATTACTGAACTGTACACTTGAAACTTATATGATTTTATTAACCAAATTTTTAAAACGTATTTAATTACACACATGCACGCACACATGAAACTAAATCTAATACATTCTATTTCATTCAATTTTATTTTTTCAAATATGGATGACTGAATAGATTCATGGGTCACACTGATTTTAGTGATTATGAAGAGGAACAGAAAGAATTGGAATGAAATACAAACTTAGTTTTAAAAAGAGCTGAGCTTCATGATTCAACTCTTGCACAGTCTCCTTCCTTCAACCCTTATTCATAAGAAATAAGTTAATCCTTTCACAGAGCACCAAACCACCTTGCAACAATGCTCGAATGATAGCAAAGGCACCATCGAGTGGACTCTTCAGCTCACATTGATTTTTCCTCAGAGTGGAGAAGTGCCTTCAAAAGGGCCTGGTCCACCATCAAACAGGACGATTCAAAGTGCTCGGGGACCTCGAAGGATGTGAAACAGGCACATGTGTAAGTTTTTGAACCGACAATCCCAAGCGTATGGAGATGCTGAAGCTGGAGGCAGCAATGGTTAAACAAAGATTAAGATGGGGTAAGAGACACCTTTACCACAACAATCTGCCTGCCTTTCTCGTTTACCCCTCCCTCCTTTCTCATCAGCACTATTTCAGTAGAAGTATTTGGTGGAATTTCAGGGAAGAAGAAGAACCCACTGATTAAGGCCCTTTGATAATTTTTCACTGCCCTTGTAATAAAATTCAAATTCCTTCTCATAGCCCTTCAGGCTTTAACTGTTTCTAAGCCCAAGCACCACATTTGCAAATATGGTAAAAACCTTAATTTTTAAATCTAGAGAGTGGGTATATGGGCTTTCATTGTTATCCAACTTTTCTGTAGGTTCAAACATTTTCCTTCATAGTTTTAAAGCTGCCTAAACTATGTTTTGGACCTGAGTTCATTAAGAAAATGGACAAAAATACACTATAATGGAAAAAAATTCACTTAGCTTTCAAATGCAACTAATCCGCACCGCCCTCCCTTAAAAAAAAAAAAAAAAGGTTCCTAATAAACCTCAGCAGGACTCCTTGCTCGGAGCCAAAACTGTTACTGCAACTGGTAGAAAGCCAGTCATTGTGAGCATTCATTCTAAAGAGGGCTTAGAAGCCCTCATCCACATTTCTCAAGCTGAAGGTTAAGTTTGCTCCTGAGGGTAATCAGGCCTGTACGTTTGTATCCCAAAGATAAAGAAGTCCTGGAGGGGAAATTTAACTTGAAAATTTGGGAGGTAGGTGGAGTGGGCAGGAGTAGGCAATAATTTATCATCCTGCTTTTATATTAAAATCAACATTATGGAATTGAACGCTAAGTCTGCATGAATATTCAGCATAGCACACCGTGTCTTAGTTTTTATTGCTCTCCTCTAATGGTTTTCCTTTCTCTCCAAATGTCCCTTCTCTCTGCATTTAATTCAATGACTCATCTTCACTCCGATGCTGACGTCCTCCAAGGTTCCACCTTTGGCTGTCTTTTTACACTATATTCTCTGAGTGATCTCATCTACCGCGGTTTCAACAATCTGAAATCTATCCCCCACCCCAACCAATCGGCCTACATTTCCCACTGCTACTCCCTAGCGATGTCCTCTAGGCATAGAGATGTCCTCCAGGCAACTCAAACCTCATCCCCAAGCCTTGCTTCTTTTTCTAAATTCCCCTTCTGAGTGAATGGATCCATTGTTCGCCCAATCACAAAATTTGGTCATTATACCAGAATCTTTCCACCTGTTAAGTCTTCCATATACATAATCAGTTCACCATTTTAGTCAATTCTATTTTCTAAATCTCTCTATTCCTCCAGATACCAACTGTAGACTTTTGCTCTTCTCCACACAGAGCAGTGGTTGTCAATGGGGCCAATATCCTAGGGGGTGTTTTGGAAAATTTGGTTGTCAATGAGTGGGACATTTACTGACCACAGAAATTATCAAAACAAGAAAAACAAAAAAAGAAAAGAGAAAAAAGGCAGCATTGCTTTTCATGCTGTTGTTCACACACACATAGCCTTCTGCTAGCTTCTATATCCTTGCGGGGAGAGGGGTTGGGCTGGGGGTCAGAATAATCAGTCTTTCTACTCCTGCATCTATGTCCATAACAGAGTTAAACTTTTAGCTTCAGAAAAATGGTTATGTTGTTTTTTGTGCAAAATTCAAACATTAAAGGACTACACAAGATAGAAAGTGAAGATCACCTGCAAAGCCTACAGAGACAGCTGGCATTAACAGCTTGGTATATATTCTCCTTTTCATTATTTATGCTCTATATCTGTGGTCTTTTGCACTGGGAGTCTACTTCTTTCTCCAGAACAGATGAAAACCAGATGATACCAAAAATGGTCACTTCCATCTTAGAGAGCACGAAATTTCAAACCACTGCTTTTACGTTAATACTCCTGAGTACAAAGCTCCACCCCAAGACAAGTACTGGGCAACATCCAGAACACCCGCTGGGAAAATACAAGTCTAACATCATTAGAGTTCAGCCTCTGTTCAGTTAGGCACTGCCCTTTTCAGGCAATATGTCTGCTTTTGGCTTGTGCAACACACTCCTAACTCTAACTCTATTCATCTGTGCACTGACAAATGCTGAAAAATGGTCCAGAGTCACTCATTAGGACATTCATTCGAATACCAACTGTGCACTCACTTATGCCACAAACCTAAGGCATCAAGGGATCCTGCTCCAAACGGCGTTCTGGAGGATGTGGGTGTGGGTGTACGTGTTTAGAGACAACAATGAAAAGCTGCTGAGTGACAACACATTCCTAGACGGTTGAGTTCACGAGCCTCTGCGTTACATGTATTAGACCTGACTCATAACCTTGGTGGTCAAATGCAAAAACTGCAAACAAACCCCCCACACACGCACACAATAATAAGATTGTTACCAAGAGGACTACTAAGGTACTTAATTAAGCGATCGTGAAAAGTGTGAAATGTAGTACACGCCTGAACCCATTTTAGATAGCTGACTCTGAGACCTAACCCCCTGCTTCTAGGGTTAATGTTACTTAATTCAGATAAACACTGAATACCTGCACCACGCCAGATACTGAGTTAGATGCATGAGACTATCCACACGGCAGTGCGGGGCAATGAAATAAAGCACAGTAGTTAATTGCATGGGCTTTAAAGGTTACCGAGGTTCAAATCCTGACTTCACCCATGCCTAAGCTGACTCACACTTTTCTAAGCCCCCTTTCTTCATCTCTATAATGGGAAAACAATAGTTACCACACAACTTAGAATAAGAAATTACATGGGTTTAGAGTACATATGGTAAAATCTGAACAAATAGTAGGAAAGGATACTTAGGTGAAGTTTTTTCCTTCTAAAATCTGATTTGTGACTACTATTTCCAGAACCAAAATGGGTTTAAAAAAGTGGAGGGGAGGCATATACACAGACTGAACAGCAATAAAAAATGAGAGATCTTATCTTTCTTTTTAAACATGCATCTAAAAGTTTTGATTCAGCTTTTGGATGCACAGAATACATGCTCTTCTTAGCTGCAAATAAGATGTAATGACTTAGCTCCATTAAAATAAACCATGAGTAGCTTTAAGAAGCAGCTCAATCTTTGGTTAATTACCAAACCTATGGAAATAAATAGCTCATTAATTATGTCAAAACCAAAATTAAGTGTTCGAGAGCACACAAGACCTTGGAGTATGTTTTGCAATTAATATATATGTTCACCAGAATTTCGGGGGCCGGTGATGTTCAACACTGAATACTACGCAGGAGTCACACTTACATTCCTTACAGCCAAGATGGCAGCAGCGTTTAAAATAACGAAGGATCTCTCACGTGGTACTTTACAAAGTTCCGTCACGTCTCTGCTCAACCCCTCCCCTGATGGCTTTCATTTCACGCCCATATTGAGTGTGTGTCAGAATTCAAGGCAGTATCTGGACTCCAAATTCTACTCTTTGTATTTATTTGTCCAAGTAGTACACACATTTACAACATAAAGGATGGTTTAATTATCAAACACAGTAACCACAAATAAATGTTCATTGAATGACTAATAAACAACAAACCCTGATTTAAAAATTCTGATAACTAGGCAAAGGCAATTTCTAAGATTATTATGAGTTAAATAAATATGAAAAAGGGATACTCTTCCCATGACCCCTATCACTAGAAACACAAAACACAACAAACAAAAACTGGCCGGCATCTCTGCTTCACATGCTTTTGAGAATATTTTACTGCTCGTCGGCAATCCAAATTCCTTTTCCAACACGTCTCAGAAATGCATGGTGCAGAGAGCTGGGCTACGGTACCGCAACCACTGTCCAGTCCGGACCAGCTCTCCCACGCACATGCACGGGTCCGAGTGACCTTGAAGTTCTCCCTCCATTCGCCCTTTGGGAAAATGCTGTCTGAACTAAAATAAAGTTCTTTTAGGTATATGCTCACATTAAGAAAGTTAAAAAAAAAAAAAAGATTTTCAGAGACTTCAAATCTTTTTAACCATTTGCAGAATTTAGGGGTGTGGGTGAGAGCAGACTATTGTTAGTGGAACGTTCTCCATGATCTGGAGCTAAATGTACCTAAATATATGTCATGTGGACTGGTAATTCCATTTTTGTAATATGAAGTATTCAATAATTCTTATGTGAATCTCTTTAATAATATTTCTACAAGTATGAATTTTTAGAAAAATATCCTATTTTAAATGAATAGTTTTTGTTCTGAATGAAGAATGAGTACTTAATGAAATGGGCTTAGTAAACATAATGTTTACAAAGAAATAATTTCACTTTGTGTTTTTCTAAAACAGGCTTTCTGTTTATCCTTGAAAGTTTCCTTTACTTACACTAAATGTGGGAATGTCAAATTATGAATGTTTATGAAATATGTTCTAATGGTAAAATTCATTCTTTATTTGAGCAACAAAGAGAGACACCTGCTTATAGGAAAGGGTTTTGCTTTAGTAGCTGGTTTTTAGACAAGCCATTTTACATGATTTTTTAAAAGGCATAGGCTCTTATAAAAATTATTGTGTTACTTGTACAAACAGAAACTTCATGTTAAACCTCAAACACTTATTGAAAAACATCATAGTACAAGCGTCAAGTTATACTGCGGCAATTTCAGCCTAGCATGCAGTCATTATGAATTTTGAAGACGAAAGTTATGCTAATTAAGTACAGTAGAATATTTCAAGCTGCGTTAAAATTCTTTCTGCAACAAGGCAGGGCATGTATAAACATCCACTTAAATAGTTCTAGAATTCACTTAAAGATATAGTTGGAAGTATTTTAACCAAACTGAACATAGCTAAGTAACTCTTAGGATCTAATAATGTTATGTATCAGAGCTCTATGACCTCATTCTTATAAGTTTAACCTTTTAAAATACACACACATACATGTACTAACCTGATTTCTGACTTCTGCAGAAAAGTTTGCTCTTTATATATTTGATTTTTCCCCCAGTTCAGTATTGGCCCCAGTAGCTATCAAATGTATTTTGTCGTTTAAAAGAAAGTTTGTTCAGCACCGAAATAAGTTGCATGAACAGAAATACGCTTCTAATGTCTTTTTTCTAGTTGTGACTAAATGAATATCAAGTTCTGAATCAGCTTAATATATTATAAATAAAGTTAAATTTAAAAAATTAAGGTCTTTGTCCTTATGTTCCAATTTTCTATAGGACTGTAGCTTGGAAAAACTTTTAATATTTTATAACAACAATCCCAGACAAAATATACCTTTAACAGGTTTTAACTTCATTATAAAAGTAAATACAGACTTTCTTCATAGCTGAAATTATGGGATCAACATAACTCTTGAGTCAGCATGGGGTCATTGCAGCGTATCTCCAAAGGAAAGACTTCTCTAATATTTCAACAAAAATGCTCAGGTCACAGACTTTGAGTCTTATTTTTAGCATGTTACTCTATGTCCCTTCTCTTCATCTTTTTTTTTTTTTTTTCCAATTAAGTCAACTTTTATTTAGGCATCAACATCGTAAGACATTCCCCTCCTACTATTTGAGAACACCAATATTGAGAGAACAGAGCACTGGATAGAGAGAAATAACTCTTTTAGTCATCACCGAGCACTTGAAAACTTTAAAAAACAGGTACAGAGAGAGAGGAGAAGGCTTGGCAGGCTGTCCCTGGACAACATATGAAATGAGTGGGGGCAAAGAAACTCCTAGTCTTTCTCTCTGCTATCTGCCTCGGGACAGTCATCGAACATGTGTCAATTCATCTTTATAAAAACGGAAGAAATGATTCCTGACCTACCGACCTTAGCAAGCAATTTTTCATAACGAATGACTAAACAAAGGGCTGCTCTGGCCACAAAATGACCACACAATATTCGATGCAGTTCTGTATGCCAGACACAGAGTAAAAGCAGCCAAGAAGATTCTGAGTGACTCAGGTAAGACATCAGTGTGGGAGTCCAAACATCAAGATTCTTAACTTGGACCAATCTGCTCTGCCATCGACAGCACACACGCGCAGCTATTTCCTCCTCGGCCTGGCTTCATCGGCCAACCAGCGCCAGACCTCATTCAGCCTTTGTTGATTTTTGCCAATCTGCTGGATTAACGATGCTACTTTCTTCACCCCCAGGCTCTTCCTACCCCTCAATTCAATTCTTTTGATTTGAATTGCTGATAACTGATGACAATGTATTTTCACATCTATTATCCGCTTGTATTTCCTTGGTAAAATTATCTGTACCTCTCTCCTACCCATCTGGCCTAAGTCTGGAATCTTTTTCTTACTGATTTGTATGCAGGATATTGTACAATTATGAATATTATCCCTTTGGCTGTTACTTTTTTTTTTCAAATATGTTCTAGTTTGCCATTTGCATTTCAACTACGTTACTTAATGTATAACATTTTCATTTTCTTATAGATTTAATTGTAATTTTTTTCTTCATGAATTCTGGATTTCCTATCAGGCTTGTAACTGCGTGCTGAATATGAATGCAAGGTTTCATATTTATTGATATCAGACATTATTTACAATGAAATAATGGTATCTTTTTCTGAAATAAGTTCTAATAGAATCTAACTTTTAAAACTTCACTATATTATCCAGTTGACAAAATGTAGCAATTCTCACACTAGCACTGCTTAATTGTGGGACAAAGTCAATCAAGAAATCCACTATAACATGAATCCATGAGCTTTCTCCAGTTAATCACCAAATGATTAAGTTATTGGGCAGGGGCAGATAGAGTCATGTGTGGTAACTATATTTAAATACATGTTAAATAAGTACGATGTTAAATAAATGTATTTAAATTTGATACCTTTTTAAAATTAAATAAATGTATTTAAATTTGATACCTTTTTAAAATTAAATAAATGTATTTAAATTTGATACCTTTTTAAAAGGTTGATGATTTGAGAATGTTTTTAGAAATTAATCTACAGATACGCCTTTCAGAAATGGATTCCAGCTGGCGATGTGACAGAAGTCCCATTCCTAAATTAGAAGTTGCCAGAATATACCATCAATCCTGGGCAGCAATCTCCGTGAGCATCAAGTAGGAATGTCATGCAGTAGACCTGTGTCCTCATGTCCTAAGCCCGAGGCATCCAGGACTGGAGCAAATTCAAAGTGACAGCTATGATGTAGAAAAAACTGAAAGCGTTTGGAACAGTCTAACCAGACGTGTTAATACATAAATCGCCATCGCCAAACTAGCCCGTGAGCTGTCTCAGAGCGAGAGCCACACGTTCACATCCAGTCTGTACTACATTTAGCATAGTTGGCAACCAAATTCCTATAAAATGTATCCAGTTGTGGTCTTGGTACAGTTAAAAAAGATGAACCTTTGGGAAAGTGACTCAGTCAGAGGACCCTATCAGTTATTCTCCAGGCATCCCGGCTTGTCGCCATCCCTCTTTTTAAGAGTGTGGTGTTTCGAACTGGACTTTATACTCCATATGTGATCTGGCCAGCCAAGCCCACCCATCTATATTTCATAAATGTAGGCTTAAACTCCATTAATAGTTTAGACAGTCACATTACATGGCTACTTTCTATTGAGAAATTGACTTGACCTAAGTCTTCTCCACATATCCCACAGCGAGCCACACCTTTACACACTGTTTACTCTTGCATTTTGGGACCTACCTGCAGGACTGAACAATTATTTCTATTAAATTGCTTCTGGTTTAGATTCAGTATACAGTATGATACTTAAATTTTTTTCTTAGATCTTGATTCTGTTATCCAGTGTATTATTTGCTTTTCCTACCTCAGGGGTCCCCAATCCCAGGCCGTGGACTGGTACCGGTCCA
>NW_011889204.1:301580-302989 GCF_000151845.1 Pteropus vampyrus | reverse complement strand
TTTTTTCTTAGATCTTGATTCTGTTATCCAGTGTATTATTTGCTTTTCCTACCTCAGGGGTCCCCAATCCCAGGCCGTGGACTGGTACCGGTCCACGGCCTGTTAGGAACTGGGCCACAGAGCTGATGAGCAGCGGGTGAGTAAGCAAAGCTTCATCTGTATTTGCAGCCACTCCCCAGCGCTGGCATCGCCGCCTCAGCTCCACCTCAGATCATCAGGCATTAGATTCTCATAGGAGCACTAGTCCCTAGTGCCAAAAAGGCTGGGGACTGCTGCTCTCCCAGATTCCTGTCAACTACAAATCTGATCAGCAAGTCATACAGGTCTCCCTTACTCCCTGCTAAAAGCACAAATACTAAGCTTTCCAGTTAAAGCCTGCCATCAATGTGCATTGTGTGTACAGTAATTTAAACAACCACAAGGCCACCCAGCCACCTCGCTGCATTACCACTAGCAGTGATGGCTTTCTGGTTTCTGACCTCATGACACATATATTCATACATAAAAAAGAAGTACGTCTCTCTCTCACACACACAGAATCACCAAACAGCACATATCCTTACTATGTAGAACTACACTGATACTCTCTATTTTGTTATTCTATCCTGGTCCCCTGCTCCCTTCCCTCCCTTTCAAAATGCTGTTCATAGCCCGCTAAATCGATTTTACTACGCATTGACAGGATGGAACCTGCAGTTTGTAAAACAGATTTTAAAAAATCAATTTGAGTAGCTCTTTTATTAATGAAGGCTACCTTAATCGCAATGCTGGACTTCTCAAATTATCACAAAGCGAAAAGATTTCACTGGTTTAAGACTTGAAATTATAGTTACATATTACAAAGCATTATTTAGAAACATCTGTAATACCTGACTAATTAACTGTTTCCATGAGTATTTCAAAGGTCTTTTAACAGTATAGATCTGACACCTTTAGTTTTATCTACACTGATTCATTCACAGATATTCTAAGGAAGTAAGAGTTACATTATCAGTTTCAGAAAATGTGAACTTCAATTATTTCTTTACAAATTAGCACTGTATTTTAACAAAATAAAAAGTTAATCAGTTCCACATTTTAAAATGTGAAACAATCTTCAAGGATGAAATTATAAATCCAGTTTTCTTCTGGTTATATTTACTCCTCACTTTGCCACAAGGTTGTGTAAACACAATCCATACGATCATGGGTAAACATCATGGCCTCACCCACATTTTGGTAAATAAGAAAAGCAAACAGTCAATCCAGTTCTTTAAAAAAAAAAAAATTACTCCTTAAAAAGAATTCACAGTTTAAATTTGATGTGTAAACAAATGAAAAATTTGAAACAAAGTTTAAATATGAACAAGAGCCTTCTGGAAAATTCTTTTGTGTGTCAAATAAGATAGACTGAAAAAGAAAAGTTACAC
>NW_011889204.1:293452-300322 GCF_000151845.1 Pteropus vampyrus | reverse complement strand
AGTCACACGGGAAAACTTGCTTTTTAATCTGAAAGCTGTATCTAAAATGCACAACAAACACAACTTACATCCCAGGGAGTATAAAAAGAGGCCCCAAAACATTCAGAAGAGCTGCAATGGATGCATTTACTTACAGTAAAAACCTATTTCCGTCTATAAGAGTTTTGAATATGGGATTTGATTTTTCCTTTACTATGTCAGAAGAATGCTACTAACTCAAGTGAATGCGATGGCTAAACAAAATATTTGTGAAAGTGTTCTGTAATCTGCAAAAAAAGCATAGAAAGAGAGATTATCATTTATGTGCTGGCCTCAAAAATCTACCTTCTGGGTCTTTAATTTGATCTCCCAAATGTTGGGGTTATTGCTGACCGTATTTCCAATCTGTCAAAAACTTTAGTAGTTCAAAGGTTTCTTTCAAAAAGGAAGTTAATGTTAATTAAAATTATGTTTTCTATAGATGTTCTGGGAGATAGTGGGGTGCACAGGTTGAGTTTGTTCCTTAAAAGTGGGAGACTGGAGATCCAGGCTTTGACATTTTTCTAGACTAAAGGAACATTAGCCATGAACTGGACAGTGGCTTTCGAACCGTGTCTAAGGTCTGGAGCAGGTGAAGGTCCATCACTTCTCCAGCTTAAACACCTTGCTCCAATTGTTTTTTGTATTTGGGCTTCTGTGTCAGAAATTTAACAATTTTTTAAAAACTACTACTTTATGGCATAACATTGTCCATAAATATGTCTGCATACTGGACACAAAATGATTTTCTGAGGAAAACACTGGTTTGGCCTCCAAGTCAACTTATACAAGTGGATTTAAAATCAAGTCTCGGTTAAGCTCTTCAGTTGTCAAAGGCAGATATCAGTGTTTCCCATCAGTTCAGCTAATTGTTAAAGCAGAGTGGTTACTTCTCTGGTCCCAACTTTAATAAAAAGTTCAGTGGTATGAATGATTATACCACTTCCATAGTTCAGAGCATCCGAAAGTAATGCTTTAGATTGCACTTCAGCCTTTCTTATTCCTTATGTCTTGTAATAAGAGACCTTAAACTTGAACTATTCACTTTTTACAGACGCTGTAGAGAACCGAGACAAGTGCACTCACTAAGGACCCAGAGCCTGCATTACAAAGCATCCACAGGTTCTTAATTCCTGGAAGAATTATGCTTCTCCTGAATGGCTGGTTTGTGTTTTATCTCATGAACACGGTCTTGGAATTGACCTTGTTTTCTTCTTTGTTCTGGCTACTCAAACTTAAAGCCAAATGTGTGGTCCGCACCTAGCCAGCTAAGACATGCAATTATCTGTACACTAATCCTGCCCCAGGAATCATTTTATTCGTCTTTATTTTTTCTTTGCTCTTTATCTAATTCTTTGGGGTAAGGGGGAAGATGGGACAGAGGGGAAAGAAAAGAGAAGGAAACATACCCCTAATTTTTTCAGTTCCTTAAAAGGAAAGGAACATGAAGAAATAACTAGCTAATTTTAGCATGGGAGTATGGCTATCAACCTTATTGCCATGATAAATTTGTTAAATACTGCAAGATACAGTGTCAGTTTTCTTGCTCAGGTGGAAATTGGCAACACGTGTAAGGAGACCTGGTGTCTGGAGAAGAGAACTACTAAATTACGTCAAACAGGGGAAACAGATCAGGGCAATCAACATGTATGGTGTACAACGAAATGAGGCTCTTCCATCATCTTCCTTCAGAGTCGGATAACTTCTATCTGTGAATAACAAAGGCCCGGCCTCTTCTGTAATGAGATGGCATCGCAGCTCCTCCGCCTCTCAGACAGCTCCCACCCCAGCATGCAACCTCGGTTTAGTCCCTTTCATTCTCTTTTCTGGTAAGTTAAGGTAAATTACTTCCAAGTTTATTCAACTGATTTTTCAAGCCCCTATTATGTGTGAGGCATTACAGACATTAAGGTCTAAATGGCTGCCTTCATAGAAAAATATTTTTAACCAGTTATACAAAATGGATCCTATTTGACTAGTATAAAAAATACCATTCATAAATTAAAATAGCTTAGCTGTACTTGCAAACCTCTACTCTATATACTACTCCAATTTCCTCCATGAAATTAGGGAAAACAACAAGAAAATGACCGAGGGCGAGGGCAGTGGGGTTGGAGAGGTGACAGGCAGTGGGCACAGTGTAAATGAACTGTGAATGATGAGATAAACCAAAATGCTACCCAGTCAACAAACACCGGTAGTTCAGACTGAAAGCAGATGAACAAAGCAGAACAAAGTCTCGCCGCTGAGGAGCAAACATCGCAGTCCCTCTTTTTGTATTTCTGGGATTGCTGAGTGAGTGTAATAGTGGCTTTCTAGTCCTGGGCGGAATCTCTTTGGGATCCTGTGCTCCAGTCCTTCACAGATGCCTCTGGGCCTTGAGGATGTCTACGGCTGGAAGCTAGAACAGAGCCTGCTTTTAAGGCTAAAATGAGAGCTAAAGGACAAAATAAGAATGGGAAGAAAGATGTGGCCTCAGGATAGACAAATAACCAAGAAGTCCGCCAGAACTTACATATCGTGGATACCTAAACAAATCAGATAGGAGGATGACACCACAACAGTCCTCACAGATGGCAAGGTCATGGGGTGACTCTACATTGCCCCCAGTACCATCTCCTTCTGGCAATTGACTCCCTCCCCTCCAAAACACACCATCATCATGGCTCCAACGGAAGGGGCTGTAGTCGTACAAGAACCACACCCCTACTGGCCCCAGCAAAGTAACCTGGAGGGGGAGGCAGACCTCCCATGATTGAGGCTAAAGCTCCACGCATGAACACGTATGAAGTACAGTCTGGAGAGAGCTGGTCTGCACAGGGAGGATGGGGTGAGCAAGCAGAGACATGCGGCAGCGAGTGGACAGCCATAAAGGAGCTGCTCCTGGTTCCAGCGTTGCTGGGCCCCCGGCGCGCCTCTGCCTTTTCCCACCCCTCGAGTGTGACTTTCCCCTGACCTAAACTTTCTCTTGTTGATAGAAACAAAGGGAGTTCCGAGTAGCACGGGGTTCCCTCTGAGGCACTGCTGTGCTGGTCCTCTGCCCCAGTGAGGCAGCTCCAAAACAGCAGGGCTCAGACATTCGTCCTCGTGACCTTCTGGATAGAGGGCCCAAGCTGGCCTAGTGAAGACTGAGTGTGCCACCAGCGTTCACTCTTCCATGTCCTCTGCATACCTACTTTGGGGGGTGGAGGTGTGAAATGTGTCATTACATGACAGAGGAAGAAACATTAAAAAAATGAAAATGTGAAAACAGTTATGTTTATTCACATAAATCGAGAATAAAGTTCAAGATTATGTAAGCAAATGCAAATTAAATGTGATGTTTTTATCCTGGGCATCCTAGACTTAAGTCTCAAGATGATCTTATGAAACTCCTGATCTTTCCCTTGGATATAGTTGCTTTAAAACTTGGAAGAAATATAGAAAAGTATAAAAAATTAAAGATTACATAAATTAGGTGTATGAAATAGATATATCATCTCCCTGAACAGTCCTTTCTGAGGGTTACCTGGCATCTAATAACAACCACTTAAAAATCAGAACTTCCTAATTTCTCTTTAATAGCTCCTGAGATGATACACACGAGTGAAGAGTGAATGTGGGTGAAAATAGTGTTTAATTACATTTAGAATCTCTCTTTGTCTAACCTGAGGCAAAATAGAACATTTCAGAGTTAGATCACAGTTCTCTTTCAGAGAAAAGTCAAGGCGCTGAAAACTCTTTTGGTTCCAAGGACGACCGGCTAGCTGCTATGGCTCCAGAATTAGTGCCTCAAAATCAAGCCGCTTTAGTGGGAGACACCAAGGATCCCACAGACAGCCTTGCATTCTTAAGCATCAAAAAAATGAGAAGGGATCGAAGTTAGCTAGGTTCGCAATTGCTAAATGTCAGATGACATCATTTACCATCCGAAGCTGTGCAATTTGGGGAACAAAGGAAAACACAAGGAATAATTAAGTGGGGACAACCGGCATAGACCTGACCTTTCCCTTGAAGACCAGGACATTTGGTCACCCCTACTAAACCGTGGTGTTCTTGCCTCCCCTGCGACCAGCCAACTGTTCTGTGCAGGTAAACGATTTCATTTCCCTGATTGAGCACGGGCAACGCACCCTCCACTTAGAGCAGGGCCCAGAGCACAGTCACCTACACGTAAATATTAGTGATAATGAAATAGGTTTCCCTGGCAATATCTGGTATTTCAATCAGTAAACGTCTACAATTCACAAGGTTTATGGAGGAATATGTCCAAGTCAGGGAAAAAATGTACCTTTTCAACCTCCCACCAACTCCTCTTTGCTCCAGGCCAGTGGGTCACTGAGTTGCCAGTTCCCCTATAGGCACGTGCTTAAATATCATCATGATTCATTCACTCCACCTCGCCCTCACTGAAGGCATCAGAACAGGCTGATCTAACTGACCTAATTTCCCAACAGCCCAGTATCACAATATGAGCTCCACCCCCCAACACTGAACCTTGTCCTGTGTACGCTTGTATTTGAAAATTATAAAAAATACATTTCATGGATGCCCCTGCAGAGCAAGGGCAACCTTCATATGCTCTTCACAAGGTGGGATACTAAAAGGAAACCAACAGTGAGAGAGTGAGTGTGTGTGTGTACACATCACTGTAAACGAAGGCGAGGCTTCGGTGGCTAATAGCCCGGCACATGATCTTAAGACTGACTTTGAGAAACCTGAAACTATAAAATTCTGAGCTCCCAGCTACGAGATGACTTCACTGGGCGGCCAGCTCTCTCTCCTTCCGCCACTAGGACTTTCTTGGCACTAACTCCGCCTTTCTTAGGTTTAGGATGTTGCTTCAAGAAGGACGAACGGCATCAATGGAAGGCAGCACCAACTGAAGAACCTAACTTGCTCAAACGCCTTTCAACAATTCAGTGATTCAAGAACCAGACTATTTTCTTCTTCCACCTGATAGCTAATATAGTAGACGTTTTAAAATAACAGCTTTATTGACATATAATTCACATGCCATACAATTTACCTATTTACAGCATACGATTCAATAGTTTTTAGTATATCGAGTTGTGCGGCCATTACCATAATCAATAAAACAGAGTTTTTTTAAAGACGAGATCACGCACAGGAAGGACAAAAAATAAATGTTATTTTATTTTTCCCTGGCTTACATGAAGTGAACATCTTAAGACTCTGAATACAGATTGGACCAAACAATTTCCCAGAAAGACCCAACGGCCAGTATACGGAATTGCCTTATCTCACGTCTCGATGCATCCCTACTAGCATATGCATTAGTACTTTCTAATTAATTAATTTTTTTTAGGGGAGGCAACCCTTGGCTGACCTCACAGATTGCAAGAACGTTGTCAGCTTACAATCCCTTTATTTTCTATTTTTTTACTTTTTATGCCTACAGCATCTAGTCTTCCTAGGCGGTCTCCCATCCAAGTACTAACCAGGCCCGACCCTGCTTAGCTTCCGACATCAGACAGGATCGGGCGCGTTCAGGGTGGCATGGCCGTAGACGCATCAGCACTTTTTAAAAATCTATTTAACAGCCTCCCCCCATTGTTTGTTTGCATTTCTTTTATTTAGTCACTATCTGACTTCGCTTACGCAGTGGTTTAGCCTTCAATTTGCTTGAAAAACAGCACCTTTTACAGGTTAGGGGCGTCGGTTCTTATCAGACCAAGTCTGAGCCCCAGCTCTGCCCTTTTCTAGAGGTGCGCACTGAACTCTTGGGCAAAAGCTTTACGTTCCGAGTCTCAATTATTTATAAAATTATAGGACTATTATTAAAATTTTAACATGAGTAAAATGTCTAGGGTATCATTTAACATATGAGAAGCTTACTAATAAAAAGCAGTTATCAGTTTGTGTGAGCTGTTATTACTCTGAGGTAAATATTAACCCTTTGCCTATCAAGTAAAATTTTTTCCTACATTTATCGTAGGTTTTTTTTTCTTTCTATCACCTGACAGCAATGGAAATAAGCTTGCTTCCTCATTCAAAGGTCTCATAAATAGTCTCATAAATGTTCTTTCTAATTTATGTTTTTAAACTCATTCTTGCACCAGATCTATTTATTTTAATAAAAGGTAGCTATTTATTGAAATTGATTTTTCCAATGAATAAACAACTATTTAAACATCTTTGGCTAAATAATTCTTAATCTTTTCTCCCTCCAAAAAGACACACAGATAGCCATTAAGCACATGACAAGATGTCCAACATAATTATTAGGGAAATGCAAATCAAAACCACAATGAGATAGATATTGCTATTTTCCACCCTTTTTTCCTAACGGTTATACCTTTTATTTCATGTATTCTTGTACTGGCCAGGATAATATCAAACATCGGAAGTGCTAAGGGGCATGCCTGTTTCATTTTCTGATTTCAAGGGGAATCCATCAGTTTTCTTGCTGTTGGGTTAAGGCAGATATTCTTTTATCTCCTAAAGCTTTTACAGAGTTCCTGATCAGGAAGAACTGCTGAATTAACACTGTTGTTTTGGTGCACATGGAGATGATACAGCATGAGGATTCAACATACGCTGATGCCATACCATAAGGACTCGGACCCAGGCTCTGTAATTCACCGCAATTTAACCTTGGGCATATTATTTAACCTCTTCGCCTAAACTTCTTCATCCATTCATAAAATGAGAGCAATGAGAATCGCCTCTTTCTTAGGGCTATTGTGAGGATTGACTGAGATAACGAATTAGAACAATGCCTGGCACACAGCAAATACTAGGTGTTGCCTGTTATTTGTCCTCTTTAATTAAGAAAACTTCCTATTTAATTAAATTTGCTGGTATTTTACTTAGGATCATCACAGCTACTTCCATAAGTGAAATTGGAAC
>NW_011889204.1:284215-292477 GCF_000151845.1 Pteropus vampyrus | reverse complement strand
AGGAAAAGCCTATTACAGCTATATTCTAATACAATGAACACAGGTAAAATTATCTTGAAAAAACATCAAAATGATGTTTAAATTCTAGAAAATATTCCAACTTAAATTATACAATTTAGCATATTTCAGATAACCTCAAATATGAATGAAACTACGAATCCTGCCAGATGTCCATACCCTCCTACCTACATCCTTATCCAACCCACTTAACAGAATCCTACTAGGAAAAGAAACGGTTAATAAATGCATCCATATAGCTTCCGGAAGTCGACACTTCACTAAGTACTCCCACCTTCTGGAATCTGTCCAGTAATCAATACCCAGTTGTCTCTGCTTTGTGGAGTCCAGCGTTTCCTTTTTTTGGAAAACAGTACCTTAGCTTCTCTAATCTTCCTGTAGTCAGTCCCCTCTCTTCACAGCTCCCCAAAGACCACTGACAGTAACTCGGTAACGTGAAAATCCTGTGTCCTAGGATATCACACATCCTGAGCAGAAGACTCCTCTGTTTCTGTAACAGAAATTTCCTATGACCCAGAATGATTCTCTATATTCTAGTATCTAGAGGTGGAAGCAACAGAGAATGGTGGGTTATAATAAGTGTGCACTCTGGGACCAGGGTTTCAAGTCTCAGGCTCTTTTTCTAGTTGTATGACTTTGAATCAACTTTCGGTGGGTATTTTCAAAGCTACTATTCCATAGAGTTGATATCATAACAAACGATACACCCAGCTACAGATCAGAGTCCAAGTTTACTTGAAGACTGCTTCAACCTTTCGAAGTTTTAAAATATTTTTGAAAGTGTGTGTATGCTGTAGCAGAATGAGTTTTAAAGCTCCAGTTATCACAGGAGCTAAAACGTATTTGGCACTAAGAGTATATCAGACATATTGTACAGAGTATTTCTTACTGAATGCTCACAACTACTCTTTGTGTGGGTTCTACTCCTGCTAGTTTACAGTTGAGAAAGCTGAGGCAAAATGGGTGTTTAACACCCGCTCAAGAAAACACAACCAAAAACTAAACCCAGGAATTCTAAGGTCAGAGCCCCTCCTCTTATCTCCATGCAGAGCTTCAGTTTTCTCTCTCACTACAGTAAGGCCTCCGTATTGTTTCATGAAATTTCTTTCTCAGCTTTGACAGTATGTTAATGTATATACAAGGTCACTGATCAAAAATGTAATTTCCCACTGTGGGCTGAAGTTAAAAAAATGGAAAAGCCACTCATCTAAAGTGTTCATTCTTTTACTTAACAAAACTGAAAACAATTATTTCAAACCTAACAGAAATAATCACCTCAATCAAAAAGTAAATGTTTTGAATTCCATACTAATAAGTATGTAAATAAGAGGATTTCCCAATTATGTTCCAATAGAATAGGTCTTGTGACCAAATAAATTTAGCAAATTGAGAAATATTACACATCATATTTCCTTCCTGGACAGTCAGAATGCACATTATCAAAAACTCTGATGAGCTCTGCAGAAAAAAATAACACGACCACCATCGAAAATTCAAATCTGAGTATTTTTAATCCAGTGTTTTTCCAAACACAAATTTCCTTCTGGAACCTCTCTCTACCAACAACTACTAATCTCTCATAAGACCAGTGTTCTGCACACACAAATTTGGGGGACACTGCTCTATGTAAACTTAACCAGAATGAGGTTCTAATAAGCTTCAGCTATTGTAGTATGTGAACTTCATTCAAGTGCAGACATAACAGCGATAAATTAAAATTCACAGAAAATTGTAATTTGGTTAAGTATTTCATCTCTGCTGGGCAGTTTCATCAGAATATTATATAGTTGTATTATCAGTTAAAAAATATGGACAGAAATAATGTATTATACTCTGAAAACACAAGGTGGTGGAAGCAGAGAGAGAAAAGATATTTAAAAAGGTAAAAAGAAATCTGCGATTCAAATAAATTACAATCTAATGTACAAAGCTTATATACATAGAAAATCTATTGAGATAAAACTTACATACAGAGGAAAAACTTATAACTCGCACATGAACAAGGAGTGAACGGAGAATAAAACCACACGGTAAGCAGAGAGCCAAAGATCTGCAACGACGTTAGTGAACTGAGCTTCTGTCTCCCTTTGGAGAATCCAGAAGTAAATGGACTGGCTGATAACGTGGCATCCAAGAGGGGAACAGTTGTTTACCTAAATTAGGAACCCTCTGAGACCGGCGTACAGAACGGGACCCAGCAAAATGGGCAATAAAAACTGCTTGCGGAACAAATTAATTCATAATAGATGTCTGAGGAGTTATGAATGCTCAGGGGTGGTGAATATTACCATCATCTCTTAGCCGTCACAGAACCTTGAGCTGGAAGCAATTCTGACCAAGGGCAGCTTGCGACCTTTATGTTGGTAGAGGCTTAGTACCAATTACAGCCAAAGAATACGATCTCATGCATGCTCTTCGCATCCGCAAATTTGGTTCCACATTTTGGTCCTTTCTTTTTCACTCCTATTGCCTTTGGTTAATGTTTTTTTCCTCCTCCAAAACAAAGAACTTCACCGCATACAGCACTTAAAAGTTGACAATAAAACTTGACGTGGGGTTCCAGGATTTTGTTAAGCATTAACTAAGCTTGTACTTTACAACCACATAACATTCAGCTGTTAATCATTTATTTCTAAGTACAAAAGTAAAAAAATTGAAGATACACATTTTGCTGTTCTATCATGTGAAGCACAAAACAACCCTACTATGATATCCAACACCAGGTACCTGACAAACTAGGAGAAAAAAATGTTAAAAGAATGGTTACATGCCATAAAGCTTTCACCAAAGAAACTGATTTCAAGACCACAGGCAAAAAGGAGCAGTACCTAGTATAGGAAAAAAGGCAAGTCAGAAAGCCTACGCACGAGATCACTGAAAATAAGAGCAAAAGAGTTAACAGGGTTCGGTCTGGTCCCTTTAGTGTAATAACGGAATGACAGACACCTAGAGAGGTGGAGTGACTTCCCCAGAGTAACGTGATTAGTCACGGAGTCAGGACCCAGGCCAGATCTTCCAATTCCCAGGCTTCTGCATTTCCCACTGTCACACCAGCCCTCCCATCTTCTCTGCAAGGCTAATATGGAAAATAAAGACTACCTACTGGCCTATCTAGAACTATAAACCACTAATCAAATACGACTCTATACAACTAGAGCACTTAGAATAAACCATCTTATTTTGTATTATGACATGTAGTTACTGTCTGGAAGTCTATTAAAATCCTCATTAGGCTATATTTACAAACCTTCATTCTAAAGGACTAAATCAAAAATGATCGGCAAGAAACCGACACCACATGGAGAAAAAAAATTCCCATTCCAGGGAACACACGTTTTGAAGTGAGGCAGATCTGGGTTCAAGCCCTAGCTCAACTGCAATGTCTGTGCCACCCTGTAATGATGCTGGGGGACAATTCTACCTACCTCAGAGGTTTGCCCAACATTTAATGGTACTTGAATGGTAACTTTCTCCCCCAACCTATTTTTGTCCATCTCCCTTGATTTTTTGTCTATTTCAACTTTTAACTTCATACAACCACCCCCAAAACACTTGCCAGCTACATCACAATGACAGACATTAGTATGTTCAACACCATAAAAAAAAAAGGTTATGTGCCAAAGACCATTTAACATGTGAATACAATCTTTGTAAATATAAGTGAAAAGGTTCTAAGAAGACACTGATGCATAAAGTATAAAACAATTTCTTTCAGCAAACTGCATAAAGAATGAAGAGAACCAGGCTCTAGGTCAGTCCTGTAGCTAATCGGCTGCACAACCATCAGCAAGTGACTTCACTTTGCAGAAAGCTCCACCACTCATAGCTCAAAGCCACACACTGCTCTAGTTATGGGAGGCCTCAGGGTTCCTATCTGCAGAAAGAACCATTCTGACTGGAGAGTTTCGAAAGTTCTCACGTTTCTTGCACCTGAAATAGTCCAGCATCAGCATCATTACAGAAATAGTCCAGCATCAGCCCAGCACTTGGTGTATGCCACGCCTGTTCTAAGCACTTCAGGCAAAGTAACTCACTTAAGTCCCCTACAATCTTTGCAGATATGGTCTATATCACTCCTCCTCTCCAAGGAACCTAAGCTAGAGAGAAGCAAAAGAACTTGCCTAAAGTTATAGAGCCCACAGGGAGGGTGAGGGTTCAACAATCCAGGGGATCTGGCCACACCTGTTCTTTTAACCACTGACTCTCAGAATTCTATAAACCCCAGAGACATGTAAACAGAAACTAGTTCATGCTATGCCTTCCTTGTGCCTAAATACAGTGGATAAATACGACTAACATGTTAACAGCAGCCTGTAAAAAAGCAACTACAGTTCATCGGTTACAAAATGGCAACTTAATTAAGATCAAGCTACAAAACGTATACTTTGTTTCTCCGACAAACATTTTATCAAAATAATTAAAGTGTTGTGTGTGATGTTTTAACGATTATACTACCTTGGTCATCGACAATTCATCTGCTGGATAATGTTCCCCAGGAATAATTATTATATAAAACCAGACTGCCACTAAACATTGGTTAACAAGATTTTCTTGTCTTTCTAACTATGCGTATGAAAATGTGTTATGTACATATAAAAAAGCAAATAAACCAACAACTTAAACACTGTATTCTGAGTATCAAGATCTCAAGTTAGACACAACATATTAAGAATTATGCAAATAGGTATGTGCTGGACTCTGCGAACATAATCGGCCAGGGGAGGCTGTACCCTCCTTCCCTTAGGGCCGCTTCACACCTGACTGACCTCTCGCAATTCTCTGCATGCCATTCTTCCTTCCTGTGCCAGCTCAACATCGCGGTTGCTAATAAACCACAGTCCTGCCTGCACTGCACCCCTTCTATCTCAAGCAAAAGTACGGTGGGGCCAGGAAGCTCAGTGAGGTAAAAATGGGATATCAGAGGATCACATATGTGCATACACGCGCACGCGCACGCACAACCCCAAAATAAAATGTGGACGGCAACGAGCTGATGACGGTGATTCCATCAGCATCGGCCTATCCCCTGCTACCTAGTCCGTCAATACCTCTTCTCACAATCCCTGGAAGGCCTGAGACACAGAAGCAGAACCAACATTTTACGCTTACTCCCAGACTGGTCTACTCTACAAATACTGGGGGCAGAAATCTTTGCCTCACTTTGCTCTGCGTCCATACTCCCACTGACGAAGGCAGTGATTAGGGTCCAGCTGGATGGTTATTAGAGTGGAGAGACGCACAAGGGAAGAACTCTCATATAGTTCAATTCCTTCTTTAATTAAAGAAGGCTCCGATGCATTCTCTCCAATGAAAACCAAAACATAGACTGATGACTAAATAGTTATGCAATTTTTAGGCTATTTGTCTTGATATGCATTCATAAGCACAAGATCTTTACGCCTCAACAATTAAACAACCAAACAAGTCACAAGCAACCTAACCCAGAAGTTCAGAGACGTGATAAGTCTTTCCCACGATTTTACCACATGCAGTTTTTTATTTATTTAATTTATTTATTCATTCATTCATTCATTTATGCAAGGCAACCCTTGGTTGACCTCACAGATTGCAAGGATCTTCTCTGCTTACGATCCCTTATTTTTTTATTTTTTACACCTACAGCAGCTGGTCTTCCTAGGTGGTCTCCCATCCAAGTACTAACCAGGCCCAACCCTGCTTAGCTTCCGAGATCGGACGGGATCAGGCTTGTTCAGGGTAGCATGGCTGTAGACTTACCACACAAAGTTTTACCAACATTTTGCCATTATCCATATTAATCCACCTCTGACATTCCTATTTCTGTAACACGAGATGACATTCATAAAATCAAATACCTAACATAAAGGAAACACAGAAAAAAAAGAAGAAAAGAAATTTTTAAAATAGAAACACCACTGGAAAGACACTATCTGAAATGAAATGCTTCCATATACTGGATTTTATTTTTGCATGCTGTAGGGGTCAGGTGGGGGATAATCTGGATTTGTGTCTGTATTTTTATGAAAGATGGTGAAAATATGAATGATCAGCGATTGACCCCTCCTGGAAAAAAGGCTCTTGGGGAAGTAGGACAGTAATTACAGAAATCTATAACCTACAAAAGTACAAAAGTTGACCAAAAGAAAAAACTTTAGTAAATATTTGAAAGTAATAAAGGATGCAATATACAAATTAAGATTCAAATGAAACCAAATTATAAAACCAAACCCCACATTTAGACTGGACCTTCTCAGCTATCCTTTCACACTGACTTTATGAAAATTTATATAGTCTAGCTCAATTTATGCCATTAGAAACAGAAACGGAGACATCATTAATACATTTTAGAATGTAAAGCTCAAGGAGAAAAGCTGGTTTAAATAAGAATCTGCAGTCTGAAATGCTCATGAATCAAAAGTGAAGTGCTTTAAGATAAAAAGAAACAAGAAGTCTCCTTTGTTACAGCAGCACATTACTTCGTGACAAATTCTGTATTTACTAAAGAAATGGCAGTAGAAAACTAAATGCGGCTAGCCTGAATTTTTGTAATGTCATGATCAAAAGTAGTTAGCCTGTATGGATGGCCTTAGTACAAAGACTATTTGGGTGGATGGGTGGTAAGCGGCAATGGGAGGTGTATTACAGTGTACGGGAGATATACCAGCTATGAAAGTAATCTTTTTAAAATGACTTTTTAAAAAGTACATTCACCCATATAGCAGAAGTGTGATTTCTTCCATACCTAATGACAAGATGCATACCAAGTAATAAAACCTTCCTTTATTCGACAAGCAATAGGATCTAGACTGTACACAGAAGTTAATATACTTCAAACAAGAAGCCTTTAGAAAAATTCTGTCCACAGTAGCAGTTATTAGGCATGACTACTGCATTTTATCTGACATAAATAATGTAACCTTATCAGAAAAAAAATACTGCATTTAAGAAGACTTCCCTTACTTGGGTAAAAATATTTTTATATAAAGATATTTAATGACAAAAAAACTTAAAAGTTATGTATATGCAGTTTATTTCATTAATGCAAAGAAAAAATAAACATAAAGACTGAAAAGGAAAAATGCAAAAATGTTAACAGTAACTAAATCTAAGTTGTAAGATTACAGAAGAAAAATTTTTTAAATTTCCAGTACTTCCTGGATTTTACAACTTTTTTTAAACTAAAAAAATTAACATTCACTTTTCATATAAGCAAACAAGTGGTTCTAAGCTGCTTCCATACAGCATATATTCTAGACTTCAAATACAGCTGCTAATATTTTTAAATGTACAAAATGAAGCTAAAGACTTTTACTTCTATAAAGATTTTCACAACTAAAAATTAAGAAAAATTTACCATTATAAAAAAATTCTATATCCCACTTTCTAGCCCAGAATATTAGTAGTTATTTGATTTTTAATACCATCAATATAGATTGTTTTTCTCAAAGTTAGGTCCAGCTCAGTAATCCCAAAGTGTAGACACCTAACACACGGTGCATTAAGTTTTGATGCATTTTAGTGAACTGCACCAACAAAAACGCCATATGTGCAGATGAGCTTATTTTAAACACATCTTTCCATTACCTCTTAAGAGCCTGACATCTAACGAAGCTTTCTGGAAAAGTATTCTGCTTATCCTAGACGTGGATTTATTTGACTATCCCAGAAGCTGTCAAAATTGATCTCAGACTGCGTTACATTCAAGGCACAGAATGTCGACTCTTCACTGGGCCTCCTCTCTTTCACAAGAGCGCCTTTAACATCCTTTAGCTTACATTTCCGGGCTCATGAGTCACTGAGAAATGAGCTCTAAGTTTCCCTCAAACAGCTCCTTTCCAGCATTCAAGGATCTGGCCCCCAAATACCTCTCTTTAAGCCTACCCTCAACTTCCCACCATGGCCCTAGGCAACAAACTGAATTAGACACTGTTTCTAGCCTACACCCTTTTACCTTTGTGCTCTAGCTTTGCTGCTCTTCCACATAACCGTCTCTTCTGCAACCTTCCTCTCCCAAATCCCAACCGGCCTTCAAGTCCGCCCTAGGCACCGCCTCGCCCAGGAAGCCTTCCAGATTTTTGCTAAGCGGAAGTGATCGATCTGTCCTGTCTTCCCTGGGTTCCTTTCTAGCACCTTGTAGTTCTTTCGCAGGACTCAGCGTCTCCTTCCCGGTATCTTGTTATCTGTGTACTGGTCTCATCTCTCACCCCGGGGCTGAGGCTCCCCCGGGGAGGGGACGGCGGGCCCGGGGTTTCCTATGAATCCCTC
>NW_011889204.1:276139-283465 GCF_000151845.1 Pteropus vampyrus | reverse complement strand
CCGCTTAAATGTTGGTGCCCAGCCGCTGCTCATCTGCCTAAGCACGCTGCCGGGAGGGATCTCACGCCCACTTTCTACGGCCGCTTCCTCAACTCAGCAAAGCTTTATTTTTGCCCAAGACCAAGAGCCAACTTTGCGTGGACGGCATCCGTCACACTTGCGAAGGAAGGATAACTCTCGTTTTCGTATCCTCTGAGAGAAGGCGTAGAAAGTAATGGAGTGATCCAGATTGATAGGATTCAACAGCAGCTTTAAACCCCTGTTCCACCATTTAGTCTCCTAGGGCTATTTTAGGTCCCCATGCCTGGGTTCCTGCACACACACACAGCACACACAAAAGTATAATACAGGACCGTAGGCTTAGGAGGGTGGACGAGAAAATGCATCGCAAAGCCCAGATGGCAGAATCTGGTACACAAAAAATGCCGTACATGGATCTTTTTGTTTCGTTTGCTTTGGTCGTTTTTAATTTGTAATTGAACAGGTATTTCTGAGCAACTACTGTGTGCTACTCCAGGTGGTGGGGCAGTGAACAGAACAGTCCCTGTTCCTGAGACAAACAATAAACAAATAAACCAGCACATATATGACATAGGATGGTTTTCTGTGCTATGGAGGAAGATAATACAGGCCAAGGAGGGGAGAGAGCGGCGGGCATTACTCTCCTACGGGGAGCAGCGACAAGAGGAGCGTGCGTGCACTAAGGGGAAGGGATGGCAGAGGGACGGGAGGGCCCAAGGCCCCGGGGTGGGAGCGCTGGAGCCCAGCAGGGCGAAATCCCTGAGGGAAGGGAGAGGGCGGAAACCAGCAGAGAGTGGGACCACGTAGACTAAAACGAGGACTTTGGTTTCTACTCTGAATGAGATGAGAAACTATTTGGAGGGTTTTGATCAGTGAAAAGGATGTGGGCTGACATTTCAAAAGGATGACTCTGGTTGTGGTGCGAAGATCATTCTGAAGGGACCGAGGGTTTTAGCCATCAGACCTGGCAGAAAGTTTTCGAAACCATCCAGTCAGCTGAAGACAGGCTGGGTCTAGGGTGATAGCAGCCGAGGAGCAATGAAGGAGTTGGGTTCTAGACACATTTCAAAGGTAGAGCTGACAAGCTTTTGCGGATTTCTAAGGTTTTTTTTTTCCTGTTTGTTTGTTTTTGTTTTTTCTCGAGCAACTGGAAAATACAATTTTTCAAAATGGGGAAGACTTAAACAGAAGCAGATGTGAAGGGAGGAACTTGGAAATATATTTAGGGGACATATTAACTTTGAAATGCCTGTTAGACACCCGAGCAGGAAGCTAGATGTAGAAGTCTGGGGTTTGGAGGAGAGGTCCCAGCTGGAGATAAAATTTTGGGAGTCTTCAGAGTAAGTAAAATCTCAAGACTCAATGAGATCATTTAGGGAGCGAGTGTTAGTAAAGGGCAAAACCAAGCGTGAGCCCGAGGCCACCAACACTGGGAGGTCAGGGAGATGACAAGGGACCAGCAAAGAATCCCAAGGAGGGGAGCTAGGTGGCAGGAGACCCAGGAGAGCTTCACATGCTGGAAGACCAAGGGATGGAGGCTGGATTGATGCCACTAATATTGGCTAATAGTTCGAATAAGGCTGGTTTTGTGATTGGTCATTGATGTCAGCACCATAGAGATAACTAGTGGCCTTGGTAAGAGCTGTTTCAGCAGGGGTGGGTGGGAAAGACTGCTTAGAGCGTGGTCTCTAGAAAGAATAAGACCTAGAAAGCTCTCTGGAAAGGATGGGGCTCTAGAAAGAAAGACCGTGAATGTAGATAACTTTTTCATGCAATTTTCTTCTAAAGGGAGGAAGGAGATGGGGTGGTAGCTGGAAGATATTGTGGAGTCAAATGGATTTTTTTGGTTTCATTTCTTTTGTTTTTGTTTTTAGGACAGAAGCAATTATAGCTGACTGTAGGTGCCAATGGGACGGATTCTGAGGAAAAATTTGATGGGGGGAGAGGCATTTTCTGGAGAGTCCTATTTGAATGAGCAAGCAGAGGAGGTTGAGTTGGAGGGTCTGGCCTTTGTACCAGCAAGGTGGCCTTCGCTCTCGGGGACAGAGGGCAGGCAGAGTATGGGCACAGAGGCAGGGAGCTGGGTGGATGGTGCTGGAACATGTGACTGTTCCCTTCGAAGGGCTTCTGTTTTCTCAGGGGAGCAGGGAGCAAGGTCATCAGCTCAGTGTGGAGGGGGAGGAGCTGCTGGGAGTTTGAGGGAAGAGGAGAAGGTGTAAAGAAGGACCAGTCAGCAGGGTTATTCTGCGTTTTCTACCAGTGACATTTCGCCGGGAAAGTGCAGGCACAGGAAGGTGGTGAGTCGGCTTCAACCAGGGCTATTTTTGTTAGGTAACTCCATGGAGAGAGAAAGGGCAGAGAAAGGAGAGGGTGCCTACAAGGAAGTAATAATAGTAATGGCCAACTGTTGGATCCAAGCCAGACAGGAGGCAGTGAGGAAATGGGGGTGAAGGTGGGGGCGGTAGGAGGAGAGAGACCCTGTAAAAGTGACAAGACCCCGTGGGATGATGAGAGTGAGGGGGTGAGCTGGAATGAAGGAGTCTTACACTGAGATCAGGGAAGGAGCAGTTTTCAGTAAATGACAAGGCCTAGGGCTGCTTCTCAAACTGTAATGTCCATGTGCATTATCAGGAGACCTTGGTGAAATGCAGATAGTGAGTCTATTGGTCTGGGGGGCAGGGCATGATTCTGCATTTCTAACAAGTTGGAGATGGGAGGGATTATTTTTATTCTCGTTATAGTCTTAATACCAAAACCTCAATAAATGCAATCCACAAAACCAAAAGAAAACTAGACAAATCTTGCCAATGAATATATAGGGAAAAAAACAAAATAAAAAGTTGGAATGTAAATAAATAGCAGCATTTTAAAGGTAAAGTTTATTCCAACCACAGTTTACCTCGAGCATATTAGAAGCTGCTGGAAGAGCTGTCGCTGTCCAGAAGCTTTCTAGGCCCAGAGAGAAATCAGCTGACGAGAAGTCCTGAGCATCAAACTGGCTCCCAGAGAAGTGAAAACTCTAGTATCCGTGGAAGGGAGGTGCCGGGCCCTCTTGAATGAGCGGACTGCAAGTTTTATCTAGTTTTGAAACTTTGTTCAATAAGGACTTTACCTCCACAGTTGTTTTTTTCTTTTTAATTTTTAAAATGAGAGAGGTTTTTTTTTTTTCATCGTAGTCCCAAAGGGAGGCCTTTAGTGTGCTGACATCCCACACAAACAAGTCAAGACCCAATTTTCCACAGAGTAAAAGAATGCATGGGGGTGGATAATCCCACAGGCGAGGCTTTGATTCCTTTGCCGTAAGGGTCAGAAGGGGATCCCAGATTAATCTCTTAACTGGGATAAGCCCACTGCAACTGAGGATTATAGCAGCGAAACAGCAGAAATTTCCGGAGCAGGAAAAAATTCTGAAACCAAAGAGGAAGGAGCCCTGTCATTTGACCCCTTGAATTTACATTGGGGAGACAGACACCTTCTCCAACTTTCCACCGGGCTGTCTGGAAAACTCATTGTGTTACTATGTGTCTTTACGGGCACAGCCCCTTTCTGGGACATTCCTCCACTTGCATCCTGAAACCCCCTCCACAGAGGCACCTCACTCTCCCGTGCTGAACCCACAGGTCTCGGGTCACAGAGCCGGTGTTGGTTCTGGGGAACTCTTCCTTCCCTGCCATTTCCCTTCCTCTCTCCTCTGAAGCTGGGTCATGGGATGAAGGCACCTCCCTGCCTTAATCACACCACCTGTGAAAGGACTTGGGCGCCTGACTCACCATTTCCCTCCCCACCCCAGCCCGGGCCTGACGTCTCCTGGGCAACGTAAGTGCCACTCATCCAGTATGTTGGGTCACAGTTCCCTGATATTCTCTGCCCCCGTGACCTTCACTTCCACTCTACTTCAACAACCACTTGGTCAGCCCCACCCTGGTCTCAGTAGCCACCACTCTACCTTTGAAGCTTGAACTCTGTAACTTTCTTATTTAACTGCCTCTCCCACCCACCCACCTTTCCCACAGCCTTATACCCACCAAACCTGCTCGAAAGCTCATTGAAACTTTGTTTATTCAACAAATACTTACTGAGAGCACATAATTACTGGCGGGAGCAGTGGGAATGAGACATTGAACGATATCTGGCCCCTGCTCTCAATGAACTTGTAGTCCAGGAGAGAGACACAAGTCAACAGGCAATTACAGAAATGTGAATAAGATTTAGCCAGCTGAAGATGAGAGTAAATGTTCAAGGGAAATTATGCAAATAGCACCCAAAGCTGGAAAGCATGGTGAATTTGGGAACGTGCATGAGTAGTTCAGTCTATAGAGCTTAGAGCTTGAGCTTGAGGAGGGACTGTTTTTTAATTGCTATTTCTTCTTTCCCCCTAGCTTTATTGAGATATGACTGACATATAACATATATAAGTTTAAGGTGTACAGTGTGACGATCAGATGCAAATTTATATTGCAAAATGATCGCAGTGAGGTTAGTTAACATTTTCATCTTCTCACATAATTATGATTTTCTCTGTGTGTGTGCATGGTGATAACATTTAAGATCTACTCTCCCAATAACTTTTAAGTATATAATATGGTATTGTTAATTATAGTTGCCATGCTGTACATGAGATCTCCAGACTTATTTATCTTATAGCTGGGAGTTTGTGCCTTTTGACTAGACATTCCCCCCACTTGCAGCCCCTGGCAACCACCAATCTAGTCTCCATTTCTATAAGTTCAGCTCTTAGATTCTGCATATAAGTGATAACATACAATATTTATCTTTCTCTGCCCAACTTAACAGAATGCCTTCGAAGTCCATCCATGTTGTCACAAATGGCAGGATTGGGGAATAGAGTTGGCACCAGCCACAGCTAGAGAGATAAGCAAAGGTCCAACAGTGAGAAGCCCTGTCATCCATGTTAAAGAGACTGGGTTTTAACATGAAGGCAGTGGAGTAGGTTGGGCGAAGTGGGCATTGAAATGTTAAGCCATGGAGTGACGAGCTCAGATGCGTACCTTAGATTCAGAACCATTCTGATTCTGTGTGCACCGTGGATGAGAAAAAGGCCAGATCAGACCAGTAGGACGCTGTGCTCATTCTGGCAAGAGATAATGGAGCCTGAACTAAGATTGCGGCAAAGGATGTGATGAAAACATAATCAGTTAGGAAAAATAATATTTAGAAGATAGAACTTTGGTGATTTGATGGGTACAAATGGTAGGAGAGAATGAGGAATATCAGATGAATACCAGGCTTTTGACACGGGCGAGTGGTGGGGTTAGTTAGATGAACAGATACCATCTATGAGCAATTGGAAGACAGGGGGACACCAGGAGAGGGTTATGTCCCATAGGCACGTTTGAAGAGAAAGAATAGCCAACAGTTTAGTGTCACAATAGGATCAAGTTATACAAGGTGGGAACTTATTGGTTAGATGTGGCATCAGGAGGAGTTCAGTGACCTTGAAGAGAGCTGTACCAGTGGAGTGATGGGTGAAGAGGCTCTGGGATGGCAGTGAGCAGGAGATATGGAAATAGTGAGCGTACGTCACATTTTTAAAATGTGGAAAGTGGAAAGGGAGCCCTAGTCAAAGAAGGATCTAGAAGGCAGCTGGAACTTGAGCATGTTTAAATGCTGATGGGGAGGAACAATGAAAAAGTTGAAGGTAAGAGAAGGGAGCCCTCTAAGGAAGGGGACGCTTCACGGGAGCACAGGAGAGGAAGAGGGGCTCCTCTTTGTAATAGCAAAGAAAGAAGAGGTTAAAAGTCCAGGGCTGAGTGAAATAGGGAAGAAGTTCCTGGGAGTTGAATTATGCAGGATGTCTTTTTTTTTTTTTTTTCCTTTAAGAAAAGAGAGAGTTGTTTTGCCCTCAAGTAAAATGGCTGGTTGTTCCAGAATGAGAAAGAGGAAAGTATGGAACGTGACCTGAATGGATATAGAAAGTCAAAGAAGGATCTAGAAAAGGAGATTTTATTTATCATGGTCAAAACTGGTTAAGGTTTGATGGATCTACTTACACGATTTTCAGAAAGAGCTTTAGAATCAAATATACTGATGCAGAACTAGAATTTGTTTTTTGTTCCGTTAAAATGAGAACATTTTCTGCCCATCATAGGAGATTTGTGGTAGACAATCCCCCTAAAGGTGGCCACAGCTCTATCCTGGGAACCTGTGAATATGTTACTTTACATGATAGAAGGGACTTTGCAGGTGTGATTAAGTGAAGAATTTTGAGGTGGGGGAGATTTTCCTGGACCATCTGGTGGGCTCCAAGTAATCAACAAGGGTCCTTTTAAGAGGGAGGCTGGGAGTCAGAATGAGAAAAGGGTAATATGACAACGGAAAGAGATTGGAAGACAGTTTGCTGCTGGCTTTGAAGGTGGAGGAAGGGGCCATGGCCAGGAAACAGCCTCTAGACGCTGGAAAAGGCAGGAAAAGGATTCTCTCCCAAAGCTTCCAGAAGGAATCAGCTTTGCTGACACCTTAATTTTAACTCAGTGAGACTGATTTTGGATTTATAATCTCCAACATATATTGTTGGAGATTATAATGTTGTTTAAAGCTCTTAAATTTATGGTAATTTGCTAGAGCAGCAATGGGAAGTGAATACAAGGTTGTAAAAGGTTATTCTTTACCTTCTGTGTAGTTTACCCAGATAACAAAGATTCTTCTATGATTTATGCTGACACTACGTCCTCGGTTATTTAAAAGAACAAAGTTTTCTCACTGAGGAGAGAGCTAAGATTCTCTACAATCATGTTACTGCCGATGTTTATTTTTAAAACTCTTTATTATACTCTTTAAGTAAGTAGCCAGGTATTGTTTCTCATTCTCTCCTACCCTATTCAGATGTTCAAATCTGACAGCTTTTGATATTTTGCCTTCCCCAAATTGATCCTAAATGATAACCTTTTCCAGCTAAAACTGTCTTTGAGATTTTCCGAAGGAAGAACCACAAAGGGTTTATTCTTTCATCTTGCGAAAAGAGAAATGCTAGGACATAATGAGCTTTATTTGATGATTACTATTGATGAGTTTCATGGGAAGAGTTGTTAAATCAGAAGAGACGTCGCTTAGCTTTCCCGGGGATTAAATCGATATGATAAAACGTCATTAAATTTAGATTTTAGGAACTGTGTGCCGTGAGGAAATGCCCAGAGCTTTATCAGTTTCCTCACCGACCATGATGATTCTTGGTGCTGCTGTGCCAGAGAGCAGACAACCACAATAGCAGTTGTCAGTCATAATTTCAGCTGTTTCTTAAGATGGAAACTTGGTCACAACATTTTAAATTTGAATCTGGCATCGACC
>NW_011889204.1:256612-276089 GCF_000151845.1 Pteropus vampyrus | reverse complement strand
TTTGTAATAGCAAAGAAAGAAGAGGTTAAAAGTCCAGGGCTGAGTGAAATAGGGAAGAAGTTCCTGGGAGTTGAATTATGCAGGATGTCTTTTTTTTTTTTTTTTCCTTTAAGAAAAGAGAGAGTTGTTTTGCCCTCAAGTAAAATGGCTGGTTGTTCCAGAATGAGAAAGAGGAAAGTATGGAACGTGACCTGAATGGATATAGAAAGTCAAAGAAGGATCTAGAAAAGGAGATTTTATTTATCATGGTCAAAACTGGTTAAGGTTTGATGGATCTACTTACACGATTTTCAGAAAGAGCTTTAGAATCAAATATACTGATGCAGAACTAGAATTTGTTTTTTGTTCCGTTAAAATGAGAACATTTTCTGCCCATCATAGGAGCTTTGTGGTAGACAATCCCCCTAAAGGTGGCCACAGCTCTATCCTGGGAACCTGTGAATATGTTACTTTACATGATAGAAGGGACTTTGCAGGTGTGATTAAGTGAAGAATTTTGAGGTGGGGGAGATTTTCCTGGACCATCTGGTGGGCTCCAAGTAATCAACAAGGGTCCTTTTAAGAGGGAGGCTGGGAGTCAGAATGAGAAAAGGGTAATATGACAACGGAAAGAGATTGGAAGACAGTTTGCTGCTGGCTTTGAAGGTGGAGGAAGGGGCCATGGCCAGGAAACAGCCTCTAGACGCTGGAAAAGGCAGGAAAAGGATTCTCTCCCAAAGCTTCCAGAAGGAATCAGCTTTGCTGACACCTTAATTTTAACTCAGTGAGACTGATTTTGGATTTATAATCTCCAACATATATTGTTGGAGATTATAATGTTGTTTAAAGCTCTTAAATTTATGGTAATTTGCTAGAGCAGCAATGGGAAGTGAATACAAGGTTGTAAAAGGTTATTCTTTACCTTCTGTGTAGTTTACCCAGATAACAAAGATTCTTCTATGATTTATGCTGACACTACGTCCTCGGTTATTTAAAAGAACAAAGTTTTCTCACTGAGGAGAGAGCTAAGATTCTCTACAATCATGTTACTGCCGATGTTTATTTTTAAAACTCTTTATTATACTCTTTAAGTAAGTAGCCAGGTATTGTTTCTCATTCTCTCCTACCCTATTCAGATGTTCAAATCTGACAGCTTTTGATATTTTGCCTTCCCCAAATTGATCCTAAATGATAACCTTTTCCAGCTAAAACTGTCTTTGAGATTTTCCGAAGGAAGAACCACAAAGGGTTTATTCTTTCATCTTGCGAAAAGAGAAATGCTAGGACATAATGAGCTTTATTTGATGATTACTATTGATGAGTTTCATGGGAAGAGTTGTTAAATCAGAAGAGACGTCGCTTAGCTTTCCCGGGGATTAAATCGATATGATAAAACGTCATTAAATTTAGATTTTAGGAACTGTGTGCCGTGAGGAAATGCCCAGAGCTTTATCAGTTTCCTCACCGACCATGATGATTCTTGGTGCTGCTGTGCCAGAGAGCAGACAACCACAATAGCAGTTGTCAGTCATAATTTCAGCTGTTTCTTAAGATGGAAACTTGGTCACAACATTTTAAATTTGAATCTGGCATCGACCGGGGTGGCAGTTTTCAGCTGGAAACTCACTCACTTAACTACGGAGTTCTATTTGTATGCAAATGTTTAGGACCTGTTTCAACTCTGTGCAGTCTCTTTACTTGATATTCTTTATATATTCTTGTGTATTCTAACTATATATTCAGTAAATTCATGGAATAGTGTGTCAGGATTGTTATATGTTATATCTGAAGTTTTTTCTCAGTGAAGATGATGTTCCACCATTATTATATATAAGATTTAATATCCGCTCTTCTTTGAAAATAGAGTTACTCACTATGTTAATAGATATTTTGCCTAAAATGTTTTCTGAATTGACTTTATTTTGGTTTGCATGCTACATAAATAACCAAATTGATTGTCAGGTGTACTATTCTTGTTATGAATTCTCAGCAGATCTTTCATTTTTAAAAATCGTCAGTAAGAGGTTCACCACAGCCTTTTTATTTTGTCATCTACAGGTTTTTTTTGTTTTTTTTTTTTTAATTTTGATGATTCTCTGAAAACACTTGCAGTCAGCTACAGATGTGAATACTTGTCTTGGGCAAAGAAGGGCTGTCTCAGCATCGTGGGGAAAAGGGTCGTGTTAAGTACTTTGGGGTGCAAGCTTCTGACGGTCTTGTTTAAACAACTTTGAGACCATCTCGATAGACCAAGTCAGGATTTCTGGAATCATAGTCAAGACGCAGATGCATTCATGAGACTAATGATGCAAAATTCAGCAGAACAAGAATTAATTACCTATGACTGAATGAACAAATGAGGGATAATGGTGGGTTTTGTTTAGAATATTGTTGATGTTGTTTTAACGTTCTGTTTTCTAAATATACAAGAAACCACATTCTCTTTTCTCTTAAGTTACCTATAACTCATAAGCCTTTGATAAGACTATGCTTTGCTAACCAGAAACAAACCACTGTAAATATCTTATTCTTCCTCCTTGATTCTTCCAAAATTCAGAAACTTTTGCATGTATTCTTAATTTCATGGCACAGGTTCAATAAAAATCTGTCTTCCTTGTTAACAGGATATAATTGGAAACATTGGATTTGAACCCAAGGCTCGCTCTGCCTGGAACATCATATTTGAGAATGACGCTCATTTAATCAGAAATGACCTAAAAAAAAAAAAAAATCAGAAATGACCTGACATATTTAAGGAACTAAGGTTGACTTTATGGAGCCGATGTTTACCAAGCCTTGCTGGGAAAACTGGCCTGGTACCTGGCTTACAAAGTCTCCAGCCTTATAGGTGAGTATAAGGTCACTTACTGGCAGGTCCATTAACTTTGGGATGTTTGGGGGATCTTGAGAAGAGAGGAATTTGCTCAACTCTATAATTACTGTAAATAAATTTGATGGCTTGGCTTCCTAACCTCAAGGTGTTTTCAAAAGTCTAAGCTGAGATCCCTTATTAAAGCTTCCAGCAAAAAACAAAACAAAAACAAAAACAAAAAAATCTTAAGAAGACCCATAGGGTAAATTGGTAAATCGCCATTTTTGCTGCATCTATGTAAATGGGCCAAATCTAATGAGATCAGCTTTATCTTGTGATCAAGAAAAATCTTTCCTTGAGATTATCTTTGTAAAAAGAGGGGTGACTAAAAAGAGAAATTTCGTATTTCAAAATAAACCACACCCAGGTTATCAGACTCTTGCCCTGTTTACTGCCTTTGAGCTTTCTCGCTCCTCTTCGAAAATCGAAAATCGCAGATAGCTGATGACTGTGCAAACTGTCTTGTCTGATAAGATTTCATTGACTTCCTTCCCCCACCCCTGGTGGAAGAACCAGTTTTGATACCTACCTTTAATTTGAATTGGATCCTGTTGCCTTGTCCAGTTGTCGATCCTTACCAAATTCTCAATTCTTCTAATTTTCTTTAATATCTGACTATAATCCTCTAATCTGACTTTTCAAATTTTTCTTCCTCCCACCTTTATTTTGAGTGGGACAGGAAAGGAATCAGTCTGAGATGCTTCTGAGCTAACACAGGGGTAAACACATCCAGTTATGTCTTTAAATAAATAAATAAAGAATATAAAGGCAGCTGAGGTCCCAGCCTGGACAGGTGTCGAACAGAACACAGGCCAAGCCAGAGAGGGAGCAGGGAAGATGCCGCTCAGGTCTGGGGAGCTGGCAGAGTGATCAGTATGAAGACCGAGGGTGAGCCTGGAAGTCGGAAATGCCAGGAGGTAACCCTAAAATTTGAGGGGTGGGGAGGCCCCCAAGGCAAAAAGTCCAGGGGATAAGACTGGCCAAAAAATGAAAAATGAGCAAGCTATTAACCAACGCTGACCCATCTCATGCCTCCCCTTGGTGGTAGGGGTGGGATGGGGAGAGGGGGTGCAGGGGCCACAGGGAAGGCTCCACAGTGTAGAATGGGCAGTCAGGGTGTTTGGAGCACATGTGGCAGAATTCACGACCTGTGTAACTTTACAGGGACCAGAAAGTGGCCTTCCCCGTTGCCCAGAAGGTGAGGAGTCCAGGTGATATCTCCATCCTGGAATCTCTTTTGTAGCCCGAGGGCTCTAGACATCATGGTAGGCTTTTCTCTGATGTGTCAGATGGCTGATTCCCCTTGTTGAAGCCAGCATGTCTGCGGTGAGATCCCACGGGCTAAAAATAACCAGGAGGGAGCCCCCGAGAATTCTCAGAACCCTCTGATAATCTCTGTGCTGTCTCCAGGCCTAGTGCAGTGCCTGGGACCGAGGAGACATATCATGGTGCCAGAGAATCTGTATTACTGTGCAAAGTGTATTTTCGGTCATAGAAAGATTGACAAAGCCAGAAAACTGGTCAGAGGCAAGGTAAGGGAATAGGTCACGCTGGCTATATGACATGAAGCCAGGGGCGATATTACAGTTATTTAATAACTAGAACTGCGCAGGCACATACTAAACAGAATGGATTCTGGCTAAAAATCAGCCCTGTGTATAGCAAAGAGGTAGGACCTCTTTGGGGTCTGGCTCACTTCTTATTATTTTTTAAACAAAAATAGGAAATAGAGAGATGGATTGGCACCAATTAGGCTTTGAACTATGCCTCCAGAATTGGAGTGCAAACTGAGGCTACTAGGTAGTCAGTGGATTAGAACCTAATCTTGATAAGTAATGGCTGGAAATGGGGCTCTGGTCCAGAAGATCATGTGCATTGTCCTGATGATGTCATCTATAACGCCAGCATTTAAGGGGCCAAGACCAGTGTCCAATTTTTCAGGGGCCTCAGCATCAGAGGTAGACCAAGGAGCCTTCAGAGTCTTCCCAAGTGTCGCCTTGACCTGAGAATATCCTGCTGGAAGTCCTGACATCTGAGTCTTTCTGGGTTGACATCCTGGTGACAGTACATACCTTTGTCCTGGCTTCTCCCCACAGAACATGCTGGAGGGTCATGATGGCAGAGCAAGCCTCCCTTGTCCTCTGCACTCCAGAAGTCCCCACGGAATGGTGCAGGACCTTGTGTAGGGGCTGCTGAATGCAGCGACTGGCCAATTTCTGGTGTCCAAACATGCCGGTGGTTCTAAGAGTGCTTAGCCACAACTTTTCAGAGCGGGAGTTATTCCTCAAGTTAGGATGGCCTTGGCTGGCTCCTGTTATCTGGGCTCATATGACAAGGTTTAACCTGAGTGGTTGCCTAGACTAGTTATTCAAAAACTCCCATCACTCAAAGTCAAGGGCCTGCTCTAAGTGGCCAGGGTTGTTATCCTATCTCTTAGAGTTGTTTCAAGCTGCAGTGGTCACCCTTCAAGGCCCACTGAGGCCAGTTTCCACTGAGTTCATCTCTCCAAGCCTTCGAGCCTCTTTTAATGTCATTTGTATCCTTGGGAGTTGGCTTTGAACAGAGCAAGATTCTTCAAAATATGGACACCAGAGCAAAAGTCCTCTACCGACATGCTGGCCCATGTACATGGTTGAAGGCTCCAAGCTAGGCGGACATGGTGGGCTGAGTTAGGATAGGTTGGAAGAGGGCAGAATAGAACAGATCCATGGTTTCCTGGAGAGATTTTGCTCACTTTGGAGTCCAGTATATATTTCTTTTATTTTGAGGAAGTCCATTGACAAGGTAGTGATGGGAAAGTGAATTTTTGAATACCCATGGTAACCAGATTATTCCTTGTGTTATACAGATGTGTCACTGGACTGCACAAACCTGGTTGAGTCAACCTCAAGTATTTTAAATATATATTCAAGAGACGGGGCGCTGGCCCACACATGTCATAAAGACAGGGTCCAGAAAATAAGCGTTGGCCAAGATGTGAATAGTCCTCAGAATCCACATGGGTGGCTCAGGACTCAAGAGTATCACCAAATACCTGGATGCTTCTAAGCAAGGCTGAAAACCTTCTCTTCTGGCCCACTGGCCATACCTGAACTGTTTGTCTTTGCAAGGTCCAGCTTTATGAATAACTTGGCTTCTCTGAGTTGGATTCATGAGTTGAAAATGATCAGAAGTAAGTAGTGGTCTCTTATTATGATGGCCCTGATTATGGCCTCCAAGACATAATCTGGGCCCCGGCTTGACACCTGAAAGTAGTCACATGGGATTTGTGTGAATGTGTGGCATAGTTACATCCTACTTTTCTTCCAAACTGGCTTCTCCTGTCTTGGCGACCCAGCCCTGATTCTGGGCAGTCTTGTTTTAGCTGGAACTCCCAGTTTTCCTTCATTACAGAGGCAGCAACCCCTGGTGGGTGTGGCCAAAGATTTGCTAACTCCCTGTAGTAACTTTCTTCTAGGTTGTCCCAGATGAAGGACCTGAGCTTCAAAAGATGAATGTACCCATTTAGCCATGCTTTGAGTATGATCCAAGTGGAGGACACTTACCTAGGAGAGTATTGGTTGTGGGAACTAGATAAGACTCCATGCCCAAGTATCCAAGTGAGTCTGAGACCAAGAGTTTCCACTTGGGTGAGACCAGGAGCTGTGGGGCTTTGGACAAGGGTTACAGTAGCAGATGAGAAGCTTGTGGGTATGCTCTTGGCAGCAATGGGGCCCCTCAATAGCAGGGACTCCTCTCTGCCCTCTTTCTGTTCATACTGGTATGGACCAGAGTTGAAAGGGCTCTTTGACACTGTAATCTGCCATGACAAAGGTCATAGTTACCTGCAATTCCACAGGTAGCCAACACTTTCTGCCCTTAGGGCAGAAGGCTGGGTCTTGGTTCCTGGTGAATGGTGTCATTCTTGGGAGCTGGGAGGAGATGGCTAGAAAAAACATCTGTTAAGCTGAAGAATGTGCCATGGTTCCTTTGGGTGGTTAGCCCATTTGGCCGATGAGAGAGAGAGAGACAGAGACAGAGACAGACAGAGAGAGAATGTGTGTATGTGTGTGTGTGTGTATTGCATACAGGTGAATGAGTGTATGTGGGAATGAGCGTGAATGTGTATAAGGTGAGGGAGGTAGAGCAAGATGAAGCCTATGATGTTTATTTAGGAAGCCTACTGACCCACTCCACCCAGTTCATTCCCTACCCTTAAAACTGGGTTGAGGCCGCCATGTGAGCGAAGCCCATATGCAGGCATCTCTGACTTCTCACTTAAGGGTGACCAGTGACCTCTACCAGCATGAGCACTGCCTTACCTTCCAGAAGAAGAAAAAGGATTTAGGGGTCAGAGCCATCCAGGGAATAGGATGAAGCACCAGGACCACACTCAAGCAGTGGCCTTGGCTGAAATCAGCCTTCTGAAGATTCTGCTACAGTGGAAGAGAACCCCAGGAAGCTGCCAGCCTCTGTGGTTCAGTCCCACTGCTCCAGAAAGGATTCAGACCTAGTATGCTGCAGAAGACGGGCTCTCTCCAGGCCAGGCGTGGTCTAGGTGACAGCATGCCATGGCACATGCCCGGACTGGCACAGCTAGGATGTCGTAGATGGACTTGGCACCCAGCCTCCACTTGCCAGTAGGGTCCCCAAAAGGAGCTGCAATATCTCTGGCTATCTTAGGATCGATGCAGAGATATTATTTGCATTGCCATGGTGTCTGAGGAATAGCACACGAGGTACCCGAAGTGTGCTGCAGATGGCCCAGATCAAATCCATCAAGCTGAAACTTGACTTTTTCCAGGCTGAGGATCCATGTGTATCATCACAATCTCAGTGCAGCTTCTGCAAACCCTAATGCATCCAGCCATACCTATTCCTCATTCACAGCACGTTCTCCTAGCTACCTCCGGGACCATTCAAATAAATTTCCAGCTACTTCCAGAACCAGCTGAGAGATAGGGACTGACTATGCTGTAAACAAACTTTCAAATTAAAAGATAAAAATTACTTTCAAAATGTGTAAAGTACAAACAATGGAACACCCTTATTGTGTGTAATCTGTAGATCTGAACGGTTCTCGGTTGTTCAGTGGCCCAGGCTTATTTTATGGTGATTAAACCACAGACAACCCCAGAGCACAGGCCAGGCTAGAGGTAGATCAGATGCCTCCAAAAACGTAAACTCCCATCCTGTTCACCAATAAATCATTGCATGCCCCCTGATTAAATTACCAATCAAATGAACCCTAATGCTATGGCATGTTTTTAATTTAAATTACATTAAAACCAGCCCAATTTCTACCTCAGCATTTCAAACGTAAGTTTCCTTAGAGACCGACTACTTTAACAAAAATTATCTCTAAAGAAGCCATCTTGATTAAAAGACAAATTACATCATGGAAAAATTTATAAGCATGTTGCTATTTGCCAAACTATCTTACAATCGAAAACTCAGTTCTGCATTTTTGTGTAATTGGTATTTTCTGAATATAAATCTGCTATACAACTTTCTACTTCCACTTAGTAGAATTGACCACACTTGTACAAAATGTCAAAATTATATACAAAACTGAGCATTTTCACATGTACTTTCTTCTGCCATAAAGGTCACATAACAATTGGCAACGCTTCTACAGTAATTCATTAATAATTCCCTTCCCCTAAAATAATGAATGTCTGGGGTCACTGGTTTACCCGCATTTCTTCCTAAGCTTATTTTTATTGTCCTTTCCTGATGCTTACCCTTGCGACCTGCAAAACCATAAACATCTGACGTCTTGCAGAACTTCTCCAGATCAATACAGATCAAACCCTGATTTTACTTTAAATATGACCCCACTTTATTAAGTAATGAAATCCTTTTATAAAAAGCATTTCAGAAACCAAACTTTCAAATGTTAAACTGGAGGGCAAATACCCAGATAAGTCACGCACTAATAGAATCTTAACCAAATTGATACAATTCGAGTTGAACGTATCGTTGGCGGTGGTGCTGGTGGTGGAGGTGGTTGGGGGAAGCTGGATTCTAAAGCAGGAATGAATTTCAACATCCTTTCCAGATCTATTCCCATGCGCTTAACCGTGTTCCTTCATTTCTTTAAAAATCAGTAGGGAGCTTTGTACCACACAATGATCTCCATCTTTCCAATTAAAAAAAGAAGAAGAAGAAGAAGAAGAGTTCTATATTTTCAACTTCCGACTTTACAACAATCAAAGTTCATGGCTCCTTAGCTCTTTTGGGTCGCTGGTTCTCTGCGGCTAAGGATTATTTTGTTCTCCTGGTTGTTCTTTGCTCCTTGCTGAGTCATTCATGAGGCTCGATCTCTTCATTCGGGCTCTCTGCTTCTCCCAGGCTTGAAGCCAGCATCTTCTACATTTCAATTGCCATTGTACAGTTCCAATGAGGTCATCGATTAATATTGTACCTTTAATTTTTCCTCCCGCTAATCTCTCTGTGTTCTCTCTTCTCCTCTCGCACCGCCACCCCCATCTTCTGGCTTTTCTTCTAGTTCCACCTGCAAAATTATGACACTTCACCCATCAAGTCTTGCAAGGGCACTTCACTTCCTAAAGCCTATAATGACAGTTGTACGGAGCCTGAGAGGAGAAACCAAATAACTCACAAAGATTTTGAAGACTTTTTAATACCATGAATAAGGTTAAAATAGCAATTCCTTTGACTCTACTAGGTGCAGGTCCTGTGCCAGAGGCATCGCCTACATAGATAGCTAATCCTAAAACAAAAAGAAGTACTGTATTTCATGGAATATAAGACACCTTGGTTGTAAGGCTCATTGTTTCATTTTGAAACATTAAGGAAAATAACCCTGTTAGATTGTAACCTGTCGTGGATTGCAAATTGTGTTCTTATTTCAGAGATGTTAAAATGTGGAGGGTGGGGGTGGGGAAAGTGCATCTTAGAATTGATGGTGAGGAACCAGTTTTACAGACAAGGAAGCTGAAGTTCAGAGATGCCAGAACCACAGAGCTAATATGAGGCAGAGCTGGGTTTTAGAGATCCTTCCAGAGTCCACTCTCTCCAGAGGTTTGAAGCTTTATTTTTTTTCCCCCTGAGTAGTTTCTTTTTTCTTGCCTGCCTGTTCTCAGGAACCAGTTTCTAAGCCCTCTGTCCTGGGGAAACAGGTCCTCCCCTTTAAGATATGGGACTGCCAACGGAACTAAACAACTGCCTTTTGGAGACTGCTTCCCCTCTTCATGGTGCCTAATTATAGACACTGACCATTCTGCTGTTGCTACAGTATTTTCGGTGGCAGTGGAGTCGGAGGGGAAGGAGTGGGTGTTGGTGATGACTGTGCAACCTTTCCCTTCTCATCCTCTACTTGTTGCGCCAAGGCAGCCGAGGGAGGGCCATGGGGCTTGCAAGTGGATTAATAAAAGCTGATTTAGGGAGCTAGAAGCTGCTGCAGGGAAAATTTTCCCCCCCTTCCCTTCCCCCCTTTTTTGGTTTTTTTTTGTTTACGGGGTTGCCTTGGCCTTTCCCCCCCCGGCTTTGGCTTCCGGGTTTTTTTTCGTTTTTTCCCTTGGGGACTTTTCGTTCGTTGGCGGGGCCCCTTGCCGGTTTCTTTGTTTCTTGCTTTTGTTGGTTCGTTTTTTCTTTTGTTGACCCCCCCTTGCCCCCGGGCTTTTTGAGGTTGCCCACTGGCCCACCCCCTTGGCATTTCTTGCCTTGCGGGGTCGCAGCCTAGTGAGAGAGACAGATGGCGTCAAAGGTGTTCGTAAATAGATGCAAAATGACAGCTGTGACAGAAGATTCTAGGGAAGAGCTGTGGCACAGATGGGCAGTGCTTCCCCAATATACTGTGTGCTCCCCTATACTTCCTAACCCCCCTCACTGTTTGAATTGGACCCAAATTAATGTGATTAATTCTGCCCAAGGACCTTGAGAGGACGGGACGCGGGTCGCCTCCAGAGAAAGGCAACGACTCTATGAGCTGGTGCGTCTCTTTCAATCTTCTTTGCTCTGCTTCGATGACCTTGGGCACCATGGAGAATGTGGAGCTATGAGATGAAGGCGAGCTACCCAACCCACATTGAACTTCACATTTAGGGGAAATAAACCTCTGTTGCACTTGCTCGCTGAGGCCTCAGGTTTGACTTGGTAGCTGGTGGTGATTACCTTAACTAATACAGAATTACATGTTCCTATGAGGTAAAACAAGGAAGGAACTGACCAGGCAAAGGCCAGGAAAGGCGTCCTCAGGCAAGTGATGTTCAGGCTAGAGTCTAAAGGAAGAGAGGGAGTTAAGCTGGAGAACAGTGTAGGGAGGAGCATTCAGACTGACTGGCAGCTCACGCAAAGGCCCTGTGGTGGGAGGGTATGTTCAATGGGATGGACAAAGGGCAGATGGGCAGGAGGAGCTCCGTAGGAGGTGCTCATCCATCTACTACCTGGCTGATCTGAAACAGAGCCTGACACCCAGGCTGCATGCTGGGACACCGCTGCTGCTCAGGTCCTTTGGGTGGGCCACCCAGCCCTTGAAGTAGGGTCAACTTTGCTTTCCCAGCCCCTTGGTCTCTCACAGCCTGTTAGTAGGCACCTGGGTGGTGTCTCGCCCATGGTCTACCTCTCTGCGTTGCCCTGTCTATTCTGCTCACAGGACCAGAGGGCCCTGGGGATGGTGTGGGGGCAGGAGTCCAGGGAAGCTGTTACCCAGCATCGCTGGGGGGTGGAACCTGAATGCTGCGAGAGGAGCCTGGGGGTAGCAGGGCAGGAGGATGGGCATTAAACAAGAGGACCGTGGTGAGGACCACAGGCGTGGGGGTGGAGGCCAATCTGATCTCGTGGGGTGCCACAGGCCATGCCTTCCTCTTGTGAACAGAGCAGTGCAATGCAGCAGGCTGGGTTGCCCAGGTCACTCTTCTGGGGTGCCCAGGGGCCTAAAGGGGGTGTAGGTGGCTGGATACCTCTTGCTCGCACCTAGACTGGTGCCGTGGACCCTCCCTGTCTCACCTTCATCTGACCAGGTTATCCCTCCCATCTTCCATGAGCAGCCCTGCCTGTCACACACCTGCTCCAAACCCTGCTAAGAGCTCTCCTTTGAGCACAAAAGAAGCTTAGGCACGGAGTCCAAGGAGCCCTAAGCTCTGGCCTCTGAGCACCTTCCCGCTGCTCCCCTTCTCGATCCTGTCCTCAGCTGGACCTGGCAACTGTCCCGTTCCTCACTGGCCTGGGGCTCAACCCTTTAGGGCGGGACAAGATTGCTTTCACTGTGCACGGAGGACCCATTGCAGCAGACCTCATCCCTGCCTAATCAATATCCAGTTCCATGCAGGAGTGAGCCCAGGTTCAGGGTTAGACTCTATCCTGGCATCCTCGGTCTTGGTTCTCTTGCAGTCAGGAAAGGCCACGTATCTTGGTTCTCTCCAAGAGACCTAGGTGGGAATCTGCTGGGGGTACAGGAGTGTTTTCTGGAAAAGCTTTTGCTTTCTGACAGCAAGGAACACACATGACTGGTATCACCTGTCTTCTTTCTTCCTTCCTTGACTGTAGATGTGATAGCTGGAGCAGAGGCAGCTATGTTGGGACCATGAGGAAATGGCCAACAGTGACCACCCTATCATCAGAAGGCTATTGAACTATTACCAATATCTGTCCACTTCTGGACTTCCTATCCTGTATACCCCTTACTCATGTAAGCCACTGTTGTCATTTTTTGTCACTTGTAGCTGAATGTCACTCTGACCTGATATACCTATCTGGGAGCCCAGCCTCACATTTCTTTGCCGTCCTCAATTCCAGTAACTATTACTTCTGCTCCATTTCAGCATCATGCCACATCCAACCCTAGGCCCTAGTGTCACCTTAAACTATTTCATGGCTGAAATACTTGATACGAACTGCTCCTTTTCTGACCCAAACTCTAATCTTTCCCTATCCTGGGGCGACTGTAAAAGAGCGCTATTCATTTAGAATTGAAAAGTTATTCTGGACTCTCTTTGGAAAGGGCCAGGATCTGCATGTAAACTCTCGTTAATATTTCTTTCCGACGTCTGTCCGGGACTGAGTACCGTGACAGCGCCCATCATTCTGCTCTTCCTTGTGCTTCACCCAGACCTACCCACCTTCCATCGTCTCCAGAATGAGGGGTCCCTCCCCAGGTTACGTGTGCCCCTCCCCGTGCACACAGGGATGTTCCCTCCGGTGCCTCCAGGACTTGCTCCAGCTACTCCGATGTCCCTCTGATGTCTTCGACCTCTCCGCCCTCACCTTCCACCCAGAAAGGTGCTCAAGCTCCCCCTCCCCCAAAGCACCTTCCTTTGACCCTGTACTTCTCCCTTGCCACTCTTTCTTCCCCCGAGCTTAGTCAAAGATCCGTCATCACTGGGTAATTCTATCCCTCGCCGCTGAATCGCTCCCCACCCCATGTCACTCTTATTTTGTTCTTACCAATCACTGTGACTGTTTACAGAAGTCTCCAGTGACTTCCAGATTATCCAGCAAACCGAATACATGTCAGTCCTTATCTTTCTGGAACTGCTTTATCGATTTGACACACTAACCTCTCGCCTGGTGTTCCTTCTATTCATCAACCAATGCTTCCGAGACTCTTTGATGGAGGGAGGCTCTGGGTCTTGAGATCTGAGGCTCGTTCCTTGGGGTTCTACGCTCAGGGATCTTCTCTCTCACACTTCGCCTCGTTTCTCATTTGTGTTAGAATTTCTATCTCCTCATTGCTGCCAATACTCTGATATATATATCTTCAGCCCTGAGGCTGCATCTAAGGCTTAACATTTTTTTCTTTACCTGCGTGTTGCATCTCACGCTGCTCCGTGAACATCACCAGATGGCTGACCACCAAGTCCAAGTTCCTCAAGATGACATATGCGCCCTCAGGTCTTGGTTCCTGCTCTTTCTTCAGTCTTACTTCCTGTCTAGTCATCCCAGACTCACAGGGCTTCCCAGGGCATATGCCATGTGCCTCATACCTCTGCATTGTGGCACGCGCAGCCTGGAACTCCCTTCCGCTTCTTTTTTCTTTACCTCATTCTTACTCAGCCTTGGTGTTCGTCTTAGGCATCACCTTTCTCTGCCAGGAAGCTTTACCTGTCTGGTGTCCTCGGGCAGAGCTACGCAGGCAGAGCCCTCTTCCCGGCATGCCTCTAGACCATGTGCATCTCAGCACATTGTCTTGAATGGCCACATCCATTCTCTCTCTCTCTCTCTCTCTCTCTCTCTCTCTCTCTCCTCCCTTTCTCTGTCTCTCTCCACCTCCCCATCTCTCTGTCTCTCACAGCCCCTACCCGTCTGCCCTCTGCACACTTGCCCCACTCTCCCCTGGACAGCTAGGGGACTTTGCCTTGCATGCGGCGCTCACTCCAGCTCTGTGTTATCTCTTACCCACGGTGCCCCTGAGCCAGCTTCCAAGCAGCAACGGCAGCGGCACCTGGGGGACTCCAGAACTCACTTCCACATCCCCAGGAAAAAGTGATTGGCCCACCTGGATCAGGAATGACCTGTGGGCAAATTGGGGTTGGGGTAAGAGAGGGAGCTCCTGGAACACAGCCTGCTTGCCTGAGCTGTGGCCCAGAAGGAAATGATACTCATCTCTCGTATAACTGATTAGGAAACAAAACAAAACAAAAAAACCATAGAGAGAAACTTCTAGAAAACAGCACTAAATCTGGCCCCTCTTCCATGCCTAGAGCCAGCCTCTTCGTGTGGATTATCGTTCTTAGGAAGCTCTCTGGATAAGGCTGTCTTCTAATACCTCTGGCTGTTAACGCTGCACTGCAATTTACACGTTTGTCAAAAATCAGATTTTATGTTCATTGATTCTTTGCCCGAAGTCCCCTTCTTCAAAGGCTCACAGAAATGATACTGGCTCAATCCCAGGGTTGGTTTCAGGAAGTCCTGAGCTGGCAGGGGTTGCATGGTGGTCCCGGAATCCTGTGGAAGCTCTTGACTTCCTCGGGCTCTTGCTCCTTGGAGAATGGTTGGGTGACCTGGGGAGGGGCAGGCATGGTTTCAGACAACCAAGGGATCTCTGGGCTTTCAAAGGGCAAGTGGCTGAGCTTGTAGCTGTGCGGGTGGCGTGGACTACACAGTATGGGGCCCAAGAGGCCTGGGATCCAGAGAGAAACACCACCAAAAGCCAGTGTTCCAGGAGCAACAAGAGAGGCACGCATAAATCACCTGCCCCAGGCCTCATAGCCTTTGCTGCTGTATGTTCACAGAACTTCGAATCTGACATGCCGTGTGGTTTATTTTATTTATTTTCTGTCTCTCTTCCACACACTCTAGAAGGTAGATTCCACAGGGCAGGGACTTTTTTGTGTCTTTTGTTCACTACTGCATCCCTAAGACCTGGGACAGGTGTATAGCAGGTACTTAAGTATTTGCTGAAGGAACGGATAAAATCCTAGGGGCCAGGTCTGTGCAGGGTACTGGAGAAGTTTGGTCTGTACCAGGAATTTGCAGATGGCTTTCTGCAGCCAAGGTGCCTAAGCTGTGTCTCTAAGCATCAGCCAGATGACCTGGGTAGGAGGAGGAAAAAAGTCACCACAAGCAAAGACTCTAAAGGAAGCACCAGCTTGGTGTATGCGTGGACTGGCTGCCGTCTCTGCAGACAGGTTCTGGATGTGAATGCAGCTGTGTGGCTGTGGGCGGGGGCAGATAGTATTCGGGCGAAAGCAGAACGAAAGCTACAAGTGTCTCTTTTGGGGTGAAGAAAGGCCCTCACCCCTGTGTTGGGACTCAGTGTAGGACTGGGAGGGGGGCCGTGTTGTGTGGTGGCCTCTCCCAGGAACTGGACAACCAAGCCCCTCTGCAGTTAATCACACTGGACCACGGAGCCAGGGACACTTTGGGACTCAGTCTGTAACAGGAGAGAGGCTTAAGATCTTGGTCAGTAGAGGGACAGAAGGAGCCAAGGCCTGGCAATTAACGCCAGGGATGGCACAGGATCCCAAATGTCAGGGGGACAGTGGGAGGATGGTGCTTCAGTCCCGCTGCCTGCCGCGGGGAGGGGCCTGCACAGAAGGCTTTCTTGTTAGTGCTTGGGAGGGTGCCACTGCTCTGCTTTCAGCCCAGATGGCAGCAGAGGGCCACACCCTCGGCCTCCAGAGGTGTGAATGCTCAGTTTATAGCCTCTTGCTCAGCTGGGGGCTCTGAAGGCCCCTGGGGGTGCCTTCCTGTTGAGCCTGGGCCAGGAGTCCTGTCACTACTTATCCTCATGGCGAGTTTCCTCTGAGGCCCTCCTGTGCAGATCTTCATTTGGGACAATCTCAGTTCATCAGAGATGCTGAAGGTCAGAGGCCAGGGGCCACAGTCTAGGTTGCTTTTGTTCTGGTAGGCTCCTTGGCCCCTATGCAAGTGCTCCCCAGGCCATCTCAGCAGAGCAAGGGGACAGGGTAGTGACACTGAACACTGCGGCTACTGCGTCCTCAGAGACCCCTCTGTGGCCCCGAAATACTCCCAGCAGCGTCACCTCACTGATCACCCCGCCCAGCACCCACTGAGGTTGGCCTGGAGCTTGCATTGAGTTCTGCAGTTAGTGGTTCACTTAAGCCCCGACTCCTCTCCTGTGTCCAAGGGCCCCTCTGGGAGGCTCGCCATCCAGACTAGCAGCTCCTTCAATGTCCATCCCAGGCCCGTAGGATGCAGGGGTGGCTCTGGCAGAGCTCCAGGATCCTAACCAAGATACTCCCTCGAGTTGCTGCCAATGTGGTACAGACAGCCTCGCCCCTGAGGCCCGAGTGGGGAGTAGGGGTGGGTAGCTGGGGAGAGGAGAAGGAGTCCCTCTACCCTCCACCTGCTCTTGTTGGTGTCCTAGCCACCTCCCACTGACTGGGACGACAGGGGATTGCTGCCCTCCCTTCTCTGCCTCGCCGCTCACTTCTCAGCTCTCCCCTTGCTTCTGCAAAGGATGGCGAGAGCACATTTCGTTCAACACTACCTTGGAAGGGGGCAGGGAGCAATTTAGAATATCCTTTTCAAGGCACTAGTCTGACTCGCAAGGCAATTTTTTTCTCCCTAGTAGTTGAATAGCCCCTAGTCCGTCCCCCCCCCCCCCCGCCACCCTTTAATTTAACTTCTGTAACAAATTCTAAAATTTCCCCAGGCAGATATATGGAGCACAGACTAAAGTGGAAATTCAAGGTCTCATTAGATTTTTCAAATCCTTTGCACATATTCTACTCGTCCATTCCTCACATGCAAAGACAAAGTTCTTGCTCTTAATAAAAAAAGTTTTGTTTGGCTGTTCGAGGAAAGAACCGAGCTCTCCTCTGTTTCCTTCTTCATATTTCTGGGTAACGAATGAGTTCGGCAATGAAGGGATCTGTCGGAGGCAGCCCTTTACTCTCCCGTCTCAAGTTCTGTCATCCCTGTTCCATTTCTGGCCTCCCTCGTAACCCACACAGCTGTCCTACATATGACAGAAGAATGTGGGGTATCTACCTCTGGTCATGTGCTGTGGAAAAACCGTTCTCTGGGGAGGCGATGCCAGGACCTCGGACACAACCTGAGCAGAGGAGAGCATGCTCCCTGCAGTTGTCAAGGGGACGGACACACACAGGTTTGTCCCCATGGTGCCCTGCGCTCTTCCATCTGGACATTTGCTTGAGGGATGATAAAGAAGAAACAAGCCACATTTCTTCATACCTGCTATATTCGCCGAGTATTTATGGAGCATCTGTTGTGTGACACCCAAGGAGAAGGCTAAAGGATGACTGAATCCCTTGCTCTGGGGGATGCCCTCCGTAGGATGCAAAGCTCTCACTCAGGACAGACCATAGCGATGCCTACGCAGCGGCGCCATCCGCCGCCCACCCCAATCTGCACGGGAAACCGTGAGGCCCGCCTTTCCTGACATCCTGTCGTTGGCATCCTGTGGTTAAGAATCTGAGACTTGGCTCCTGAGTGAGTTCCGATCCTGCCTCTGCTACTTACTAGTTGTGCGACTTTGTTAATCTCTCTGAGCCTCAGTTTCCTCATCTACGAATTGGGGATTACACTGGTCCTCACATCATAGGGTTTTGTGAATATCTGAATATCGTGTTTGGAAGGGCTTGGCGCAATACCCGGTATCCGTCAGGGCTGCTGTGGTGATTCCGATCTTTACCTGCCCGGAGTCTGTAACAGACTCTGGCTATGAGCTCTGAGCCTCCGGGTAAAGAGAGGAGAGCCTTAAACTCTGGTTGGGGAATAAGACTAACTCACGAGATCCAGATTGGGAAACCGGCCACAAATACATTAAGGATTTATATAGAGAGTAATGCTGGGCGGGCTCGGGTGACTAAGGAGGTCTGGGCTCAGAGCAGCTAGAGCTGGTGGGTGATGGGAACAGAGGGACCATCTTGGGTTAAGTGAAGGCCGTTCATTTTTGGGAGGCGGAGTGATGGCCAGTTCAGGCTGTGCCCCGTGCGTGCCCAGACGGTGAGCCCTGAAGAGTTTCTTCTGCTTCAAGGTAGTTTACTGTGGATTTATTAAGTACCTACTATGTGATGTGCATACATTCACAGAACAGCTCCAGCTTCACAAAACATCATTTTGAGAAATATAAATATATGACTTGGAGACTTGCTGTTAAATATATACCCAGAAGCTTCCTGGGTAGGTGTTTGGCAGAGCTGAAAAGCTCACTTGTTCTTCTGTGATGAGAACCCAATTTAGAAGTTTTTCAGAACAAATCAAGGCTTGGCTGGGTATGGTTGTACTCTGTAATCCCCGACCCTCCCTTATTTTTCTAGGCTTGCGAAACTTCTTTATTTAGAAAAAATATTAGGTACAACTTGTTGTTTTTTTAAAATTCAAATACCCACTAAATTTGGTTTTGTGGTTATATAAGAAAATAGATAATTCTTAGGAGATGCAGCTGGAGCCTTCAGGGCTGATGCATCCTGATGTCCAGACTCACTCTCAAATGTCTGAAATCCAGGGAGACAGACGGAGAATAAGGCAAAATGTGAATAATTATTGAACCTAGCTGGAGAGTTCGTGATCGATTGTTGTCCTATCTTTTCCATTTTTCTCTGTATGGAAATTGTCCGAGGAAGTGGTAGGGGAACCTATTGGACTGCAGGAGAATGGACGAGGCAGGAGGAACAGCCCTCCCTCCTGGCCGGTAGGTCCAGGCTCTAGCCCAGGACACATGCCTCTTTGTGCCCGGAGCTCTAGAGAGTTCCTTGCCGTGCTTTGGAGTTCTTCAGAACTGGGTATTCTGCTGGTCTCTGAGTTGGGGCGGTCTCTTGGCCTCTGTTTGGCTTCATCCTCAGCTTACTGGACTTTCTGAGGACCCCCCAGGGGAGGCTGAGAGGGATGGAGAGCCTCTTATCTGTAAGATTTCGAACTGTGGGTTCTAACTGTGGGTTAGGGACATGTCACAAATCCCTTGAGAGTTCCTGAGCCAGCACCTATCAGCCCCAAGTCTAGGACAGAGAGCTGGGGAGCCGGGGAGCTGGGGCACCCCTTAGGCTGGGGTGAGGGTGGGGGGTTGAGGAGGCAGGTCTTGCGGAGAAAATATGTTTGCACTGAACTTACCGAGAGGTGTATGCCTGTAGGTGGAGTGTCAAGGGTGACTTAAACTCCGCTCTTTTGACCTTATATGCTAACTTTAGACCTCACCGCCACATAGCATGTGATGGCACTTTGTAATAAATAAAGTGCTCATTCATTCATTCATTC
>NW_011889204.1:252441-255282 GCF_000151845.1 Pteropus vampyrus | reverse complement strand
GCTCATTCATTCATTCATTCCTTCCACCCTCATCGACTGAGTGCTTGCTTTGGGCCCAGGCTGGGGACACAGGGCTCCACTGTGCCTTCTGCCTACGGTTGCCCGAGGTGCTGGGGGAGAAACGCTCTCTTTGGGAGCTAGAGGTCAGGGCAGGTTTCCTCTGAGGAGTGGGATTGGGGCAGGTAAAGCGGGGTTGCTGTCTGACAGACGGAGGTGCTTCCTTGCGGGGCAGATGTGCGGGCCAGCATGAGTGAAGGCACCATCTGATCAGCGTGCCTTCTCTGGGCGGGGGGAGATTAGTGGGCCTCAGTCAGGCTGGGAAAAACCTAAAATTAGCCGGGCCAGCTGGGCCTGGGCTGCGCGGGTCTCCTCACACCCGCGGCCTCCTCGGGTTTCAGAAGGCGTATGCGCGTGCGCAGGACCGGCGTGCTGTCCCCAGGTCACGGCGGGCAGAACAGGGCACCCGGGGCCAGGCCGAGCAGAGGTGCAGCTCCCAGCTGGAGCCTAGTGACCCGTGGGGGGCTCTGCAGTCCTGCAGGGCCTGGCAAGAGGGAAGGGAGAATCCCTGCCCTTCCCCTCTGCTTCTTCACCCCGCTTCCTCTTTTGCTCCCCGCTTTCCTTTTCCAGATCTGCAGGCTCTGGCTGTGTGGCAGGGGCAGCTCAGAGTGCCCGGGCCAGCAAAGCAGAGACAGCGTGGGGCAAGTCCAACCAGGGGGCAGAGGCCTGGACAGGCAACTTTCTGGGGCCCTGGGGCAGGAGCCAGACACCCCGTCCTCACCCAGGACACCCTGTGTCAACCTCCTTTCCGCCCTTGACTGAAATTCCCTCCATTAGTCACCACCAGCAAAAGGTGGGTGCTGTCGTCAAGGCTTAGAAACTGTTTGAGAGGCTGGTCTTGCCTTAAAAGGTGTTGGAGCCGATCGGGCGTGTAAGGAGCTGTGTGTGTGGCGTGGTGTGAGTGTAGGTGTGTGTGGTGTGGTAAGTTGACAGCCCAGTCTGGTCACGGTGGCAGAAGTGGGAGCGGGGCACACTTTTCAGCGTCCCCACCCCTGTCCCTTGCAGAGCCCCTCCCCACATTAGACATCCAGGATGTAATTCCCGTAATGGGGCTGAATTGTGTACCCCAAATTCGTTTGTTGAAGTCCTATCCCCTAGTACGTCAGAATGTGACTGTGTTTGGAGATAGGGTCTTTAAAAAGGTAATTATGTTAAAAACGAGTCATCATCGTGGGCCCTAATCCAATGATAGGTGTCCTCATAAGAAGAGGTTAGGACACTATCCCCTAGTACGTCAGAATGTGACTGTGTTTGGAGATAGGGTCTTTAAAAAGGTAATTATGTTAAAAACGAGGGTGGGCGCTAATCCAGCCTTCCGCGGGCTTGCCTGGCCCCAGATGCACTTGAGTTTTCACCTGCAGGTTTCCCTGGAGTTAAGTAGGATGTTGATATCATCCTAGGTGTCCTAGGAGGGCAGGAGGAAGGTTGGCTTGGAGGGCAGCACAGACTTCAGCCCTCAGGGGAGATGTTATCAGGGGTCCCCAAGCAGCAAGGACCCCAATACCCCACTGCAGCCAGAGGAAGTGGCCAGATCTGGGGGGGTCTGGGCTGGTACCAGGTGCCAAAGATCCCCCAGCCCACAGAGGCACTGGGCGTTGGGGGCCACAACCAGTGATCTCGGACAGCAAAGAAGCCAGGGGTGACTTTGATGTGCAAAGACACAGGTGTCACAAAGCCTTCTGGGTTTTAGTGGGAGGAGAAGGAAATCGGGCCAGCTCTTCGAAACAGAGTCAGCCTCAGAATTCAGTTGACTTAAGGGCAATAAAGAGAGAGTGTCATTTATCCCCGTTATACAGATAAGGAAACTGAGGCTGGGAGCAGTTCAGTCTCTGAAGCTCATACCCCTAGGAAGTAGCAGAGCCAAACCTCCCAGAGCCTCGGCCACTGGCGTGGCTGTTTCAGTGAGGTCGCCCAATGCGTGACCCCTGCCGGGGTTCTGTCCGTGCTCCCCGTCCCTGTCTCCACCCTCCTCATTCTCAGCCTACGCTTCAGGTCCAAACCTTCTCTCTGATCCTCTCTATGTTCCCCAGGGTGATTTTCGGGAAGAGAGTCTGAGAGACGTGCCAATTCATCTAATGCAGGGTTTAGTAAGACCGTGATCCCAATGTCCATTCCCGAGGTCTCATTTTCCCTCCCTCCCTCCCCCCTCTTCCTTCCTTCCTCCCTCTGTTCAGCACACACTGGCTGAGTACCTGAGGCATGGTTCTGGGTACTAGGGGCACAGCAACAAACACAATAGATCTGGTCCCTCCCTCAGGGGCTTGTAACTGCATCTGGCGGTTACTGGGCTGCAGAGAAGAGAAAGCAGGATGGGGAGCAGTGTCTATAACACGGGAGGTCCCAGAGAGCCTCTCAAGTAGGTGACACCAAGGCCCAAAGGGCTGGGGCAGCCTCCCAGGACTCTGGGGAAGCTTTCAAAGGCAGAAGGTGAGGACAGGGCAAAGTCCCCAAGGCAGGAGGAGCCCAGTCCCCGAGTGGCTGGCTGGCGAGGTCCTGAGGTTCATAGAAGTCATGTGGCAGTTGTGCAGGTGGGAGGAGCCTTCAGCCTCTGTTAATAAAGATGGAGGCCTAAGGAAGGCGATGGAGTGGATGTGAGGGGGAAGCAGGAGAGGAAGAGGCGTCTTCTCCCGCTGGTCACGGCTGAGCTGCTTGCAGGATGTTGGTGCGGCTGGCTGGGAGGTCTTCCTGCCTTGGAATCAAGAATCTGCTTTGGGATATGCTAGGCATGCAGGTGGAAGCTTCGATGAGCAGAGAGGAGGACACCCCGCCTCCAGGCCCTGCTTT
>NW_011889204.1:220607-251201 GCF_000151845.1 Pteropus vampyrus | reverse complement strand
CCCCCAAGTCTAGTGCGATTCCCTAGGAATAATAATAATAGTTATTATTATCGATCACCTTGTCAAATGTTGCCTCAATGAGTCTTATCCTGACCCACGTACTTAAAACTTCTCCCTCTACCTCCCAATTCCCCTTACCTTCTTCTATTTTTTTTCTGCCATAGAACGGGTCACCTTCTCATACACTACTTACTTCACTTTTATTACGTGGCTGCGTGATGCCCGTCACCCCTCCCTGAGGATTAAGCCCCACACGGACAAGGGTCTGGGTCAGCCTTGTTCGTTAATGAGCCTAGAATAATGCTGGCACAAAGAAGGTATTTGATGAATTGAATTAAATAGGGATTTTCCTGAGCACCAACTGTGATGGGCTGAATTGTGTCCTCCCAAAATTGCTATGTCGAAGTCCCAAGTCTTAGTACCTCACTACTGTCCTTGGAGATAGGGTCATTATAGAGCTAATTACGTTAAAGCCAGGTCACTGGGGCGGGCCCTAATCCAATGATAGGTGTCCTCATAAGAAGAGGTTAGGACACAGGCACACACAGAGGAAGGGCCACGTGAAGACCATGTAAAGACAGGTGGCCAACTGCAAGCCCAGGAGAGGGCCCCGGAAGAAATCTACCCTGCCAACACCTCGATGCCAGGCTTCTAACCGCAGAGTTACGAGAAAATAAGTTTCTGTAGTTTAAGCAAAGCCGTCTGTGGTCCTTCGTGATGGCAGCTCCAGCAAACAAACACAGTCAGTGACTACGTCTGGAGCAGTGCGAAGGGTTTCCTGTGGGTCGTCTCATTTGATCTTAACCACAGCCCTAGGAGATAAGTATTCACGTCTCGGATGTGGAAACTGAGGCCCAGGAAGTAATGATGAGGGGGCTGGGGTGCTAGGCCTCCTGTGGCTGGTTGGGGGGGAGCCTCAGCTGCTGACCCTCCTGGGTCTGCTCCTCCTCTGGAGTTCTGTGAACGATCAGGCCTGTCCCCCACCTGCCCCTCTCCCATCCCACCCCTAAGTGGTGTTACGCGGGGCTCCTTGCACCCCAGCCTGCTGTACCAGCAGCTCTGTGCAGGGCCCAGTGATGCGGGATGCTGCCTGGCCCTACCAGAGGAACACGTCTCTGTGGTGCAAGTTCAGACACGAAGAGCAATGGAGGGAGGAGAAGTTAAGACAGCCGTGGGCGGGAAACATGTCTCCGGTGTTCCCCAAGCAGGTCGTCCCCACGCACTGACCCAAGCGTCTGCCCGGAGAGGCAGATTCTCCAAGATGAGGTGTGAGGGGCCCACTGGCTCTTCGGCTACCGCTCCTAGTGGGACAATAGTGGTGGCTAATATATTCACATCTTACCGGGCACCAACCTGTGTCCTAAGTGTGTTATGGAGAATATTTCCTCTGAGCAGCCCTGTAAGATGGCCACTGATATTATTACCATTTTACAGATGAGCAAACTGAGGCTTAGGGAACTCAAGTGATTTGACCACTCGACTAGTAAGTGGTGGGTCTGACTCCGGGGCTGGCTCTCTTCACCATTGGTAGACACCAGTCGTAACCTGGCCTCTTGCTGCCTTAGTCCATAGCTGGTTGGGCTTGTTCCCCACGCCCCTTGCGATGGGCAGAGAACTAGGAAAGAAGCTCATGGGGCAGAGGACGGAAACTGCCAACCAGGGTGACAAAGATCTGAACTCGTGAATACGCGATCAGTAACCTGCCCGCCCATTCTCCCTCTCCCACTGACCACCTCTCCTCGAGAGCTGAGATTGTCCCCTCTGAGACTTCTCCCTTCAAGGCCACCCGGTGACGTCTCAGCCAGGTTCATGGGGGAGCGAAGGTGTCTCTTGCCCTCAGCTCTCTTGTCACCAGTAGCTGGTTATGAAATACCTTGCTCAGGCCACAGCAGAGGAGTGGGACTTCCTCCCGGCTGGAACCATCTGGGCCCTTCCCGGAGGAACAGGGCACTGGAGACGGTCCGAAGCCTGGCGGGTGGGCACCCGGCGTGGAGCCGCCTGAGCCTCGCCCTCAGGACCACTGTCCTCTGGCCACCAGGGTGGCTTCTCTCCTCATCAGCAGTGTGCTGGGCTGTTTCTCTTTTGTACTGAAAAAACCCCAAGGGGCCTTCTGACCTTCTGACCATCTCCCTGACTTTGGGACTTTGGGAGCTTTTTCCTTCCGGTGCTGGCTTCACAGCCCCAAGACACTCTGCAGGTCAGAATCTGGGCGAAGGCCAGCAGGCCCTCGTCCACTCCCTCCCCAGGGCCAGAGGCCAGCTGCATGTCGACCAGCCACCTCTCCCCGGTGTGAGTGTGGCCACTCCAGGTGGGAATGACATGCCCCCATGTCTGACTTGTCCTCTGTGGGCGTGGGGGGAGGGCGCATGTGCCCAGGAGCACGGCCTGTGTCTGTTGGTGGGCCCGCCCCCATCATAGTCCCCAGGAGGCCGATAGGAAAGTGGTTGGCGTAGGAAGAGGGCAGTGATAGCAACAGACTGGAACACTGAGGCAGGTGGGCTAGATGGCCTTGGCAGAAAGCCAGAGGACATGACAAGGCTGCCCAAGGCCACACCCGCTCCCCAGAGTCTGAGGAAGTGGCAGAGCCTTCTCCAAATGTTCACCAGCCATGACCAAGCAAAAGCCTCTGGCTGCACATCTGGGACCTCTGGAGCCGTGGCCTAGGGGGCCGGGGCTTGGTGCCAGCTGATGAGGAGAGCCACAGTGGAGGGGGTGTTCCTATGTGTCCTGGTGGAGCGCTCACCTCCAACCACACTTATCCTGCTCTATGGGATGGTTTCCGGGCTCTTCTGAAGAAAAATTAGTGACCGTCTTCCCTTCTGACCCCTTCTCCTCTCCTCTCACCGCCCCCCCCGACCCCCGGCCCATAACCTGCAACTCCTCTAAACCCCGATCTTCACTTATCTGACACCCAACACCCTGTTTCTCATTTTCTGGATGACTCTGCAGTTCTAGAAATTAGCACCTGCTGTGTCCCGAGAAGGTGCTTTCTGTGATCTCGGGGAAGTGGGCGACAGACCTTGTGACTCCACGGGGCACCTTGGGCTACTTGCAGCTGAAAGGCGGGGAATGAGAGGACCCAGGGCCTGAACTAGACTTGCTCGGCAGGCTGGGGTTACTGAGACAACTGTGGGTGCTCGAGAAAGCTGGGAACCCCAGGGGAAGTGGGAGGGGTCTGGAGAGGGGAGCTCTGGTGTATTCCTGACAGAGGTGGGGGGAAAGGGAGGAGAGGGGTGGGGAACCAGGAGCAGGTGGGTGGGGGGCGTGCAGGGATGAGGATTCTGTGGACACAGCAGGCTGGGCAGGGCCGATCGCAGTGGGAGGTGAAGAGCGGGCAGGTTTCTGGGGCTAGGCTGTGGGCACCAGGACCGTGCTCCCGGGGGCATCCCTGTGGCCTACGAAAGGCCTGCTCAGTGCAGGTGCTGTTTGCTCCATGTCGAGACTATTGAGGGATCCCTGGAGGCCTGGGAGGAAGCAGGTGGCCTGAGTCTCTACCTGCCCAGTGAGCGTGCAGGTCAGGGCAGGGTCAGACTGGACACAAAGCACTTTCGTTTGGAAGAGCATGAAGAGGGCATTGCTGCTGCAGGTCCCTGAGGCTGTGACGGGCACTACACCCAGAGCGGGTGGTGGCCCTGGGAGGGGTGGCCAGCATGTCCATGTCCAGGAAAGGGGGCGCATCTGGTATGTAGTCACCACAGGGCTGTGGCAGAGAACTGTGGTTTACACACGATGGCCACCGAGGGGACAGCTGTCCCAGTTTGGGGAGAAGAGGCTATCATGCCCCCACAGCTCTTTGGGGAACCCCTGCCCAGAGGGAAGGCTGGTTTGTTCTCTTCGTAATGTGATTCCTTCCAGAGGCCCACAGAGAGCTGGACACATGCAGGAGAGAAAAAAGAACCAGAATACAGCTGTTTCCACCCCCAACAAGAAGCAGAGAGGCCCTTCCCCTCGAAGAAGCAAAGACAGAGGGTGGGCTCTGGAGTCAGGAACAAGTGGCCCTGAACTAGGCCTTGAGGACTGTATGGGCCACTGGCAGGGAGACCAGGGGCCGAGGATCATGGGGGTGTGTAGGGTACAGGAATGGCCCGAGGAGTCGAAATGAAAATGGCAACAGATAACAGGAAGCGGGGATTAGTAACAGTACTGCCGGTCGCCACAGCACGAGACAGGGTGCGGGTGGCGTTGGCCCCGGCTTGACCTCGTCACTGTGGAGGTGGCCTCCAGCACACGGTGAAAGGCGTCTGAGTTTTGGGTGTCAGCCTAATTTGGAGCCGAACTAGATGGCCTTCTGCACTCTTTCTGCCCTTTGACCCTTCCCCTGTCCCCACAGGCAGGGCCAGAGCTGGGTGGAGCCAGCCCTCAGGCGTCCTGTGTCACTCAGGGCTGGGGCCCTGTGTGGTGGCCGGCCAGGCAGCAGCGGGGCCCCGCCCGCAGTGGACTAAGACGTCTTTTCTGTTTGCTGGATGTTTCCACCAGGGAGAAACCAGGAGACTGGTCGGGAACCACAAGTTCTCGCGATACTTGGGGGCTGTCGAGGCCTCCGGAGAGAGAGCTTCGCTGCCCTGGGTGGGACCCGGGGTGAGATCCCTGTGGCCGAGAAACTTCGTAAGAAGAGTAAATAATTTACTCCAAATTCCTTAGCGAACAGGCCTTCGGTCCTGAGCGTGGCCTGGTCACCTTTACTGCCACTCGTCCACCTCTAGGACCTTCGAAGGGGGCCCTGGGCCTTGCTTTCTCGGATCCCTCGCAGCTTTGGACCTGCTCCCTCTGCCTGGAGCATCTTCCCACTGCAAACCGTCCCTCCCCTCCCGCCTCCCCTCCCCTCCCTCCGAATCGGCCTGAAGTTTTTCAGTGTTTATGTCGCTCTCTTACTTCTGGTTTCTTTCTCTTTCTTTGCAAGTGGAAATGTCTGCCGTTTGCTTCTCAGGACCACTGCCGGGGATGTCTTCTGTGACTCCCCGTCTGGCAGCCCCTCCCATGGGCTTCCTGGCGCCTCGGAGGATCACACAGACCCAGCATGGAATGGTCCGTTCACGTCTGTCGGTTTCTCGGTGTTTTATCCTCATTATCCAGCAGATCCTGAGTTATATGACATGCTTAACAGAGATTAATTAAAAATATCTTTCGTTCATATAGCGGTAAATTCTACTTCAGAGCTATAGAGCCAAGTGGGCAAATCAAAAAAGAGTTTAATAATTCTATAACTTGGTCTCTATCTCCGGCCCCTTTTCTGCCTCATGGCAGGTACATTAGCCAGCTTCAAGGTACCTACCACTTCTGTGACCTCCCTCCCCACAGCCCAATTTATGCTCCATTTATTCCACTCTCCTCCTCTTCCCACCCCAAGTTGGGGTCCCTCTCCACAGGGTCCTGACCCCAGGGGAAGTGGTGAGTCCTTGGGAGGGGGCATTCTTAAGCCTCTCTGGCATCCATTCAGCTTTTTGTCATGCAGCCAGCACCTGTCCCCCAGCCTTTGTTGAGATGCATTCTGCATCTTGAAGGAGGTAGAAGGGGTCCACCACTGAGTGTGAGGGCTGGTGGCTTTATTCATAACAAAAGCCACTTCTCCATTGCAGATGGCAAACCTCAAGTTCCTACCTAGGGAAACAGGGCCTCGGAGGAGAAGGGGTGGATATGCAGTAATGTTCTACCCATCTCCCTCCTCCTTCCTCAAAAGTGGGGAGAGACCAGAAGGGGGAGGTCCCGCTATAGGGAAGGGCACAGAAATGAGTTTTCGGATATGCAAAAAGCCCCCTGGGGCTCAGGATGATGCTAGCTAGAAACAGGCACGGAGTTGCTCTGCATAATAAAGGGGGGGGGGGGAATATTTTTTTGGAGTTGGGGACAGATCGGGGGCGTCAGCCAAAGGGGTGAGGAAGTTGTGGTCAAGAAACTGTGACAATAGGGACGTCTACTTTTTCACAGGGGTGGGGTGGGCCCTATCTGTCTTTCCAAACTTCCAAGAAGGTTGACTGAACCCACATTGGGGTGTTCACCCCAGAAATGGAAGGGAGGCGTTTTCTTTCCCAAGTTCAAACTCTCACTCCCTATTCTTCGGGAGACCCTGGAGGAGGCAGCCACACTTACTACTCTGAGTCTGCCATCCTGGTGCCACCAGCAGCAAAGTGATCAGTGGCCCCGTGGAGCAGAAAGTTCCGGGAAAAGGTGTGACCGTGCAATGCTGGGTCTCTGAGTCCACCTTGTTCAAGCCCAGCCAGTTCCCAGGCCTTCGGGCTGACAGCTCCTGCTCCGTCTTCCATGCGGGTACGATAATCATTAGCGGGTTCAGTACGTGGCTGGAGTTTGTTGAAAACGGCTCCTTTCATTTTCTCTTCCCTTGACGTAAAAAGGAGCCTGAATTCCGTGCTTTCTTCAGATGGATTTGAGGAACTCCGAGGGCTCCCATCCTCCTGGTCAGCTCCTTCTCCGTCCACACACCCTTCCGTACTCCAAACTCTGACGTTTGTGTTTCGGTTTATCAGTGCCTCGGGTGATTTTTACGTGTGCGGGTGACACAGGACAGGGCAAATTTCCCCGAGTGGCGGGGAGACCAAGCTCCACACCCGAAGAAGAAGAGGGTTCTTTGGCGGAGAGTATGGAAAGAATTCAACGCACGTGCCCAAGTTAGCACCCTTATTGGAGAAGGCGTGACGCTCCACAGACGGAGCGCGGTCCCCTCTCAGAGGCAGAGGGTGAGAGAGCCCACCGGAGACTCAGAGGGACAGAGATGACAGAGACGAGGACAGTGAGAGAGACAGGAAAAGGCACGGAGAGGGACTTGAATATTGGGGGAATTCAGCTTACGTATCATTTTTCAGTTCCTGTGAGTTACAGTTTAAAGACTTTGTTTACCCATTTCCTTTGAGATGGACCTACCGTGAGGAAGGGAAGGGGAAGAGTATGTAGCGCGAAAAGGTAAGAATAGGCAGAGAGAAAGGCCTGCTGGCAGCTCTCGGCCTTTAACCCATAGGTTCCCCACGGCGTTAGCCACAGAAAATGAACAATTTTATTTGGTGTAGGGCGCCACTTAAAGACTCTGTTTTTCCTGTTTCCCCTTCATAGTGTGGGGAAATGTTTGCCATCCCAGCAGAAACCTTCCTTATTTCTGAAGGCGTCCTCCTGGCCTGGCCACAGGGATGAAAAGAATATTGCAGTCTCTGAATGTAGCTTGATTTAACATTTTAGTTCTCTTGTCTCCGCCCTACATGACCAATCATCTGTAAAAGAAAAATTGTCCCTAAACTGTTCTGGGACAGACCTTTGTGTGTGTGTGTGTGTGTGTGTGTGTGTGTGTGTGTGTGTGCGTGTGATGCAGTCAACAGTTTCCTTCTGGCAAGAAATCAGCATTCTTAATGAAATGCATAAGCACATTTCTGATGCGCTTTAATGCAATTAAGAGTAGTGGGAAACCAGTGCCTGGCTCACCCAGTTGCCTTCCTGATGCCACCAGCAGCAAGGAAGGAGTGGGGTGATGCCTCCGTGTGTGGAAGGAGCCGTGGGAATAGCTCTTTCCCTGTTTCTTCCTCAAAGAGAGGCTATAACACACAAAAAAAACGCTCTCAAATAGCAATACAATATGTGATGGAGGGTCCACTTGAATCTAAACTGGGACTCAGAAAAAAACGAGCTCGCGGGGTGACCAGTATGGTCGGATGGGGCTCGGGAGGGAGCCGGACACCAGGCACATGGCCCTTGGTTTCCTTCTTCATACAGATGGTAGTCGCCTGGCTTCTCTTGAAGACCAAGTTGATCAAACGAGATTCGGAAAAGCAGAAGACAGCTTGCGAGTCAGGCATTGTTAATGTCGGGAGGAGGCGAGGGAGCTAAATGCTAAATCAAGCTGCATTCAGAGACTGCAGCGTGCTGATCGGATAGATCTGCAGCCTGGCCAGGACGACACCTGCAGAACAAAGGGAGGTTTCTGCTGGGATGGCTAACTGTCCATTTCCCCACTCCGTGAAGGGGAAACAGGAAAAACAGAGTCTTTAAGTCGCCACCCTACACCAATAAAATCATTCATTTCTTATGGCTAACACCATGGTGAAAGGCTGGGAACTGCCAGCAGGTCTTTCGCTCTACATATTCTTACCTTTTCAAGCTACATACTCTTCCTCCTTCCTCACTGTATGTCCATCTCAAAGGAAATGGGTAAACGGAGTCATTAAATCATAACTCACAGGAACTGATGAATGATGTATAAACTGGATCCCTCACACTAGGGACTTTCTTCCTCCTTGTCTTTGCCTTTTCCCTTCTTTAACCAATTTTCCTTTTCACCCTAACTTTGTGGCGTGCGTGTTGAATTCTTTCTACACTCTCTGCCAAAGAACCCTCTTCTCTCAATGAGGTCCTTGGTCTTCCCCTACTCGGGGGAATTTGGCCCGTCCTGCCTCAGTATTATTACCGATTTGGGATGATCTGCCCCACACCAGAGAAGCTAAAGATGCAGGTTCTATGCTGGTCCCCTAAAATGGGCCTTCTTTCTGAAGTCATTCAACTTTTCAATCACCCATCTCCAAACGTATCTCACCCTCTGCATTTTCTCTAACCGATGACAGCTCCTTTGAAGTCCTGTGAAATGCATGGCTTCCTTCCTCCCTGCAACAGACAGCCTCCTCTCTCTCCCTGGGGCCTCCTACCCATGCTCTCCCACATTCAGACCAGCACAGGTGCTGTGCAGCCGGCCGCCACTGCTTTGTTTTCAGCAGAGCCAAGGCCACCAGAGCTGGCATTCGGAGAAAAGTGTTAGTCACCTTCCCAGCCCATGGCTGTTCCTACTCAGCCTCTCCCGCCCTCTCCCCTCACCCAGCACAGGCACAAACGTCTGTCTCTCTGCTGATTATGAGATAGCTCATGGCTGTTAGGTCTGCTTGAATAAGCTCTTTTGTCCCAGAGAATTTTCCCATGTCAAACGTTTAGTCTGTTGTGTGATGGGTCAGTGAGCAAGAAGATGTCTGAATTCTTAAACAACCTTGTGAACGCGAGACATCTGTCTGAAAGGCAATCAAACGACATCTGTTGTACTGTCCCCGACTTTCAAGACCCCTTCTCAAAAAAAACCCAAATCATTATTTTATTATGTTTTAGATCCTAAAGAAGTACATTTTCTTAAAAAAAAAAAAAGTCAAATATAACAGAAATACATACTTTGGAAGATGAAATTTCCTCCTAGAGCCGCACCACATTCTCCCCTCCCCCAATGCCAGAAAACTATTGTTAATACAGTACTTTGGTGTATAATACTCAATTTTTTTCTCTGCCCCTAATTGCATAGATAGCATTATGATGATCATCATCATCGTTAGCATAAATATTGTTTTGCAACTTGTTTTTTGACTTAACATATCTTGAACTTTCATTATTAGGATCTCATCTTTTAAACAGTTGTACAGTGCTCATGGTGTCTATGAAGAATTATATAATGAGTTTCCTGTCGGTAGATACTTGGAATTCAATCTCTTCCAGCATCGTTTTTCCTTTATGTAAACTGTACTGCAACGGAATCCTTATACATGTTTCTGTATACCTGTGAGCTTTTCTATGACTATAGGATATATTTCTAGAAGCAGAAATGCTGGGTCAGATGTACAAATGCTTCAGACTTAGTAGGCATTGCCAAATTGGTTAGGCAAGCACTGTTGCTGTTCAGTTTGTGGATTTCTTAAAGGTAGAAAACGTCACTGGGCACAAGAAGTGGCTGTTCATCTTGGGTACACCCCACCAAGAGAGCGTTTCCCAAGCTGCCTGCAGACTGAGGTGTCTGTGCATGTGAGGAAATTTAAATGAGAAATTCAAACGATTTAGAATAGCCAAGGCAATTCTGAATAACAGCAAGATTCACTATAAAGCTGTAGTAATTAAGACAGGCTGGTGGTGGAGCAAGAATAGACAAATAGACTGATGGAACAGAAAGAAGTCAGGAAACTGTCTTCACATATATGGTACTTGGATTTATGACACAAGCTCCATGGCAGGTTCGTAAGGGACGAATGTTTTTTTCAGTAAATGATGTGGGTCGATTGAATATTCATGTGGAAAGATTAATCTTGACTTCTACTTCATACAATCGTACTTCATACAATATACAGTAATTAATTTGAGATGAGAAATTTAAAACAAGCGTAATGGAATATCTTGATTCTAGTGGCAGTTGTAGAACTGTATGAATTGTTAAAAGTCATTGTGATAATCCATTCAGCTTTATATTTATGTTTTATGCTCTTTTAATCTATGAATTATACTTCACAATATAATTTGTTTAAAAAGCAAAACAAAAAGTATCAGAATTAGACATGAAAATGAATTTTACTGTATGTAGATTAGATGCTTTATAAGAAAATATAAAAACAAAGTAAGCAGGGCTCTTGGATGGTTGAGAGATCAGGCACCAACCCCAAGTCTATAAACTGTGTGCATCATGCAGCCTCTGCCCCTATGTACAATTCGTCCCATCCTGAGGGCATCATGGGAGGAAGTGGAAAGTTTAGTAAGCAGGAAGAAGTCAGAGTAGATGTGTGATTAGTATCTGACTATCTAGATTCAGTTTCAGGATGTGATGAGCCTGCAGAAGAGAATGGAAAGCACCACTGCCTCTGGTCCCCAGGTTTCAGGCAGGAAACTTCTTTTTGAGTAAACCCAGAACACCAGTGTGATTCATGTATTGAATGGACAAACTGCAAGAAACCATTTTTCCTCCTATAGCCAACTCAAACCTGCTCTTCCAAATCAGCTTCTCTTTTCCTGGTGTCTTGGTGTGGCCTCCCCAGAAACACATCCTGAGACATGAATTTCGAGTGCGAGCAGTTTCTATGGCAGCAAGCCCAGGACCCACGGTAGAAGGACAGAGGAAGTGAGATAGGAAGGGGAATGAGCCCGTGAAAAGGGAGTTTTCAGGCATCACAGAGCTACCCCTGCCCTGGGGACCAGGAAGCTGTGGTACTTAACCCACAACCTCCTGTCCCTCGTTCGTGGAGGACCGCTTCCTCATCTTCGAGCTCTGCAGCACTTCCGGCTTGTCTGGCTCGAGGGCTGGGCATCCACCTTGACCAGATAAGACCCCTTAGCCAGAGTCACAGGTATCCATAAAACAGCCTTCCTCACAGCGCCGATGCTGAGGGAGAGGGGCATGTGACAGCGTCCTCTAAAATGGTCAGAATCTGGGGAGTGCTCAGAGTTTTCCAGGCCTTTTTTTTTTTGTCATCGAAAAGACTCCTTTTAACGATCAATGAAGTCTCATCTGTTCTAATATTTGATATTTTATTGTATGTAAATCTTCTCCCCTAGTTCAGCCGGGGCCTGCCTTACACTGGGGCCCGGCAGGAAAATGGTCTGATTGCTTTTCTCCCGAACTCAGTCTTTTTCTTCCTTTATACCTGCTCTCTTTGGTCTCTGCAACGTCGGCGTGGGCAGGGAGGAGCGGTGAGGGGCAGGAAAGGCTTGGCCTGACTGATTCCGTTGTAATTTGGCGCTGGTGTTCTCTGCATGGGGCAGAGGCCCAGATGCTGGATTATTTTCTCTGGGCACATCTTTCGAGGGCGTCCTCAGGGATTCCACCATTGCTGGGTATCTTGCACCTATAAGCTTGAAGTGGGCAGTGACTCCTCCTGCTGGCCGGCCGATTCCCAGCTCAAGGCTCCCCGCTTCTGCTTTTTGATTCATTCTCCTGTTCTACTTCTCTGTGGTTCTCTTAGGCAGTCTCCCTCAGGGAGATCTGGCTTGGCTCCCGTCAGCAAGCCCTCCTCTGACCTATGGGAGTTGCATATCCATCCTTGTCTCATAAGGCTTTCAAAGTGCAGTCCATTCCCTCTATAGCTAGCTGTGTCTCTTCCCGCAGCTTTCAGCTTTCTACAAGTCACAGGGATGAGTTCCAGCCACAGACTCCAGCCTTTAGACTATGAGAGTGTGGTTCCAGCCTCATGTCCTTCATGTCTAGTCTCCAGGGGTTCTCTTAAAGCCCCTCTAAGTGACTTGAGGTGGTACATGCTGCCTTGTGATGCCAGCTTGTCAGCCAGGAAGCTTTGGAGTAAAAAATCCACGTCCCACTTGTTTAAACTATATAAAGTCTCTAACTAGAGATTGGTGTGGTTCAGGGTAGACTGATCCATCGAGTGGTTTAACACTATCTTCAAAGATCCAGGGTCTTTGAGCTTCTCTGCTTTGCTGCTCATCCTATTGGTTGCATCTGAAGATGGTGGTTGCCAAATACAACTCAAGCTTTATGTCTTCTGGTTCCCATCTGGCAGTTTACATCCTTCCCCAGAGATTCCTCTGTTCCAACATGCTAAGTGAGAGTCCTGCGACTCACCCTGATTGGCTCGGTTTAAGATACATGTCCATCCCTGAACCAATGACTTATGGGCAAGAGGATGGAAGATGCTGATTGGCTAAACCAGTCAGGGTGCAAATACCCAGATTTTCATTTGTGTATCTACCCCTTCTGCACACTAAGCATATACTAAGTATATGCTTAGTGTGCAGAAGGGGTAGATACACAAATGAAAATCTGGGTATTGTTAGAAAGATGGAAATGAATGCTGAGAAAGCAATAGTGTAATTTTTCTAGGGCTGCTATAACCAATTACCCAAAGCGGGATGGCTTAAAACAACAGAAATTTATTGTCTCACAGTTTTGAAAACCAGAAGTTCAAAATCAAGATGTCCGCAGGGCCGCGCTGCCTCTGATAGCTCTAGAGAATCCTTCCTTGTTTCTTTTAGCTTCCGATGTTTACTGTCAATCTTGGAATTCCTTCCTTTGTCCATGCATCACTGGAGTCGCATGGCCATCTTCTTCCTGCTTGTCTTCACATTTTTTTCCTCTCTGTGCATATCTGTGTTTATAGGACGTTCTCTTCTCTTACAAAGACACCGGTCATATTGGATTAAGTGCTCACCCTACTAGAGTATGGCCTCATTTTAATTAATCTGCAATGACCCTTTTTCCAAGTAAGGTCATATGCTGAGATACTGGGAATTAGGACTTCAACATATCTTTTGGGGGGACACGATTCAACCTGTAACAATAAACATCTACTTAACACTATTCTGATTTTATTTTTGCACACAATTGTTGAACTTGATCATATCACTTCTTTATCACACTTGAATCCAAAATTAAATTTGTCTATTTCTTATAAACAGTTTCACTTAAAAAGAAAAAAAGAGAAATATTGACTTCTGAGGTTTTCAAAAGTATATGTTCTACATAATACTGAAGATAAATTCCGAAGAGGAATATCAAAAATAATTTTATCTTGGTAGCATCATTAAAATATAGATAAAACCTCCCAAGGATAGTGTTGTGGGCGCTCACTCATTTGGATGAACACCTCCTGGTGAGTTTGGGGAACAGTCAGTCTCTCTCGTTATCCCCCTCTCCTCTCAAATACTTCTCAACAGATCTACCTCTCCATGGTTATTCTGTATGTCTTGTATCTACCCGACTCTTTCTCTTTAATTTCCATATTAACACATATAGATCCACCCCATTCCTGTAGTGGTACATAGCATTCCATCTGTCTGTCTATCAGTCTACCCATCTAGCTAGTATTTATCTATTATCTAGCGATCATTGATATTTCTATCTATACATATTTAACTTTTTAATTACATAAATAAGCCATGTTAATTGTACATCAGGGAGTGGGAGTGAGGGGTGTGATTTTGCTCGCCAGGAGATATTTGGCACGTCTGGAGAGATTTTGGTTGTCACAGTTGGGGAATGCTGTTGGCATCTAGTGGATAGAAGCTGCTAGATATCCTACAAGATATAGGATGCCCCTACGATAAAGAATTATCTGGTCCCAAATGTCAACAGTGCTACGGTCGATGCTGCTGTAGACCAACAGAAAATTCAAAGAAGCAAATGGAAAAATAGTTACTGCTAGAGATTTCCACAATTAACATTTTGGCCAAATTCTTCCAGATAGTTTTTTTATGCATGGAAATGTATTTGGAAATAATTACAGGTGTATAAAGAAAGAAATATGATCATCATATACATGCTGTTTTGTAACTTGACTTTCTTCACTTAGTAATAGTGTTCCATGTAACTAATCTTATATCTATTACATCATTTTTCTCATTTAAAAAATGAGCTTTTTAAAAACAAAAGTATTACATTCATGTGGTTGAAAAGAAGAATGTCAAAAGTGTGTAAAAAATGCTCTTTCACAGTGGTTATATGTATTTTAGTATGTGTGAATTCTCAAAAAATCACGAGTCGAATTATGCAATAACACCATTGTATACTTTGCTTTTATTACTTAATAATAAATCTTAGGACAATTTCCATATTAACACATATAGATCCACCCCATTCCTGTAGTGGTACATAGCACTACCTATTACCTTATTAATGGAGAGTTGGCTCTTTCCATTTTTTTTGCTGTCACAATCAGTAATGCACAGACATTTTTACATCACTTCTCAGTAGACTCCCAGAAATACATCCCAAGGAATTGAACTTGGTGGATCAAAGAATGTGTGCTCAGATTTTTGGTAGCTACTGCGAAAGTCCTCTCCAAAGAGTTTGTCTCATTTATATCTCCCACTCCTTTTCTTCCTATGGCCTCACCAATAAAATATTTAAATTTTGCAAATCTGATTTAATGAACGTGATATCTAGTTGTTTCCCTTTCTTTAACTGTTAAAGTTGTTCATTTTTTATAATTAATGGCTGTTCCCCCCGCCTCCATCAAATGTTCATCTTCTTTATCTATTATTTTTCTATTGGGTTATCTTTTGTTTTTGACTATTATGACTTCATTGGATTTAGGAAAAGTAGCCATAGATCTATGAATACTTTTCCCGATTTGTCCTTTCTCTTGCAGAAATTAAAATTTTTTCTTTAGACAATTTTTTAAAAGTTTTCTGCTTATGGTATCTGGATATGTCATGCTATGAAGACCTCCTCTATCACAAGAATATAACTAATTTCACCAATGTCTTCTTTTATCGTTTAATTTTTATGTTACATTAAAAAGATCTTAAATTTATTCTAAGGATAAGGACAAAAGGTAGCCAGCTACCTGAAACTATTTGTAGGGTCATCAATCTTCACTCCGCTAATCTGAAATGCATCCTTACCATTTTCTCAATTCCATATATATTCGGGGGCCGTATCTGGACTTTCCTGGATCAGTGTATTTCCGCTGATGTCAAACTTGTTTTAGCTACTGATGCTTTATAACGTGCTTTTAGATACAGTAAGTCTAATTCCCCATTACTCTTCTTTAAAAATTTTTCTGGGTATTTCATATATTTATTTAAAAATAACGTAGTTACATAATGACTCAAATATATAAAAATGTATAAAGAAAAACATAATGGACACCCGGTGTCTCCCTTCCTCTCCTCTAGTGGTAGCAACTGTTTTGAATACAGTGTTTAGCATTCCATAAATTTTAAAATACTTTTAACCTTTCTATATGTCTCCCTATAATCATATGCAATATTGTTATTCAGGTGAAAACATATGTATATATGTGTGTGTATATATATATATGTGTGTGTGTGTGTGTGTGTGTGTGTGTGTGTGTGTGTGTGTGTGTGTGTGTGTATGTATGTATATATATATTTTTTAGGAAACACACTCATTCCTAAACAAACCAACCATTCAACTACCCACCTGAGGTGTAATGGTTAATTTTATGTTTCAATTTGGCTGGGCCATGGTGACCAGATATTTGGTCACATTCATTTGGATGTTTCTGCGAGGGTGTCTTTAAATGAGAGTACTCTGAGTAAAGCAGATTGCCCTCCGTAATGTGAATGGGCCCATCTAATCAGTTGAAGTACTGACTAGAACAAAAGATGACCTCCTCCAAGCAAGAATTTCTGCTAGCAGACATCCCTTGACCTTGAACTACAACATTGGCTCTTTCCTGAGTCTCTAGCCTGCTGGAACCATTCTGCATTTTGGATTTGCCAGCCTCCCTAATTGCACGAAGAATTCCTTAAAATAAATCTCTCTCTCTTTCTTTCTCTCTCTTTCTCTCTCTCTCTCTCTGTCTCTCTCTGTCTCTCTCTGTCTCTCTCTCTCTGTCTGTCTCTGTCTGTCTCTCTCTGTCTCTCTCTGTCTCTGTCTCTCTCTGTCTCTCTCTCTCTCTCCCTCCCCCCTCTCTCGGTGACCAATAGATTGTGTGTGTGTGTACACCCATTCTATTAGTTCTCTAGAGAACCCTTGGCATCAGGCATCCAGCCTTGTTAGCACAAAGAATTAGTGAAAAGTTTAAATTATATTCCCCCAGATATCATATCCTGAGGAAGGGCTTCCTCTTCATCAAGAGGAAAGGGAGAAGAGAAGAATACCTTGGTCAAACCTCCAAGAATAACTGGGGTGGGAGAGGATTTTCCTGCTGACTTCAAATAGTGCTTTGGTGCAGGTCTACTCAATCCACTGTTGGCAAAGAAAAGCCTCTCTAGAAGGAACATTATTGCAGAGGTGAGGTTCCTGTCACACTTTCAACGACACTTTTCGCCATCACAAGTATCTCCACAGAGCCATAGTATCACAAATATCTCCTTTTTATAGCTGTCTAATTAGAAAGACTGTGTTAGTTTATTGCTGCTGTAACAAATCACCACACGTTTAGCAGCTGAAAACAAGACTCATTTATTTTTCTCATAGTTCTGTTGGTCAGAAGTTCCAGGTTGGACTGATTGGATTCTCTCCTTAGGGTCTCACAAGACTGAAGGCTGAAGCAGTGTCAGCCAGCTGCGTTCTTACTGGCAGATTCTGGGAAGAAATCTGCTTCCAAGCTCATTTAGGTTATGGGCAGAATACAGTTCCTTGTGGTTGTAGGACTGAGGTCTCTGTGTCTTCTGTCGTTGTTGACTGGGGGAGTTTTCAGCTTCTGGCAGCTGCCTGGCCCTTGATTTGTGGCCACTTCCTCCACCTTCAAAGCCAACAGTGGTGTGCTGAGTCTCATGCTATGAAGTTGCCCTCCTCTTTCAAGGGCTCATGTGATTACACCGTGTTCACCTGGGTAATCTAGGACGACCCTGAAGGAGCCATTGCCTTTTCCCTGTGTTGTGATTCTCCCTGATCATGCTAACAATGTGGGTCAGACTCGCAAAGTGCACGAGGCACTTAATGCATTTGGCATAAAGAGTTTATATCTGGCATTCTTTTTTATTTGTGATGGGATACTTTTTTTTTTTTTTACTCAAAATGTAGAGGCAGAGTGAGATTTTAGAGGGCTCGCTGCTGTGTAAGCCCGTGAGGGCGTGGTTCAAAGTCTCTAGATGGTGGACGACTGCAGAGCATAGCAGTGACAACTGGGGGAGGCTTGGACACAAGGGGGGAGGGGAAGAAACGAGGACAGTGGGAAATGAAGACAGATGGGATGATAGCGTATGTAGCAGAGGAAAGTTCAGTGGGAGCGAGAGAGAGGCTAAGAAGAGCTGGGACAGAGGGCACGATCCTGGAAAAGGAGAGACAGTAGAGAGAGAGCACAACGAAAAACGATGGGAACCGGCCTCAGTCCGTCCTGTCTGGTGTGTGCCTTCTCTGCCTGAGTGTCCTCCGATGCCGTGGGGGCTGGCAGGGCTGCAAGCAGGAGGACTTGGAAATTTTGAGCCGTTATTGCCCCCAGGGACAACCTAAGCAGTGGGGGATGGCAGTGGGCACATGGCATTCCCCCTCCCCCCGAAAACGATGGGCCATTTCTGAAGCACCGTCCAGTTTCTCAGAGAATTCCCAACAGGATGGAGCCCCAGAGCTCCACTCCCTCAGGAACAGGCCACTTGTTGGTGTTTCCCCCGCTGGCCCACCTTCTCCATCACATGTGTGTCCAAGTCCACCTCTCAAATAAATGCACTGTCCTCAAGTCCTCGCTCCAGTTCTGAGTAGGGGATGAAAAACCTTACCTCTACCCATCTTAGGTTTTCAGCAGGGGCTCTTTAACAAAAGATTAACAAGAAAAAACAGTTTATTAACTTGCACAGTGCATATCCTGTAGGAGAAACCTCAGCCAAAACTAACCCAAGCAGGCAGCTTAGGATTCTGGTTTATTAGTATCTTTAACAAAGCACACAATTCTGCAGAAAAATGACAGGACAAAGGAAAGCAGTTTTCAGCTGCTCAGGGTGGCTTACCATGGGAAAGTAAATATAGAGGAGGCAACTGATGGAGTAAGGTTTGTTTGCAGATTTCTCTGGTGCAGACAAGAGTCTGGGCTGATAAGATTTGTCTCCAGTTCAGGGAGGATTTATATCTGCCTTTAGGCAGAAAAGCGGAAGGTAGACAGACTTTTTCCTGTGTTTGCCACTTCTTAACTGCCTTCAGCTCAAAATTATTTTTATGTCAAAGAGGTGTAGGGGTTCAGAATGAGTCATCTAAGATGTGCCTCTGTGGTATGTGGATAATTTTGAGTTAAAGGCAACTGAGACCCCACACGCTCAAGACATCCCCCCGCCCCTTCCTCTGTTAACTGCGTAGAAGAATTTAAATTAGGGGCCTTGTCCGTAATAATAGTTATTACCAGAAATAACTTTTAATGATCTATCTATAGGGCAGGGCAAGCTACTAACTACTAAACATTTGCTCTCATCGTCCTATGACGCCCTTCTTCCCCTCTGAAGTCCCATGGCACCTGATCTTGTCCTTAACTCTATGGTGTTTTTATGGAAAGTCACCCCACAGGGCGATCTGATTGTGAATTCCTACCTGGGCAGGTCATGGTGAGCAGTCACACTCCAGGCACGTAACTTTGTTAGTAAAAGGTTTATCTTGGGACTAAAGCGAGCCCTGTCCATTGTTTCTGTACACTTAGGTTCACACACCTTTGGAATAATTCTAACCACCCTCAAGAGAGCACATAATCTTGTTAACTTTCCTGCCACCCAGGCCCCACCTTGCTTTCTCACACCTCCAGGTAATCTCCCTCACATTTCCTTCTTAATTTCAGATGCATAAGAGAAACTGCAAACTGTTATTCTTGGAAGCATTTACCTCAGTCTGTTGAGATCTTGCTTCCAGGTGTGTCCTCTTTTTGGTTCAAATAAATTTTATAAAAATTCTCTACAATTTTGAACGTTCTCATATCGACAGAACCTCTTATGTAGGTGGGGTTCCCGGGCATACGTACGTAATTAAATTTGGTCGTTTTCTTTTGTTAATTTGTCTCACGTGGATTTGATTATTAGACCAGCTGAAAGGATGCAGGAGGGTAGAGAAAAGTTTCTTCCTCCCAGGTGTGAGCAGGATGTCCCACTCCAAAGTTGCTACAGCTGAAACGTCCCAGAAAGCTCTGGCATGAGCTGGCAAAGTCAAGAGTTCTTGCCCAGGTCAGACTCCTGGATCTCCACCTGCAGAGCGTGGTGGAAGTAGAGTGGTGAGAGCCTCCCCTTTCTCCCCTAAATTTAGATTATGTAAATGAAAAAGAGGCTCTGTAATAAAGCTGACAAGTCCAGTGATGGAAAGTCACTTCACAGAGAGATCTGATCCTAAATTCCTAACTAGCAGGTCACAATGGGCAATCACTCCCTGGGTGTATAACCTTAAAAAATGTTTATCTTTGCGTTGAGGAAGAAGCCCTGTCCACCGTTCTTGTGCATTTAGGTTAACACCCTTTGAAATGCCAGAGTAATCGTCTTTTTGAAACTGTCAGAGACCAATTAAATGTGTTTTCTATTCATTCTGTCTAATTTTATAGCCGGTCTTTACTTGTGTGTGCAGAAGATTAATTTAGTATCAAAGGATCCTCATCTCGGCCACCTTAGCATTAACGGGAGGCTGGCTGTCGTGGGGCTTGGCGGTGGCAGAGGAGTGATTTCCCTCACTGGTTTTGAGATCGTAGAGTCTGAACAAATTTCTGGGGAAAGCCAGCCTTTATGTGCGTGGCTCTGGTCGAGCCCAATGTGGTGAGCATCCTTACAGGGCCGCTTCACGCCCTAGAGGAAATTTTCCTTAGGCAACCCCGCAAAGATTCTTAGTCACCTAAGAATACCCAAGCAAGGGCCAGCGAGAGCTTACCAGATGCCACCGGAACCGCAACACTCCAGGGCATGGACCCCTCTTCCGGGCTAACCCATTCCCGGGAGCCCTGCCCGTCACACTCTCCCCAGGGCTCCTGCTGGCCTCTCCCGATCCCTTGCATCACTGCACTGGGTGCCTCACGGAGCTCATCCCCACCACTCCGGATTCGGGGATCTGCAACAATGATCGTCACCCCTTTGGCTCTTTGGGTTGGAGAAGGAAGTGGCTTTCTCTTTCGGAGCTAAAGAGAGTTGTAACCCTCATTTAACCAGCAAAGATTTTGTTCAGACTCTCAGGAAGCGACCCACTCAAAAAGAATTAAAAGTAGCCACCTATTTTTATTCTCCTTCCCTTGGCTTTCCTCCACCCTTACCCCTCTCGAGGATTTTCAAAGACAGGACCTGCTACCTACAGCAGGAAGGGACAGGATTCTGAGAGAAAACTCACCCAGGTTCACCCAATGCACAGTGGGGAGCTGGCGGGCACGGTGGGTCCAGCACTGGTACCCAGCACCGGGTCCAGGCCCGCGGCGGTCCTGGGTGGGCCTCTTCAGCATCCTGCTGACTACACCCAGTAAATGTGGATGTGAGAAACGTCTAAGCCTGTAGGAATTTTTATAAGATTTTATTTAAGTCAAACTGATGACATTGCCAGGCAGGGCGATCTCAAATGCTCCAGAGAATGACAGCTTTGTGGTTTCTTTCACGCTTTTGAAATTCAGGAGGGAATGTGTAAGGAAGATTAAATAAAGGTGGGAGAAATCAGGGCGGGGTGTGGATTACAGGATAGTTAACAAGACTATGTGCTCTTGATGGCGATTAGGCTTCAGGGATCTGTCAAAGAGGATTATTCTGGCATCTCAAAGATGTGTTAACCTAGATGCCCAGAAACAATGGACAGGGCTGGCTTAAGGCGAAGATAAACCTATTACTAAAGAAATTTTATGCCTAGGGTGTGACACGGCCCACCATGACCTGCCCAGTTAGGAATTCATGATCAGATCATCCTGTGAGGTGGCTTTCCATTACTAGGCGTGTCAGTTTTATTACAGAACCCTTTTTTTTGGGTCCACAATTAGCAGGAGAAAATATTTGTGAAACTTGTTGTTTTGTGCTTAGTGACTTGGTTATTTGGAATGCGTAGTCATTGGTTTTTAAAAATTTGTTTTTCCGTCTCTGTCTGGTATCTCTCCTTTTGTTTAATGTCCTGAGAGCTCGGCCTTTATGACCAGTGAGGACATTTTCTCTCATCTCCACCATATACAAAGTACACTTAATGGGATAAATCTGGTGAGCAATCAAATAGATTGCGGTTCTAAGAATTTGTTTTTGTCCAGCCATGTCAACACTCAGGGGAGTTTGTCATAAGGGGGCCAGCCCGTAAAGGGCCATTGTTGTCTCAACTTCTTCGTGATGAAAAAAATCCCATTCCAGGAGTATCTGCCTGGTGCCTGGGTTCGTGGCTGGATGCATCTCACCTTTTATGGAAGACGAGCTATGCTGCCCTTGCTACCTGTGCAGTGACGATCTCTGCTTTTTCTGTTTTCTTGCTTCCCTGGTTAAACCATAAAAGGCTCATTGGTTTGTGGATGCTGCTATATCCATGGCCAGACAATGGATTCCTTTAATGGGAAAAACTTTTAAATTGGAAAAGTTTTAGTGAGCTCTCATCAGAAGTAGCTGTTCATTAGTACCTACAGTGAGACCAGATTTAGAAAGTGAACACAGAGAAGTATAATGACTAGCCTTATGAACAAAAATCAATTTGGGAAGCTTTATTGATTTTTCTGTCTCCGCTTCCCCTCATAGGTCTTATAGAAGCTAATAAAAACATTAGGTTAATTAACAAAAGAATGAGAGAGGTGAAAAAATCTTAAGATGGTTATTTTAAAAAATAGGATAAATAAAAGATATTGATGGGGTTAAAACAAAGTTTTTAACACAGCACTATCAAAGGCTAGATGGGCCAAAGCGACCTCCTTTACGTCGCCAACATTAAAGGGCTCCAAACAAGTCTATTCTGTTTACCCCAGTTTGGAGAAATTTAAAAAGCTAGAAGGTAGAGGTTACAATGAGAAGCCTGATTAGCAATCCCTTGGGGCAGCTATTAGGCTGGTTAAATCAAATTCAAGATTGAGGATGGGGCCAGGGTCCCTTGGCTTAACACCTTGTGAAAACCCAAAGCCTTTTTAACCTGAGAGTGGGTAAAATGTTTAGGGGAAGATAAGAGAAATTTGCAGGACTCCTTGATATGGGAAGTCCGTGAACGGTGGTATAAGAAATCCATTGGTGAAGCCCTGACTCAGGATACAGTTACATTAGAAAAATATAGAAATGTGAGGATTGATAAGATTAGAAACACTGGAATGTTTAAACAGGTTTTATGTTAAGAAGTTATGTTAACTTTAGCTGAATGTTTTATGGAAATAGATATTATGTCAGTCCGGGAACATTTGTACACAGTATTATAAAACCAAAACCTGTTGATAAAAGTCCTAATGGAGGCTGTAGTTAAGAATGTAAGAGTTGATGAAATTAAGATAAAAGTTCATACATAGGTGAATTGGTGTATTTTGAACAGGCTTTATGTGAAATAATTGCATCTCTTTCACCTGATCGTGTTGTATAATAAACATTCTGTCTCACTGGGGAACATTCTCTTGACCAATGCTGTAAAACAGACAACCTAAATCTATATCTATGTTCTAATTTAATTTGTTTTAATTAAAACATTTAATTATAAAAATTAAATACTTCATTGAAAGATTTGCTGTGACAGGTGTCGTGGGCAAGGGAAGAGGCTAAAGAAGTAACTCCTTGGATGTGTTTGTGTCTTTCCATAATGCCAGTTTTATTGAGTGGAACCTTCTCAGATAAACCAACCAGGTACCCACGCAGGTTAAAACACAACACATAGAGAGGAAAGCTGCAGACTCTTACTCGACAGAGCGGAGGGAGGATGGTCCTCAGCATCTCTGAAGCAAGCTCTGTTGACTGGCTGCTCGGATAGCTGCGTGTTGGTCCCAAGCCAGCAGCCACGATGGGCAGAAGGCCGGAGTCTTCGGCTCTCAGCATACTCTTCCATGATGCTCTTGGGTCAGGCCTGAGCATCGCGTGTCTGAGGTGTGAAGTCAGCGTCTATGGTCCTTACAAGGTGGCATCCCTATGCATTCGGGGCTTATGGACAGCAGGCGTGGCTGATGTTTCTGTGGTTTTGGGTGTTCCCCTTCCTTGACAGTTGACATTGCTGGCATAACTAATGTGGAATCCATTCTGTAAAGTCTCAAATGTCCTCAATTCTTTATGCTTTGTACAACTGGCTTTGTACAAATGAAAAAAACAAAGCGATAAAAAGTACCTAAAACAAAAGAGGATAAAATTGATGTTACTTTTTACAGGCAATTGACTTTGGGTCTTTTTTCACTCCTTGGTCTAAGGCCAAGCTAAGGGCTATAATTAGAGAATTTCTTAAGCTCAGGGAAGATCTTGCCTCCTTCCCAAAGTGAAAATAGAACTATACCCAGAGGGAAAGAAGCAAATTAGGATTATGTAGTTAGACAGGTAGGTCAATCTATTATGTCACTTAAGTTACAACCCAATTTTGAGAACAATTGTCCCTATCTTACAAATCTTTGCAAAACCAGAAATGCAGCTCTAGAAGCAGTTCAAAGCCCACCTATCATTATTACCATTCCCAATTTCTAAGACTGAAGGATAAAAAAAGGAACATGACAGGTATTTTGAAAGCACAGACTGCTTCTCTGGCTTCAAGGCTCCCTTGCCAAAGACAAGTAAAAATCTTCATTGTCTTGTCCACAAATATTAATATGAAAAAGTCTTAACCATCTGAGTAAATAAACTTAAATCACCCATCTCATGGCAGCAAGTAAAAAAACATTTTCAATTAGAGTTGACATTTAATATTATTTTACATTAGTTTCAGGCATACGGCATAATGGTTAGATATTTATATAATTTATGAAGCCATCTAGTACCCATCTGGCACTATACATATAGTTATTACAATATTATTAACTATATTCCCCATGCTGTACTTCACATCCCCGTGACTATTTTGTAACTACCTATTTGTACTTAATCTCTTAACCTGTTTCACTCAGCCTCCCAATCCCCTCCTTGACTCACCATCACCCGTTTGTTCTCTGTATCTGTGAGTCTGTTTTCATTTTGTTTGTTTATTTTGTTCCTTAGATTCTACGTATAAGTGAGATCATATGGTATTTCTCTTTCTCTGTCTGACTTATTTCACTAAGCATAATACCCTTTAGGTCCATCCATGTCATTGCAAATGGTAAGATTTCATTTTGTTTTACGGCTGAGTATTATTCCATTGTATCTATGTACCACAGCTTCTTTATCCAGTCGTCTATTGATGGGCACTTAGGTTGCTTCCATAGCTTGGCTACTGTAAATAGTGCTGCCGTGAACATAAGGATGCATGTACAAGGTAAGGCAACATCTATTCTTTTTACTGTCCTGCAACGACTTTCTTCCCCTCTGAAGCCCCAAGGTACCCTACCTCATCTTTAGCTCAGAATAAAGATAATACTGTATTTTCCCTGTCTGTCTTCGAACTCTCATGCATGGGGCATCTCTGACTTTCCCACATATATGGGGTTTCCATGCATATGTATGAAGTGAAATTTAGTTATTTTCTCTCATTAATTTTTCTCATGTAGATTTAATTATTGGGCCAGCCAAAAGAACTTTGGAGGCTAGAGGAAAGTCTTCCTCCCCGACAGAAGCATATTTTGGATGACATATTCTGGTTTCCTCTACCTACTCTGGGGGAACCTGAGCTATTATGGGGCCATGGGTATCCTCCACTCTCCCCCAAATCTCTTACAATGAAAGCGGGTCTTAGAATGAATCCAGGACAGGTTACAGAAGTATGAGGGGGCTGGTTGGAAGCCAGTTTGATAACTTGGGCTTTTACTCTGAGTAAAGTAGGAACCACTGGGAGATTTTCAGCAAAGGAGTGACAAGATCTGACTCACACTTTAAAGGATCACTCCAGCTCCATGTGCAGAGGTTAAGTAGGCAAAGGCTGTTCAAATAAACTAAGGTGAGAGATCTGGCTCAGTGATATGTTTGAGACTCATCCCCTCAGAGGTGGTATCTAAGTCTATGAGACTGGATCAGATCTCTGAGGAACGAGTATCGTTAGAAAAGAGAAAAAGCCCAAGAACTGAACCCTGAAGCATGTCCTTACTCAGAGCTCAGGGAGATGGGAAGGAACCAGCGAAAGGGACTGGGAATAAGCAGTTGGTGGGGTTGGAGGAAATCCGGGAGCTGATGAAGTCCTGGAAGCCACATTCAAATAGCGAGTAAGGAGGAAGGAGCGACGGGTTTTGCCAAATGCCTCCAGAGGTTTTGATTAGATTAAAGATGAAAGCCGACCATTGGAATCAACAACATAAAGTTTGCTCATGACCTTGACAAGAGCTTATTGGTGAGGCGTGGGACTAAAAGCCTTACTGCATCGGTTCAAGAGACAAAGAAGGAAAGAAATTGGAGAAAGTACATGGAGACCTCTCTCTGGAGTCTTTTGCTATAAAGGCGAGGAGGGAAACGGCGCAGGAGCTGGAGGGGGCGATGGAGCAGGATAGGAGAAATGGTAGTTATTTATATGCTGTGGGAAAGACTCAGTATAGTGGAAAACGTGATAATATGATAGGTGGAGGGTAGAACTGCTCGTGTGACAGTCCTGAGGAGGTTAGAAAGAATGGGGTCCTGTGTGCAAGTGGGAGGTGTGGCCTTGGCCGAGGGCACAAGCAAATCATCCATAGTGACTTCCGATATAATAGAATACTACACATGACAGTCCCGTTGTGCACACTACATCGGCATGTCAGAAAAGGAACAGGCGGCGTCTCAGAGCTGTTTGCTCTGTCGGTGAGTCCACTCCGGGTGATTTTGCACATGAAAATTTACATCGCAGCTCAAGTGTTCCCTCCTTAAAGAAGCCTTCCTGACCCCCAGTCTATCGAATCATCTCATTTTATTTTCCCCATAGCCTTAATTACCATCTGAAAATAGTTGGTCAGTCAGTCAATCAATCAATCGATCAATCAGTTCTTTGATTTCTACCTCCTGGAATATATGCTCTGCAGGTATTATGACCTTGACTGTTTTTTTTTTTCCCCGTTATTGTATTACAAAAATTAGTTGCTGGCCAATGGCTGTACCGCTAAACCAACTCTCTGAAGAAAACCCTCCGAAAATGGAAAAAAACAACAAAAGCTTGATTTGTAGCATTTGCTGATTACTCTGGTGTAAATATTCCTATCCTGGCCAATTTCACGCTACCAACATGACAAGCTACCACTGAATGCAAGGTTTGGAAGAGATGCACACAAGTGGCTTTCGTGAGCTGGTGCAAGCCAGTTGCACTGCACTTGGCACATAAGCGGTGCTCAGTATTTGCTGGTTGAGTGAAAGAATGCATTATCATTAGCTCGAGCCATTATTCTACTCAAGGCAAGCCTCTGGATATTCTTGGAAGATTTATGTTTTTCCTGTTGTCTTTTGATCCTTTGCCTGCTCCTTTTTCTCCGCTGGGCATCCTGTATCTCCTGCCCTGCCTTGCCGAAAACCTCCTATGACAGTGCATGTGCCAAACTTTTACTGAGGCTTTGAGGCAGTGGCGGAGAGTTCTGTCAAGTCCTGACCCTGGGAGCATTTTCCTCTTTGTCGCTCTGCACAGGGCTCTGTCTCGCAGGGTTATCGCTATATTCTTCTGCGTCAGCTGCTTTTTTTAGAAACATTTCTTTAGAAATGCGTTTCCTTCAATTCACCTCTCTTCGGGCCCACCAAACTAAGCTTGAAGACCATCTTTCCGAAGCCCAAAACTCATTAATATGTTTCCTCACCCCAAAGGACATCTCCCTACGCAGCAACCTCCAGCATCTTCGAGCATTGCGGTGCACCAGGGGAAGCCCTACCGTTTGTCTGCGGGGTTGTTCCGAGTGCCACCGGCTCAACTCCTCCCCGACAATCTTATACATCTTCGAAGGCAAAAAGGACTTCAGCAGAGTTACTTTTTTCCTTCAGTTGTAAATGTCTTCTCTTAGAGGAAGAAAGAGTGTACATGGATAGAGAAAGACAATGGCAAAAGCTGTCCCTGGGGATCGTATTGAAATGATTCTACAATTGTGGTTGCAAATGTCTCTGGTTAATGTGACTGTCTTAGATATTAATTGCCCAGAGGGTTCTCTAACTTAAGACTTCAGAAAGACAACAAAAGAATTCATGGACGCGGAGAGGCTGAAGATGTACTTCTGATTCCTCTTCTTAAGCAAAAGCATCCTCAAGAAGAACCCTGGAAACTGTCACTTCTTTGGTCCTGCCTGAACTGCTCTTCGGTTCTATTCCGATTCAGCCAGTTCTGTTCATTCGTCCTATGTGGACATTGTCCCGTCGTGCTCTGCCTTGTGTAGCTGCTTCCTCGTCCTGGGGACTTCATGCCTCAGTCGTGACTCAGTGGCAGGGATGTTTCAGTCTCTGTATTTGATGTGCATGAGGCTGAAGAGTGTTTTGTTGTAAGCTCTCTGCAAGAAAGACCTGTTCTCTGTTACTTTTACATTTGGAAATGATTTTCCCCCATTACCTCCTATGTATTCCTCTTTTTCTGAAAACCATAATATGAATACAACCGATTTACCCCTCTATGGATTGCTTTGGGGTCAGCTGGGCAGAAGGGGCCTCCTGACACTTAACAGGGGGGTGGCACAGTGGAACCTTGTGGTCCACAGTTAGCACTCTTCAAAAAGGCCATATGGAAAGAGAGTGATAACAAATATTTGAAAGAGGTCACAGTCTTTGTCCAGTAAAACACTTAGGATTTATGCAGCATCCTCCATGTTTGAGCAGGGGAGAAACATATTAAAGATTTCTTCGTTCCTTGGGACTTTAGCTTTCAGATCTGGGACATGAAGTTCTTTTGCTCGTGGGGCTGCTTTCCTCCTCCCAACGCAGGGGAAACGGGCCCCGTTGCACCTACTCTCAATGCTTGGGTGCCCGGGGCGGATGTTCTATGCAGATGTTATTTCCTGAAGCCGCAGCGATGATGCCATCTTGGTTCTTGTTGTCAGTCTGACAAGAACCACCCTGTTCCCTGTAGGACCCCTCATGAGCACATGAAGTGTTTGGTTCTGTCTGCCAACTGCACATTTCACAGAGCCAGCTCTCTCTGGGGAGGAGGGCTCTCTTCATGTCACCTCTGGTGTGGCGCCTCCACCACGCATCACCTCCAGAGCAACGGTCGGACGCTGTGCACCAACTCCTGCCAAGAACTCCCGGGGCGGCGGGGGAGGTGGGAGGGGGCTCTGCTCTGGGGCAGGCTGTCCAGGTGGGTACCCAGGCGCCATCTGCCTGGTCTGCATCGTCTGACACCCTTGGCTCACTGTGTGAATCCGGTCACCTGGGAGAAATCAGAGGGCGGGGGACACCTGGGCCCAACAGAGGTCGCAGAGATGGACAGTTCAGAAAGTGGGTGGAAATAGTCAGAGATACAGGGCTCCCTCACAATTTGGACGAAATCTTCTCTGTCTAGGTCATAAATCCTTGGGCATAGGGACTGCCAGCAGGAAAACCATCTCAAACACGGATTCCTTATTTAGGGGAAAATAATGGCACTTCGAAACTTGATTTCGAGGGGTCTTTTTTTGGTTAGAAGTTGATAAGAGAGTTCTATTTTTCCCCACAAGAAGGACAACCGGTTGAGATTAGGCGGAAAAAGGAACAAGATATTTAAGAGGAGCATGCAATAGCAACATTCTGCCACCAGAGGGCAATGTAGACTTCTGGAGAACCTGGAGACAGAGCTGCAAGGTAAAATGCAAATTTAAAATGAAGTTTCACTAGCTAAAATTAGAATGACAAGTAACCCTGGTAGTAGAGTCTTTCCTTCTACCGTGTTCTGTGTGCTTTGGATAAGAACTGACGCCTGCCGAAGGCTGGAGCCAGTTCCTGGAGGACCCCCTGGCATCAGGTTGCTGATTGCGGTGGTCTGTGGGGCGGGGGTGAGGGAAAAGAGGGAGGCCCTCGAAGGAACCGGGGGTGGGGGTAGGGGTGGGGGTGGGGGTGGGGGGGTGGGGGGGGGCCCGCGGCTATTTCCCCACTGGGTCAAAAACATGTTCAAGCTTCAATAATGTGGATGGCTTTAGTGGAGCGTCCTGGCTAACGTCAGCCCCACAAGGCGGAGGCTGCTTTGGGAAAGGGACTGGGCCCCCAGCCAGCTGAAATGGTGTCAGCAACTGACTTCCAGTAAGCGCTTGTGCAAGAAGCCGAGGCCCCGCCCGGTCTCCCACCCGAGCTGACCCTTTGTGTTGCCCAAGCGCTGTGCCGCAGCTTTAGCGGCTCAGCGGATCCATATTTCTGTCCTGAAGCCAGGGTCTTGGGAAGGGATTGGATCAGATCGGGATTTCTTCCTTCCGGGAAGAGCGAGGAGCAAGGGACAGGAAGTCCTCTTCGTCTTGAATTTCTTCCCTTTGTCTTCTGTGAAACTGTTAAGTATAACAGCCTGACTAGTTCACCCCAGGGTGCGGCTGAATCTGGGGGTGGGGAGTAGGGGTGGGGAGGAGCAGAATCCCGGAAGGCCTGCTTCTGGCTGACATCCAGCGCTTTTTTTTTTGTTGCCATCCCTTCTTTGTACACAGTTTAAACCAGCAGAGTAAGAAGCTCAGACGTGCCTCTGAAAAGTTTCTGATATTTGTCGTGTCACGAGTTATCCACAAGATTCTCACTCTGAGAATCTGCCTTCCCTCCCATTTACTTTTCTGTCCCCAATTATGCTCAGTTCTCGTGTCCTGGCTTTCCAGGAAGCACCACATGACAGCCTAGTGGGAATAATGAACACAAAGCTCCAAATTCAAATCGTAGAGCCCTCTTCCATTATTTTAAAAATTGTGGATATATATATCAATATTTATCGTTTTAATCATTTGTAAGTGAACAATTCAGTGTCACAATATTGCATAACCATGACCACCATTTATTAACAAAACTTTTTTGTCATTCCCAACATAAACTCTGTACCCATTAAACAATAACTTACCCCGTGCTCCCCTCCCCGTCCCCCCATCTCTACCCTCAGTCCCTGGTCATCTATATACTACTTTCTCTGTCTATGAATTTGCCTATTCCAAGTACCTCACATAAGTAGAATCATACATTTGTCCTGTGTCAGGCTTGTTTCACTTCGCATAATGTATTCAAAGTCCATTCAGGTGGTGACATATAATAAAAATTTAAAACTTTCTCTTGGCTGAATAATGTTTCTCCCCACATTTTGTTTATCATTCATCTGCTGATGGACATGAGTCGTTTCCGCTTTTTGGCTGTTGTAAAGAACGCTGCCGTAAATGCTGGTACACGAATATCTGTTTGCATCTCTGCTTTCTTTTGGGTAGATATTTAGGAGTGGAATTGCTAGGTCATATGGTTTAACGTTTAATTTTTTGAGGAGCTACCAAGCTGTCTTCCACAGTGGCTGTACCACTTTACATTCCCGACAGCAATGCACGAGGGTTCCGAATTCTCCACATCATCACCAATGCTTCTTACTTTCTGCATGTGGTTTAAAAAAAAAAAAAA
>NW_011889204.1:218933-220167 GCF_000151845.1 Pteropus vampyrus | reverse complement strand
ATTATTTTGGCTATTCAGAATTCCTTGCAATTTCATATGAATTTGAGGATCAGCTTTTTCGTTTTCTGTGAAAAAGGCTGTTGGAATTTTGACAACAATCATGATGATTCTGTAGAGTGCTTTGGGTAGTATCGACATCTTAACAACATAAGTCTTCCTGTTCATGAACATAGGATGTCTTTACATTTATCTAGGCCTTCTTTAATTTTTTTCAGCAATGTTTTGTAGTTCGCAGCATAAAGTCTTTTAGTTCTTTGGTTAGATTTATTCCTAAGTATTTATTTCTTTTACATACTATCTTAATTTTGCCCTCTTAATTTTTAAAAAAAATTATTGAAAACTATCTCTGTGCCAAGGATCAGTTAGAGGAGAACGCTTAAGTTCTTTTCAGGTCTTTTCTGAACCTGCATCTGTCTCTGGGCATGTGCAGTGGCTTTCCAAATTGCCCTGTGTACATGATTGCCTTTGAATGTCCTAATCGTAAATGTCTGGCTTCCAAAAGAGGAGAAAAGGAAAAAGAAAAACAAAAAACAAATAAAACTAGATGCAACTCTTTTAAATCCCAGGAAGCCCATGGGGTTGCAACAAGGCTGCCTGCCTCTGTTCCTGCACCTCTGAGATGAAAAGCCGTGATCGGCGAGCAGAGCATAGAGTCCCGATACTTGGAGGACTAGTTCCTTCTTGCCCGCCCTGGCTCCAGCAAGCCACACCAGGAATGCGGGCTCAGCTGCCTGCCACTGGGCTGGGGGATGAGGAGTAGGTAACCATTGCAGCAGCAGAGGCTGAAATTAGCCAAAATTAGCCACAATTTACCAGCCAAGCTTTCTCCTGGAAGCTACGAGCATTCAGATAGACTACGGAGTTTTAAAACTGTGACTTCAGACGGTTTCTGCTAGTACAGTTGTTGTCTAAGTGGAGAGACAGATTCCTGGTGCTCCCTACTCTGCCATTTTCCATGATGTTCTCTCCCACCCATAAGCCTTGGATGTGTAAAATCTTCTGTTCCATTCACCCTTTGAGCCTTGTGCTCTGGCGCACCGATGGTGAGTCGGGGTTGGAAGTGTCTAGAGAGGCAGTTTCATTTATAATAGACACATCTCCAAGCAAAGACTATCGCTTTGTGCCTCACTCGGTTTTTGTGGGAATTCAGGGGGGCCACACAATAACACACAATAACACCATTTAGGTGCTTGATTCCAGAGCCACTTAAGAGAGAAATAAGAAGTCATGTAGT
>NW_011889204.1:215124-218883 GCF_000151845.1 Pteropus vampyrus | reverse complement strand
CAATAACACACAATAACACCATTTAGGTGCTTGATTCCAGAGCCACTTAAGAGAGAAATAAGAAGTCATGTAGTTGGAGAGCATAACCTCTGTCTTATTACTAATCAAAACTGGACTGGGAAACATGGCTTAGAGATGTGACCGTAATGGGCGTCTTTATATGGGGCACCTGCCCTAGCCAGGCAAGGCCTGCTCTTGCAATCCTATACCTGAAGCATCAGTCTAGAGGCTTCACCTCATTCCTTTCTGCCCTGTGGCTGGCTCCAGAGAGATGGGAGGGAAGAAACCACACTTTATAGCCCACGTTCCTTCTCTAGAAACATCTAAGAACTTGTCTCTCATAGGGAGGAGGAGGGTATCACGCTGATTGGTGTCCCCCCTCCCGGAAGAAGACGTCAGGAGTTGGGAACGAATGTTCCACCAAAAGGGCTTCGGCTCCTGCTCCTTGCTTCCAATTCTCATCCACAGGACAAAGCCTGGGCTCTTTTCCCTTCAGCCACAGTGGCCACTGCTGCCACCACTGCCTCCTGCTCTTGAATTTCCCAGACCAGGGCACCTACTCCTCTGAGTGGTAAATCCCAGGTCTCAGCCCAGACTCACCCCTCAGCACAGAAGCCTGAACTGAAGCTGCTTTGGGCGAAGCTTACGAAGACAGTTACCAGTGGTCCTGTCTGCTGGCCCCTGCTTCCCCCCAGCTGCAAATCTTCCTCTGCTTCTGAGCCTTTCAAGCCTTGAATAATCTACAGTATCTCTTTTGGGGAAGAAATGCCCCATGCCAGTCCCCTCTCTGCAGCCGTGAAAAGGCCTGGTGATTACATTCTTGCTTCCAAGTTGTCCCAGCGGGATTTTTCAGAGTTCAACCTGCCTCGTAGGTTCGTTCTCCCATTGTCTCCTATGTGTGGGTCTGATGGGATCACAGCGTCGTTTTTCTTTCCCGCTCTTTGTATCTTGATCACTAGACCAAAACCCAGTTCTTAAACCGATCTCTTTTTATTTCTTCTAAAGCCTTATTCTTCACATACTGAATTCTGAGGGTTTAAAGAAATAGAAGTATGCTTGTCATTCAACATTATGGTAGTTTCAAGGGTACGACATAACAAAGCCACATTTGTATTCAATGTGAAATGATCGCCATGTAGCATCTGTCACCATACAAGGTTACGCATTTTTTTTTCTTGTGATGAGAACTTTTAAGATTTACTTTCTTAGCAAATTTCAAATTTGCGATACAAACTTCTTGACTATAGTCACGATGCTGTATACATCATGTTCCTGCGACTTATTTATTTTAAACTGGAAGCTGGTACCTCTTGATCCCCTTCACTCATTTCGCCCATGCCCCACACCTTCCCCTCTGGCAGCCACCAATCTATGAGATTGGTTTATTTTGTGTAATCTATAATCAGTCTAGGTGGAATTGGCAACAGATGCGATCGCATTTACAAGGTGTTTGGCATCATGATAATTTAAGTTTAGATTTGCATCATTTGCATCAGGGGATTCTAGTTATACGGAATGCAAAGGATACTATTATCAATCCAAAAGATTTAACTAAAGATTTATTAGGTAGTTTGCAAGGGTTTGATCCTTTGAATATGCTTAAACATACTTTTTGGATTTGGGCCGGAATTATACGCTTACTAGTTGTATTCTTTTGTGCTTTTTCAGTCGGCTGCCGAATCCTCCAACGACAAAGAGCACAATCTCATATTACATGGCATGCTCTGCGGCTTAAAAATCAAAAGGAAGGGGGAGGTGTGGAGAGTGGCTTGTAAGCTGACGAGGTCCTTGCAATCTGTGAGGTCAACCAAGGGTTGCCTCGCCTTAAGGAACCCTCCTAAGAATGGGGAAGTACAAATCGTTGCGGTAGGGAGGGGCAGAAACAGTGTGGTGTTGCTCCATCCGAGATAGGGAAGTATGCTCATAGCTGCAAGTAGACTGAATCACTAAAGATCATAGCAGGGTGTGGGTTGAGTGATTGCGCAGAGGAAAATCTTGTCTTAGCCAGCAACTGTATGCTCTGGTATAAAAAGCATCTCGGGAAAATAAAACTGCGCCACTGCTCCATCCTCAGTGGACGGTGGTCCTCCCGATCCCACCTTTGTCTCTCTCTTTGTTTTCAGCATCTCCCACCGTTCTCACTCAGGCAGCAAGCAGGCTGCGCTGGACGTGGCCGTTTTGCTTGTTCATTTGTTTTGTTTTCTCCGATTCCACCTATAAGTGAAATCATACAGTATTTGTCTTTCCCTGTCTGGCTTATTTCACTTAGCATAATACCCTCGAGGTCCATCCATGCCTTTACGAATGGCAACATTTCATCCTTTCTTATGGCTGAGTCGTTCTGGGGAGCCAACCAAAATGCCCTCTTTCTTTGAGCTGAGTACTCCCAACATAGATCTTTTCATTTCCTTAGCACTTAGGTTTGTGTTAATTCTACTGAGATTTCCTGTACCTTAACCCAAAGTCTGATAAATCTCGTAGAGCCTCAAGATCCTCATTCTTTTCTGTCTGTCTGCTAGCCAATCCATCACATTGCTGGGGCTGTCACAACAATCAGCTCTCTGCAACTTGCCACCAGAGAGTGGCAAGAGTCAAATCTCTTCCACTGGTGGAATATGGTTTTGTCAAAGGAGGAGGCAAGAGGGGAATTGAGACAAACTTCATCTTTACTGTTTGAACCTAGATGGAGTTCCAAAGACGATAAAGACAAGATGAATAGAAATTGAGACAGTTAACATTAAATGTCCACCAACTTTAATAGCTCAAAGACAAAAGGATGTGATGTTTTTCAATGTGGGATCTACGGACTATCACATTAGAGCCACAGTCCCACCTCGATCTCTCATGCTCTGGTTTTAGTCCATGTCCTGCTCTCATTTTGTTTTTGCTCCAATAAATATATAACTTTAACTTATATATTTCAGATATTAAAAATGTCACTTTACATCCTTCGTTGAGTGATGGCAGAATATGAATGAAAAAATCATTGTCTAGGAACATAGATATAGCTGGATGTTAACTGTGTTTATCTTGCTTTTTAAGATCTAGATGATCTTCATTCTTATGCCCTTGGGCCATCCCATGAGAAGTCTTCTTGACATCCTCAACTCCTTGCCTAGAGATCTCCTTAACTAGGTCATTGAGTTCATTAGGTGTATTTTCTACTTCTCCACATTAGTGCAGGTGAGTTTTATAAAACTTTCTACCACTACATAACAAGGATGCCCACTCTTCTAACTTCCAGTAATACTTTTCTCACTTTCTTATCAGTCCCTCTGACAGTTCCTTGGGGACTTGTAGGTTTTCACCCACTGCTTGGTCCCAAGCCAATGTCACGTGGTTTATGTTTTTGTTACAACAGCATCTCACTTCAAAATCTGTTCTAGTTATACTACTGTGAAAAAAATCACCCAAAATGTAGGGATTTGAAATAAAAAAAAAAAATCATTTATTTTGCTCATTCATCTGCCATCTGGCAGAGCTCAGTAGGGGTGGTGGCTTGACTGGAGCTGGAGGATTCTACTTCCAATATGACTCCAGATCTACTTCTGGTATGGCTTCTGTGCTCAGTCATTTGAAACGTGGGCCGAATTTTAATGTGGGGGAAAATAAATTTTAGGTTGGTTTGGATTCTAGTTTATACCATTATAAACTTTTCCCAGTATCCAAAACATAAATGAAATAATGCACAAAGAACTGTTGTCAATCTATGGTCTTTGGCACCAATTCAACACCAACGGGAACCCCCAATTTGGGGTA
>NW_011889204.1:211569-215074 GCF_000151845.1 Pteropus vampyrus | reverse complement strand
TCCAAAACATAAATGAAATAATGCACAAAGAACTGTTGTCAATCTATGGTCTTTGGCACCAATTCAACACCAACGGGAACCCCCAATTTGGGGTACGGTGAAGAGGGAAATGTTATGCAGTGCAAACGGCTCAATCGTGATACGGCGAGGCTGTGAGGAGGCCGTGGGGTGAGGCGTATCACTCACCGGCTAGACTCTAGCTAGACTGCTCTGCCCTGCCCTGTTCCCCTCTGCTCCTCTCTGCTCTAGCCGGAGGTGAGACTCCAGCGGTAGAAACACAGTCTTCAGTCCTGGGTGGAAAGGGAAAATGCCTCCACTTATATGTTAGAATTCGTTTGTCAATTTTCACAAAAATCTTACTTGAATTTTTTTTTTGGACACCAACATCTGATTGATCTCTCTCCACCTCTCAGAAATATATTCCAGCGGATTTTCTCTTTGCTGTGGACATCACAGACGAGGAGGTATGACCAGCACTTGCCCCAGTGCCTGCCATATAACCAACCCATTAGAGGAAAGCTCCTTCTGGGTGACAGGCCACAGCAGGGTGGAGTGGGGCTAGTTAGAGAGCAGGCCCAGCTGGGCCTCGACTTGGGGCAGTTAACCAGTAATGACCCTAAAGTTAAAATGAGTTAAATTCTCTTACAAAAAGCAAGAAGAAAACTAGTATAACACTTCAGTAGTGTCCCAGCACTCAGAATTTAACTATAAGATGGCAAAAAAACCAACAGGGCCACCTCCAGGGTGTGGCCAGCTCCTGTTTGGCGCTGCGGCTGAGCTGGAGTCACTGGTAGAGCCCTGGCGCCGTCAGCGGAACGGCAGCCACCGCCGCAGCACCACAGACAGCACCAGCTCCCGCCTCCGGGTCGGGGGCCCACTGTTCCTGAAGGTGAGGAAGCTTCGGACCTTATGTTTTCCCGGAGGTTAGTGAAATCATCCATAAAACTTTAAAAACACCCTTCACACCTATCTGGTTGTAGGTGAAAGCTAAGCTGTGCATAGCCATCCCAGGCAGCTTGGCAGTGTAGGGCAGCCTTCATTTCAAATCCATCTCGCCCTGATGAAGGCCAGCCACAGAGCCACATTGTTGGGGTTGTCACTGTCTGGGGAGGACTCGAGATTGATGCGCTCTATGAGATCAGTCATGCCGGGAACCTCCCCAGGTTCCTGGACCTGTTCCTACAGGAAGACGTCCAAAAACAGATCCCGGGAGAGGGGTCCTGCATGAGACATTCCTTCCCTTGAGACATTCGTGGTGGTGGCAGCAATGGTGACTGTGTCTGGCGCACTTGAGCCAAGAAACATATTGGCTGCCTCTAGATGAATTTTATTGAGATTATATTGGATCTATAGGTCAATTGGAGAGAATCGACATCTTAATATTTAGTCTTCCATCCATAAACATGGTATAGCTTTCCATTTATTTTGGCTTTAAAAGATTCTCTCAGCAAACATTTTGCGATTTTCAGTCTAGTGTTTTTGCACATCTTTTGTTAGATTTATCTTTTTTTATTTGATGGTTTTGAAGTTTTAGAAATGGTATTATTTTTATTTTTATTTCAACTTGTTTGTTGCAAGTATATAGAAATACAATTGACTTTTGCATATTGATCTTGAATCCAGTTACTTTGCTAAATTACTAATTAATTCTAATAGTTTGGCTATAAATATTTTTATAAATACACAAACAAATAATGGCAGTTCTATTTCTCCTTTTTTAGGTTTATTTTTAAAATTCATTTTCATAGCCTTATCACATTGGCTAGAATTTCCAGTGAATGTGAAATAGAAATGGTGACAGTGAATATCTTTGTCTTGCTCTTAAATTGAGTTGGAAAGGACTTAGTATTTTACCTTTAAATACGATCTTAGGCATAGTTTTTCATATATATACTTTATTGGATTAAAAAAGTTACTTTCGTCTATAGCCATGTTGCCTTGAACAAGCCCGATCCCGTCTGATCTCAAAAGCTAAGCAGGGTCGGGCCTGGTTAGTACTTGGATGGGAGACCACCTAGAAAGACCAGCTGCTGTAGGCATAAAAAAATTAATAAGGGATTGTAAGCTGACAAGGTCCTTGCGATCTTGTCAACCAAGATCAACCAAGGGTTGCCTCACCTAAAAAAAAAAAAAAATTCCTATATATAGTTTTCTGAGAGTTAAAAAAAAAAGGGAACAGATATTGAATTTTATCAAGTGCTTTTTTTTTTTTTGATCTATTGTGATTATTGTAGGGTTTCCTCCTTTATTTTTTCAATGTGGTGACATAGATTCCTTGATTTTGAAATGTTAAAAATCTTAAGACAAGTCCTAGTTAGTCATGACGCATTATTCTTTTTATCCGTTGCTGGATTTGATTTGCTAGTGTTCTGGAGGAGATTTTCCATCTATGTTTATGGGAGATATTGACCTGTACTTTTCATTTTTGTAACATTTTTGTCAGGTTTTGTATCAGGATTATGGTGTCTTCCTATAGCAAGTTGGGAGTGTGTGTTCCTTTTTTCTTTAATTATTGACAGAGTTGTGTAAGATTGGTTAATATCTTTCCTTAAATGTATGTTTTGAAGAATTCACAAGTGAAGTTATCTGGGCTCAGATTTTTTTGTTTTTTGTTTTTGTGGTGTGGGCATCTTGAAATCTTAACGTTTCTTTTCTCATTGCGTTTTGTCCTTAGGATGTTTCCAATATTCCAGAACAAGGAGACAATTGTCCATGAAATCTTGAATCACTTCAAGAAAAATAAAGTGGAGATAGCAAATGCAATAACAAAGCCATTTCCTTTCTTTGAGAGCCTCAGAGATCTCTCCTTCATCACCGAAGAAATGTATAATGTAAGTGAAGTTTATTATGTCTCCCTGTGACGATTCAGCTGCACGTTAATTTATATCTGGTATCCTGGATTCAAAATTTAGTGTATCACTAACTGGCTGATAGCTTTTTATGCTTTTCATGGGAAGACTCTTTTAAGTTAGTTAATCATCCGAAAAGATTGAGGGTGACAGGGCAAGCAGACATCACTAAAGGCATTTTTTTTTTTATTATGGTGACATTGGTTAACAAAATCCAGTAAGTTTCAGGTGTACAATTCAACAGTAAAGCATGTATATATTGTGTTGTGTGTTCACCGCCCATAGTTAGATTTCTTTCTGTCACCACATATTTGACACCTTTTGCCCCATGTACGTCCTCCGCCTCAGTAACCACTAGTCTATTGTCCAAGTCCCCGAGTCTCTGTTTGTTTGTCTTGCTCATTTGTTGCTTTTAGGTTTATACCCCGCATATAAATGATACCATGTGGTTTTCAACTTTTTCTGTCTGGCTTATTTCACTTAGCATGATTATCTCGAGGTCTATTCATATTGTCACAAATGGCAGTATTTCATCTCTTCTTATGGCTGAGTCATATTCCATTGTATATATGTCCCACAGCTTCTTTAGCCAATCATCTATCGTAGGACACTTCAGTTGCTTCTATGTCCTGGCCACTGTGAATAAGGCTGCTATG
>NW_011889204.1:208693-210404 GCF_000151845.1 Pteropus vampyrus | reverse complement strand
TTCTGTCTGGCTTATTTCACTTAGCATGATTATCTCGAGGTACATTCATATTGTCACAAATGGCAGTATTTCATCTCTTCTTATGGCTGAGTCATATTCCATTGTATATATGTCCCACAGCTTCTTTAGCCAATCATCTATCATAGGATACTTCAGTTGCTTCCATGTCCTGGCCACTGTGAATAAGGCTGCTATGAACATCGGTGTGCAAATATCTTTTCGGATATATGTTTTCAAGTCTTTGAGGGTAAATACCCAGTAGATGGATTGCTGGATCGTATGGTAGATCAATTCTTAGTTTTTTTGAGGAATTTCCAGACTGTTTTCCGTAGTGGTTGTACCAATTTGCAGTCCCACCAGCAGTGTACGAGGGTTCCTTTTTCTCTGTATCCTCTCCAAAACTTGTTATTATTTCTCCTGTTGATAGCCATTCTCACGGGTATGAGGTGGTATCTCATTGTGGTTTTGCTTTGCATTTCCCTACTAACTAGTGATGTTGAGCAACTTTTCATATGTTTGTTGGCCATTTGTATTTCTTTTTGGGAGAAGTGTCTGTTCAGGTCCTCTGCTCATTTTTTAATTGGCTTGTTTAGGTTGTTGTTGTTATTGAGTTGTATGAGTTCTTTATACATTTTGGATATTAGGCCCTTATTGGAGGTGTTGCTTGCAAATATAATTTCCCATTTGGATGGCTGTCTCCTTACCTCATTGACTGTGCAGAAGTTTTTTAGTTTGATGCAGTCCCATTCATTTATTTTTGCTTTTACTTCCCTTGTCTTTGAGGTCAAATTCATAAAAACCTCTTTAAGTTCAAGATCCACGAGGTAATTTTTTAATTTTTATTTTTTATTACTTATTTTTAATGTTACTGGGCAACCATGGAGATGACAGGAGACCATCTAGGTAGAGTGAGGCGGGAGACCGTCTAGGTTGAGCGAGCTGGGATCTGGTAGGAGGCTGGGAGAGCCTCAGTGCAAGCACAGAGTGGGTCTCTTGGAAGACCATTCCTAACCCCACCATTTTTTAAAAAATCACCATTGGGTGTGAGGAGGCTAGGGCACTGCACAAAATATGACATGCTTCATGAATTTGTGTGTCACCCTTGCGGAGGGGCCACACTAATCTCTGTATCATTCCAATTTTGATATATGTGCTGCTGAAGCGAGCACCAAGGCCCATGAGTTTAGTTCCTGTGTTTTCTTCTATGCTATTTATTGTTTCAGGTCTTATATTCAGGTCTTTAATCCATTTTGAGTTAATTTCAGTGTGTGGTGATAGACAATAGGCAAGTTTCATTCTTTTGCAGGTGGTTTTCAAGTTTTTCTAGCACCATTTATTGAAGAGGCTTTCCTTTATCCACTATATGTTTTTGGCTCTTTTGTTGAAAATTATTTGCCCATAAAAACATGGATTTACTTCTGGACTCTCGATTCTGTTCCACTGGTCTGTATGTCTATTTTTCTGCCAGTACCATGCTGTTTTGATTACTATTGCTTTATAGTATAATTTGAAGTCAGGCAGAGTGATGCCTCCAGCTTTGTTTTTTTTTTCTCAAGGTGGATTTGGTAATTCGGGGTCTTTTGTGCTTCCATACAAACCTGAGATTTTTTGTTCGTTTTCTTTAAAAAATGTTGATGGGATTTTGATGGAGATTGCATTAAATCTGTATAATACTTTAGGTAATAAGCTCATTTTAACTATGTTGATTCTT
>NW_011889204.1:195104-208643 GCF_000151845.1 Pteropus vampyrus | reverse complement strand
CTGTGTTTTCTTCTATGCTATTTATTGTTTCAGGTCTTATATTCAGGTCTTTAATCCATTTTGAGTTAATTTCAGTGTGTGGTGATAGACAATAGTCAAGTTTCAGTCTTTTGCAGGTGTTTTTTGAGTTTTTCTAGCACCATTTATTGAAGAGGCTTTCCTTTATCCACTATATGTTTTTGGCTCTTTTGTTGAAAATTATTTGCCCATAAAAACATGGATTTACTTCTGGACTCTCGATTCTGTTCCACTGGTCTGTATGTCTATTTTTCTGCCAGTACCATGCTGTTTTGATTACTATTGCTTTATAGTATAATTTGAAGTCAGGCAGAGTGATGCCTCCAGCTTTGTTTTTTTTTTCTCAAGGTGGATTTGGTAATTCGGGGTCTTTTGTGCTTCCATACAAACCTGAGATTTTTTGTTCGTTTTCTTTAAAAAATGTTGATGGGATTTTGATGGAGATTGCATTAAATCTGTATAATACTTTAGGTAATAAGCTCATTTTAACTATGTTGATTCTTCCAATCCAAGAACACGGAATATCTTTCCATTTCTTTGTATCTTCTTCAATTTCTTTTGATAGGGCCTTATAGTTTTCATCAAATAGGTCCATCACATTTTTGTTAAATTTATTCCTAGATATTTTATTCTTTTTGTTGCAATTGCAAAAGGAATTATTTTTTCCACTTCTTTTTTTGACACTTCATTATTAAAGTATAGGAATGGTATGGATTTTTTTGATATTGATTTTGTATCCATAAACTTTACTGTACTTGTTAATTGTTTCTAGTAGTGTTCTTGTAGAGTCTATAGTGTTTTCTATATGAAGCATCATGTCATCTGTAAATAATGACAGTTCGACTTCTTCATCTCCTATTTCGATGCTTTTATATTTTTCTCTTGTAAAGGCACCTCTAATTGAAGCCCTTCTCTTCTATGGGACATGTTGGAGTACAGGGGGGTGATGGAGGATAGTGGTGATATGGATTGAAACTGGTACGCTTGGCAAATGCATAGCAATTTACACAATATAACAAAATGAAATAAAATTAAAATAATTAAAATAATTGGAGCATTATTCCATTATAATACCTGCTTCCCTGAATTGAAATTTTCAGGGAATTTATACTATTATAAATAAAATTCCTGCCTTTTTGCTGTTTCCTCCAAAGTGTTTACATTTCGTTAGGTGGTTCTAGAGTCTTGGAATTCAAGTTGGTTAATGGGCCCTTTTGGGGAAATAGAGGAGGAAGCCATCTCTCCACCATGTGGTCGAGCAGTTGATTCTCTTTGTGCTCTTTGCAGCAAGGGGAGGACCATCTCCCTACTTCCTGGAGACCTATTAGGACTTTTCACACCCGGGGTTGCTGTGCTGTCAACAGAATTGCGATAAGATCTATTCTTGAAACAGCCTAGACAGGTTGAAAGTGCAAAAGTCAAGAAGTTGATCAAATATTTAAGAAGTTCTAAAGTATTACATGAAAAATGGTAGTCTACACTGAGAAAGTAGAATGAGTATTCTATGCAGTTCTTTCCTTGATGTCCATTTAACTTTGAAAGCATTATTTTAGATTTTTTCCATTGTATTTTTTTTTAAAGGATTCTCAAGAAGCCTGTAGAAACTTGGTCCCTGTAGGAAAAGTGGTTTATCAGATTCTCTGCAACCTTGAGAAGACGTTTGATGGGTCACTTCTACAAGCCATATTCAGCAGGACTCATCTGAAGGAATATCCTGATTTAATTCCTATTCATAGAAGCTTTGAAAATGGTAATCAATTATTTCCTCTCCCTCTTGGGGTACATGTCTCATTCATCTATTTACTCAGTCACTCATTTAACAAGTATTCACAAAATGCTTACCATGTCCCAGGCCCTGTAGTAGGTGGAGTGAATATAAGTAACAGTGAACAAAACCGACATGTTCTCAGATCTCATCATTAAAATGATCGGCCAAATGACTACTCTGCTAGAGCCTAATTTGGGTTTAATTATGTCCTTTTTTTTTCTCCTGTGAATATCCAGAAAATGGATATTCTATTGAGAAAATATGCCTCTGGTATTCCCTAAACTTTGTACAGTTCACTGAGACTTTTTTGCTATACAATTTACATTGAGATAAGCTTTCATTTCCCTCTGATCATCTTGTTGGGTGATTAATTACTTTTATGACTTTCCTACTTGTTCCATTATCCTTAAAACCCCAGAGGCTCATCACCTATAAAATTTCAGTGTTTTTTTTTTTTCCCCCTCTCATGATTGTCCCAGGGAATGGGACAAGCAACACCAAGTTAGGAGACACTAAGATTCAGAGTGACCTAAGGGCCAGAAGTTCCCCCATCGAAGCACGAGGATTCATGGGTGGTCCTGACATGTAATTATAAGGTGGTGTCCCTCATCACATGCCTGCAGCCTCTAATTAATTTTTTTTCTCCGATCAGTAATCCAATATGAATATTGTCTCCCGAAAAGTGATAGAGGAAAGACAAAAAACATGCCCAGCACTGAGCCAAGCTGTGAGCAAGGTAATTATGATTAGATACAAACTTTGTTTTCTGGTTCCTAAGAGGAAAAATAGACAAAGGAACTGAAGGGCGACCGTGACACTGGGGAAGGAATACCAGAGGAATGTGGGGTGGGCAGATGAGTGTTGCTTTGAATTGATTCCAGTATGACCTGACTCCATGGGAAATCCAAGAGTATTAGCAAGAGGTGGCAAAGAGAGATCCTGCTCAGTAACCTGGCAGGCAGAATAAAAATTGAAGCATGAACTATGAGTTGCCATAGGAGACCTTCTGTGTGAAGCTGTGATGGGCTAAGAACTATGGGCCCAAGGTCAACATCAAAGAAAAGACCCTGATGATGGCAGAAGGGACTGATTTAAATGTGGGGAATGTGGAGTGACGTTAGAAGCGTGGTGGAGTAAGAGATGTCCTCAGATCTCTCCACTTGAAATGACGATAAGCTGAACATCTAAAACTCAACAAGTAACACCCAACCTGCACACCAGCATGTCTGAGAGAGTGATCTATGCACAAGAGCTACCAGAGGGACTTCTAAAAATGATATGAAAAAAAGAAAGTTTTTCTGGAAAGTAAAAAAAAATAAAAATAAAAAAAATATATGTATATGTATATGTATATGTAAACAATCAAAATTTAAACATATCAAAAAGTTTGGTAGCTCTTTTTGTGAATCCTCATAAATTTTGTTAAAACTAAACACATAAAAAAGTAAACGCGGGGGATGTTATTAAGAGCAGGAATATACAAAGAGAGAGGCATCCGGATATAGAGAGAAGAGAGGAAGTGGTAGAGGTATGGAGGAGGGGCTGTGGGCACTGTGAGAGAGAGAGGAAGAAGGAGGAGAAATGAAAAGAGAGAAGAAAGGAGTAAAGGACACAGTAAAAACAACCACATTATTAACAGCTCAGTTGTAGTTTAGTGCTTACAGCTGCTGTTACAGGCTAATATTACTTATGTGCCCATGTTGCAGGTAAGGAAATGAATCAGAGAGACCATGTATGTAGTTGGTCCGGGGTCAAACCCAGGCATTCTGAACCCAGAGCCAGTGTTCTTTTCTTTTTTTTTTCCCTTTTTTAATGAAGATAAAATTCATATTACATTAAAGTAACCATTTCAAAGTGTACAGTGTTGAGATGGCGCCATAGTGTAGTGGTTAGCACGTCTGCTTTACACAAAGAAGGTCCTGGGTTTGTGCCCCAGGTGGAGCCACGGACTATATCCTGGGCGTGCCAGGCCCAGGGTGCACCAGGCCCGGTGCACGCCCTGAACGTGTGGGAGGAGACGCCCTGCCTTCAGAAATCCAGTTCTTAAGGGGAAGTGGCAACATCCATATGTCAGGGGTGGAAGTGGTGGGGGGAGGGGGAGGAATTAAAGAGAGGAAAAAAAAGTGTACAGTGTTGCGCAACCATAACCTCCATCTAGTTCCAAATCAGTTCAATTACCTCGAAAGGAAACCTCATACCCATTAAGCTGTTACTTCCCACTCCCCTCTCCCCACTGCCAGAAGTCATGGATATAACTAGAAAGTGTGTCTTTTAGTTTCTGTGGGTCGAGTGGGGAAAATCACAGAGACAGAGAGGAGAAATGGAGCCTGACATATAGGCTGGGGGAGGTGTAGGGGAAGAGAGCTGGGAAGGGAAAACGAGATACCAAGGACTGAGCTGGAGAATGTCACTGGAGGGAAGAGAGAGACAGAAATGAGGTAACAGGAGAAACTGGGGAGGCAGAAACCACAGGAATCCAGGATGCAGAGATCTCTGCCCAGGCTAGAAGCAGCAAGGCCTGGAGATCGGCTCCTGGTGGAAAATTGAGAAGAAGAGAGAGAACAGGGTCTAACAGGATAACGAGGCAGAGTGAGGCTTGGTCGGATTGGAGGTGGGGATCATGGAGCGGGAGTATTACTTTGCCAAGAGCAGCTGGCTTTAGTTTTCGACCTCAGAGCTCAGTATGGCCCCACCTTAGTCTTTTTCCTGGTCACTGGCTCTGGCCACTCCTTTCCTTATTTCTCTCTTCGGTGCCCATAAATCCAAAACTCTTGGCATGAAAAAGGAAAGAGAGAGCAACCACACCCAGATATTACATAGTTTTTTCTTTGATTCAAGCGGGTTTTGCTTAGATAATGGTATTGTGACACTTGCTCCTCCCCCCGCCCCCACTTATCCGTCCACTTTTGTATACCCACTCCCACAGTCATGAAGCCTTAGGATGGAAGGTTCTGGCCAGCATCAAATATTTTAAGAATAAAGCCTCAGGTCTATGATACTGAGGACAATAAGTTTCGGTTGAACTAAGGATTGCATCTTGGTTTTAGGTGTGTTTCAGCCCCAGACCCATCAGTTTGGAACAGCCCCACTCACAGGACCAGGTGAGATGACGCCCTGGCTGATTCCAGAACCAGAGGGACATGATGGTCAGTTGCCCCAGCCTGGTCTGATCAATTGCGCCCAGTCAGAGATGCCCAGCCTACAGTTGAATAATGGACAAGGTAACTACAATCAAATCCCACATTGTAAATGACCAGCCACCCGATTAGGTCATTATGTGGAGGGAGAAGAGGCCACACACGAGCCCAGCCTCTGACGAGGGTACGAGAGGCTTAAGGTACAGAATTTCAAGAGATGTTTACTTGCATGAACCTGAGAGTAAGTGCCTCCTTAAATCTGTGACCTTAGGCCTCTTGCATGCCTCACTCTAGCCTTGCCCTGGAGGCCAGAGAGAAAGGAGAGAGAACTCAGTGGAGGAAGGTGCTCTGGGTGGAGAATGTGAAGAGAGCGAGTATAAAACAGGTAGATAGCGTAGGCTGTCACATCACGAGTAGTAAAAGCGAGCCTGGCTTTTCCCGAAGGGACGTGAGAGCCACACTTTTCCAGGTTGCTGGAGGGTTGGCAGGGAGATAATTTTTTATCCTGCTTGCCAGAAGTTGTCACAGAAACATGCAAATAACACGTGTGACTATCAGATTGGCAAGTAAGTAAGATGACTGTAGAAGACCCTTTGAGGAAAGAAGTAGGGGCAAGGGGCTCTGGTGGCATCCTCAAGCCAGCAGAAGAGACCTATAGTGATAGAGGGACCCGATCTTTGAGACAAGGACCATGCAAACAAAGACAATGATTGGAAGAGTGGAGGCAGAGAGAGGGTCCAGGCGAACCCTAGAGAAACAGAGACAGGAGAGGAAGTGAGGGACACGGCAGAGAGGAGATGAACTGACATCTCAAACAAGAGGCAGGGACAAGAATTACACGGAGAGAGAAGCATTGGGGACCCAGTAAACACCAAGAAAAGAGAAAGCGGAGCAGAGGTGCAAAGAAACCAGGAAGACAAAATACTAAGCGATGGTGAGTGGAAAAGCGGCAGAGGTCAGCGTGACAGGGAGAGAGGAGACACACTGAAATAGAATTTGATTGATGGCCACTGGACAGAAGCTTCTGATTCAGGGTTTGTCCCCTTTGATGGTGAGTTTTCAGGGTAAATTGCCCCCATTTTTCAAAGCGACATCTGTAACCTGTTCAGATTAAATAGGCCTCTCGACAGACAGACGGTCTCAACATTCCTAGCCAGCTGATCCCAAATACGTGTGGCCGGCTCAGCCCCGTCTTCTCAGCTTGCTCGTTTGAGAGCTGAAAGGCGTCTCGCTGGGGCGTCTTTCAGGAACCTCAGGCTTAGTGCTTCCCAAGCTGATCTCATTATCTTCTTCCGTTCAACCAGATCCTTCTCCCGCTCCTTCTTTGCCAAATTCCCTCTTTAATAATAATGTCATCAGTAATGGTGTCATTATTGCCCAGTTTTCTCAAGCCAGAAATTTTGTGGGGGGGGGGCTCCCCTGAGTCCTCCTTTTCCTCCACCCCCGTGCCCCAACAGCCACCCAGCCCTCTATCCTCTGTTCTCTCATGCTAAGTCTTAATCGTGCAGACTTCTTTTATTTACTCAAATTGCCTTTGTCCATGCTCTGTCCTCTATTTGGGTCTATTTTCTTGGCCTTTTCTCTCCTCACCTCCTCCATGATCTGACTGGTTACATGAAGCTTCCTCCTGAAAGCCATTTCCTGTTATTTGGATGGGACTGGTTCTGGCTGCATGTCCCTGGAGCGCTTGGTCCTGGCTGTGAGATGATGCTCACGCTTCATCGGGATAACGTGGTTAGTATGTTCCACCCCTGGTGGACTGTGATTTTGAGGCAGAACCACATCTGTCTTATTCTTGCTGTGTCCTCTGTCTCAAGCATGGTGTTTGGCATCTAATGGGAGCTCAATTAATATTTGTCAGGAGATGAAAGTGCTCACATTTTTGTACCCTAAAGGCTGAACTCATGTTTTGGCAAATGTTACATTACTGATATATTTACATGGGAAGTTTTATAAAAACAATTCTAATACATAAACATTACATATATGTGTATATGTAATAAGCTACTTTTGTAGAAAAGAACATAAGAGTAAACACACAATTCAGCCAAGATAATTATCAGTTAGCAAGTGAGAATAGCAAGTAAAGGGAAAAGAGAAAAACCAAAAGGTAAAAAGAAAAGCACTTGAGAAGTAAAGAGAGAAAGACAGAAACAGAACTGGAAAGTGGGCAAGAAGGTGAGATTCGGCAGGAGAGTGAGCCTCTGAAGTGGGGAGAGAGGGAGGAAGGGTCCCACCAGGCTCTTTAAAGGGGGCAGGTGAAGATTCTTCATGCATCATTATTTATTGTGGGGGCAGAGCTGTTCAGATTTAAAAACCTAGTACAATCCTGTGCTGTAGGTCTGGTGGCTATGCAGAAGACAATTTCATCTTGTCACCCCAAAATGAACCGAGCATGGCCAGCATGTGACCAAGCACCCAAAACAATCGGTAAGGCTGGCTGAGGGAGTCTGTGATGCAAGACACTGTGTGTGTCACAGCGGAGGTGGCCCAGGGAGCACGGGATGGATGCGAGAGGGAGACTCTGGTGTTTGGTGCAGGAAGCTTCTACCTAACGGAGGAAAGCGAAGGGGACACGGAAAGGTACTGTGAGAACTGAGAGGAGGAGATATAAGAGGAGGTGTGTAGGGCAAGGTAGCAAGAGGGGATAGGGACAAAAGACACACTGGAAAGCGCTGGAGAGAGAAACATGCAGACATTGAGAGAAGGGCAAAGAGGTTGGCTCGAGAAGGAGGCAGCAGAAGCGGAAAGATGGGGAGGGACACCTGCCAGGGGGAGGAGAGGGTGAGCAGTCAGAAAATGCAGAGCAGGATGAGCAAAGCTGGCCGCTGCGGTCATCTGTCCTTACCTCACTCACTGTCCAAGGAGAGTGACCGAAGCAGTATCCCGCAGGCTGCAGCATTCCCCTGGAAGCCTGGGGCCGCCTGGAGTGGGGATGCTTCTGCCTAGAAGTTCTGCAAGCTTCTGGGTCTTTCCAGCTACCCCTTTGTTTCGGGGTTTCCTGCTGGCTCCTCAGCCCCACACTGAGACCCCTAAGGGGTTTTGTTCCTTTGTGCAGCGATCAGCGGTGAGCTCAAATTGGAAGACGTGCCTCCGGAAGCCTACAGCTCAGCACCAGGACGTGGGCCGGGTGAGGAGGGTGAGGTTGTCCAGCCTGGGAATGCCGAGCATCAGGCATCTGAATGCAGGGCTCCTGTTTCTTGATGCACTTTACTTGGAGTGACTCTGCAGCCAGTGGTCCATTTAACCCTGGGGACCCATTTTCTGGCAATTTGGGAAATGTGGGAGGCAAGACCCTGTTCATTGAACGTGTGTGCTCATATTGATAGCATGCCTGCTGGGGTATAATAAAAAATATGTACTTGGCTTTCGTCCCTAGTTCCTAGCACCGTGTTCTCCAAACCCTTAGAATTTCCTGAGTGAGTGGGTTTTCAAAACCAACCATGTGATGAGAGGATTAGAACTTTCAGCTTCACCGCTTGACCTCTGGGGAGAAGAGAGGTTTGAAAAATTAGGTTCCATCTCCAATGGCCAGTGATTTAATCAACCATGCCTGTATAATGAAACTTTGATAAAAAGCCCTAGCAACGGGGCTCAGGGAGCTACACTGACATGCTGGGAAGGTAGTGTGCTGGAGGGGGCATGAGAGGTTTGTCTCCCTCCCCCCAATACCTTGCCCTAATGCATCTCTTCCACTTGTCTGTTCCTGGGTTGTGGTCTTTATAATAACAACTCCGTAATTGTAAGTAGTGCACTTTCCTGGATTCGGAACCTCAGGGGAGAGTGTAGGAACTCCACATTTATAGTTTGCTGGGCAGAGATGTGGGTAGTCTGGGGACGTCATTTGTGGCTGGTGTCTGAAGTGGGGCAGTCTTGGGGACCCAACCCTCATCTCTGGGCAGTTAATGTCAGAACCGAAGTGACTTGTTGGACACCCAGTGGGTGTTGGAGAGTTGGGGAATTGGTTGGTGTTGGAATGACCCATTTACTGTTGGAAAGAACACCGCCCAGTTGGGGCTGAAAAAAAAAACAAAAAACGCTACACATCTATTTATACCAATGTCCTCAATTAATGTATAAATTTCTGCCTCAAAAATCTCTATCTGTAGATCAAAAAAAGTTAAGTGATTTTTGATTGCTTTGATACATGGAATGTTTTGGAAACTCCAGAAGACCTGAAAAACTCAATAGTCTTTTTGACACATATTCTCCTATGTGCCATTAGCTTATATATAAACTTTCAAAAATAATTTTGAAAATAATATCTCATATCTTTAAAACATCAGTAAAGAATAGACAGAATAACTGTCATTATCCTTGTTTAATAGAGAAAATTTAAGCACATATCTATTTCAAAATCTTTTACAAAGTCATGTGGAGAATTGTAGGCCGAGCTAGGACTAGTATCTTTGATGCTTAGATCTTAATTCAGCAGACATCTGGTTCCTTTAGAAGAAAGAAAGGGAAATAATAACCAAAGACATCTGCAAGTGTTAGTTGTTACAGGATTTACAACTTTTATTAAGCAGTTACCCTTTCTCTTCCCTGAATTTTATGAACAAAATTAATTTGGAAATACATACTAGGTATAATAGCAAATAAGATAACTCAATGTGAAAAATGTACATTTTTTTCCTATGAAGAATTCATTTTAATTGTTTGCTCTCTTTTTCATAGACAAGAAACTAAACTTGTTTTTTCGGGCATTCTGACTATCTGTTTTTAACAAATGTGTAGTGGCTTAAACACTAGTAGTCCTTTGTTACTCAGGAAAACAATCTGAACAGGTTCTGGCTTCGGGAGGGAGGTTGAGTGGGATTGGGGGCAAATAGGGAGGGAGGGAGAGAGCTCCGATCCACACACTCATTCAGGGACCCACCATCCAATGTTGCCCTAGGCAAGAAATAGAGGCAGAAGAAATGTGTGCAGATTAATGCAAAGGATAAGAAATAGAAAAATGAGGTATAAGAAAAGGCAAAGCAAGACATAGCAACACTGCCCATCTTGGATGAGTTTTCACAGCCTCTGGTGATTGTGACTAAAGCAACTTAATGCAGGGAGTCAGTTGAATTCAGAGAGGGAAATAGAGTGCCTAGAGTTTTACGTGATCTCTTGTCCTTCGTAGTTTCCTTATTTAGGAATTTCCTTCTATGTTGCCTCCTCTACCTGATAGATTGTAATCTCCAAAAGTGGCAGATAAAGGTCATCAGGTTTTTAAGAAAAATTATGCACACTCGACATCCTGCAAAGAGAAAAATAATAAATTCATATGTAGCAGTATGAGCACTATTGATTAAATAGATGTGTTCATATTTTGATGTTGTAGAAATATGCTCACAAAATGACATCTTTTTGATTACTATCCACACAGAATTCTAGAGTACATATAGTGATTTCCACCCATTCTTTTCCACCTCTTTATTTTTTTTGGAGCACAGAATACTAAGTATTTCTCTCTTGGGTAATAGTATTATTATCATTTGGTTCTGAAGTTCTGAAAAGTTCTGACGTCCTGTTATCTAAGCATGTTAAAAAAGAAAGGATTCAAATCAACCACTTGCAAAATTAAGTTTTAGATTTTGTTCTAATTCTTACAGCCTGAGATTACCAGGGACAAGCAAGCCTGTAGTCTGACGGTCAGATTTATTTACTCATTTCAACAATGGAGAGGAATAAATATCAGAGGCACCATGGGATGTTTTGCCAAAGAGACAGTTATCATTGGTTTTGGAAAAGGGTGGTGTTTACATCGAATTGATAAGAAGCAGTGCTTTGATAAGTTCAAAGCAAGCCAGAGCTGTGTGTAAAGAGGTCAAGATCAAGTCTGGATTGCGACGTAGACCCAGGGTTCTGCTTTGTAGGAAACTGCAAACTTAAGAAAATGTGGACCGTTGTATTCAGAAATCCTTATTGGAAGCTCCACACCTGGATTAAAAATCAAGATTCCATCACTTTATCACAATAACTTAGATCCTCCAAGCAAAGGTGAGCTGTTTTACTCTTGCCGATATCATTTCGAACAGCAAGTTTCTGATAGTGTTTGACTTTTGAGAACAAAGTTCACCATTGAGTAAGAAAGGGGTGCTCACCCAAAGGAGGGTTGTTATGATACTTTACAGCTGCAGCAAGTTCCTAGGAGAAATATTAATTTCATTAACTTTGCAGCTGGCCTTTCTCATATCTGTTATTCAAGTCTCGTGAATGGCAGAGCAGATTTTTGCTTTCTCAGACAGCTAATTTCTACTTTCTTAATGTTATTGAATATGTAGCAGTTTATTAAAGGACTTTACAAACAAAAAATCTCATTTTAACTTTACGACAATCATGAGCTATTATAAAACAATGTAAATGTTGACAACACTGTTTTATATATGAAGAAACCAAAGTACATAAATGTTTAAGGTTCTCCCCGCTTCTCTTTTCACATTGCCAAATGGACAACTAACGAAAGAGCTAGAATTATCATCCTTATTTTCTAGGACTCAGTTCCATGGTTGTCTATTCTCTATTGTTACTGTCTTTCTAAACAAGGTAGAGAGAGAGAAATGATAACCAACACATCTCAATCTTGACTGTGAATTATGCAAAATGTCAAGATTCACCACTTTTTAAAGTACAAATTACTGTTTCCTCTCATTATTTTATAGATCCAATGGTTGTTAGAAACACTTCTACCCTGGACACATATGTTAGAAAAAGAGATATGTCCAAACCAGAAGTCTTGGTATACAAAGAATCTTTAGAATTTTTTTTTTCCTACAAAACATTAAATCTAATTCTTTGCTAGATCATTCACAAGTAAGATAAATTTTAACCCATTTCCCATTTAGAAAAAAACAGTGCAGCTCACTGCCAGTTTTCATTTAACATCACATGTAGAAATGCTATGTTTTCTAGGATTTGGCATTTTCAGCAATCGGGAATTACTATATTTTATAAATGGAAATACCACTACTAAAAACAGAGTGCTATAAATAGAATGACATATTTTTTTCCAGAGACTATTGATATCCTAGAGAGATGCAAAAATAATAATAACAGCGAGATATTTTGTGGCAAACTTTGCGGGTAAGGTTAGGATTGTAATCCATGAGTTATCTCAGGGTAAATGGGAGATGGGTTAAAGGGTCCAGCTTAATCTTTTTCAGTTGATTAGGGTAGGCATTTATAATGGCTAAAGGAGAAGTTGTTTCCTGATTGTGGGAACAGCCTACCATATTCCAAGCCTTGAGTAGGAGTGGCGTCGGGAGAGGAGAGGGTGGCTGTGTCCCACGTCGTCATTCAGACACCTAGGTTGCTGAAGCCGATGCCATTTTCAGCATTTACCTTCCAAGATTCTTGTGGAGAGACCAGATAGGAATCAGAAGAGACAAGGAGAAAGAGTAAGAAGCAGTGACAGTGAGGTGCAGGGAAAATGGAAAGTGAGACCAATCAGAACTGCCAATTTTGAGCAAATTTTTCTCAATCTCTGGCAATAGTGCTGCAGCGCCATTAACCTCTGTAGGTGAGATGCCTCCGAGAGGCATACCACGGTAGCCTCAGGTGGGCATAGTCCTACTCCTGGGTTCCTGGTCATCCCAAGTCTTCTTGTCATGTGATGTCCTTTTGTGTTAGCCTCTTGGGCACCCAACTAAGATCGCTAAAGGATCTCATTCCTCTGTTAAGAAGTCAGTAGAGATGACTCTCTGCAAGTAAAAGAAGAGCCCTAAGAAGCCTCTGTTGCAGCAGCCAGCAGTGGTCCAGGTAAGGAAATGCCAAATGTCTATCAACAGGAGCTTGGAATCAGAGTTATCATCTCCAGATTAATTTTACTCTGATCACCATCCATTTTATCTGGGTATTTTGGGAAATAACAGTAATCAATAAGTAATTATAAATTCATGTTTATCGGAATTGTTATGAACATGATGGTATTTTGAGTCTCTTTATATCATTGTAACTTGAACCTCTATTCAACGGACATTTCCCTTTTCCACTTGCTCTTTATTGTTATTATGTCCACCTTGCCTCTCTGTTGTTTACATGGCACTATCCGCTATTTACCTTCTGGAACCCTATCGGCCCCATTCATACTAGGAAGTTCTATTACATGATGCCGTCTCCAGTGTCAACTCCAGTTTACAGAGGACAAGCAAAAGCGAGGTTCTCAAAAATGCCAGCACTCTCCCACCAATACATTTCTTATTGTCTTAGTGAAGGGGATATCCTCAAGGCTCATATGGGTAACACAGCCATGGTCATGTTTTCTGGTCTCATGTAATATATCCGATTTGACATTTCTACCTTCCTAAACCTTCTGACCCCTTCTTTGATATGCTGAGGCATTTGGGGGCATTTGTATCTCATTTACTAAATACCATCTTTTTGTCCAAATCTCAAGGAGCCGACTCAGTCATAGATAGAACTGTTTCAAGTGCCCTTGCCAGTACCTTACACCCTGATTCAGAGGAGAGGGCTTCCATGTCGATGAAGTCTCCATTATTCAATCTTATATTCTACTCTTTCTGGTCTAACTCTCTAAAAACTCACTCCTACAAATATCATCTGTTGTTTCCAATATTTATAAGCCAGGTCTTGCTAGGTTATGGCGTTAACCCTTAGCTCCACTGGCTTCCA
>NW_011889204.1:189736-193729 GCF_000151845.1 Pteropus vampyrus | reverse complement strand
TTCTTTTCATATTCAGATAGTTTATCACTGACTTAGACAACAAAGGAAGAAGAGAAGATGCCAGCCTCTCACATCCTCTGTCGCATAGGCTTGTATGAAGACAAAAGGGGATGTGGATGGCAAACGGTGTAACGTGAGTGAGAGTACACAGTCATGTTGCAGTGAGGCAATTTTATAGCCTAGCTTCCGCCCCTCAACAAAGTGGCAGAAGGCCTCATACCTCATCGGAAGTTGGAATGCAAGGAGCGAATGTCATGATAGCCTCTGCAAGATAAGGCTCTGAGTTAATAGGGGAATGGACTTCCAGCAGCTCCTCACAAGCCTCCTATGCTCTCTTGTTCTGGGAGGATCAGAGGGCATCCTGCTAAAACTTAAATCAAATCAGCTACGTTTAAGTCTTGCCCATGTGGGCTATGTGGAGACATGCAAGTTCACCAGGATGCCATGGCAGAGCCGTTCTTCAATAGAATCAAGAGTTAGCATTCATATATTGGCTAGGTGGAAAACCAGAGGAGAGAAGGAGGAATTAGGGAGATCGTTTTATAAACTATATAAATGTCTAATCAATGTACTATATACTCAAAGCTAATAATAAAAAAATTGTCAGAAGTTTTAGTGCCAAAGTAAGAAATGATCCATTAGCTGTACCAATTATGATTTTATGAATTGAAAATTCCTGATGCCATGGGGGAAAAGGCAAAAAAGAATGCTATCCAGTATTCAGTTTTGTAAGCAGAGACCAGTAATTTTATCAAAATATATAAACAATAGTAGCTTTCTATAACAAGCAATAATCAATAATAAAATGTAATGGGGAAAAGATCACTTTCATAATAACAAGAAAAAGTATAAAATACCTGAGAGAAAAAAAGAAATGAATGAGTCCTATGTGGGGAGGAGAAAAGAACAGAAAACTTTACTTAAGAATCTAATGAATGATTCAAATAAATGAATCCATATTATGTGATCCTCTTCAGAAAGACTGAATATTTTCTATTGTAAATTTCACTCTAAATTACTCAATAAGAGAATTTGACCAGGCGATTTTAAATTTTATTTAGAAAAATAAATGAATGGCAATAAAAAAAGTAAAAAAAAAGTATGATATGTTTGCACAAGCAGAATGGTCAGCGAGGACACTGGTGTCATCATGTTCTTTGTAAGGTTCCTAAGAGGAAGATAGAAACGGGCTGCATTACAAAATGATGGGCTCAGACTAACAGCTGTTCCTGCTGATTGTCTGAATTGCAAAAATTTTCCGGAAATTAGTTTCAAATGTGGTCTCTAGTTGACTTCCCAGGTTGATAAATTTCGTGTCCTGAAAAAGCAAAACAAAAACAATAATAGCCATTGCCAATAGGCTCAGACTCCCAAAGTTTCAGATAACCGGATCTTCATTCTAGGCTACCCCAAATGTTAAGAGAGAATTGATTCAGTGAGAATAGCTTATGTTCCCTGAGAGCTCGATCATTTCTCTTTATCTGAAAGACAGAGAATCAAAAATAGTACTCTATTGCAAGTCTAGGTTTTCAATCAGAAATTCATTGATCAATTTTATTCGAAAAAATTCTGGTTATTTGAGTTTTAAACACAGCACATATTACTTTTAACAATATGGTAGTACGGAAATGTCTATGGCAAATTCACTGTGCCTCCCTTTTTCCTTCTTTCTCGCCCTTTGAAGCAATCCTTGTTAACTTTTGATACAGTTCTAAGGAATTCTGATGTGAAGAAATCCAAAATTTTGACATTTGGGAAATTCGATTTGGAATTTCCCTTTAGAGAAGAGATTCATTAAATGCACTTGTTTCCTATGAAAGGGACTACGTCGGCAGTCTGCTGTTCTCTGTGGAGGAAACCAGTTATCTAGGCATGAGCAGACTCTGAGGTCCTAGGGTGATGTCTGCGATGGCACCTCTCGTTTGTTGTTATTTTCCCCTCTGTAGACCGCAGGGCTTTTAGAATGCTTCCAGAATGTTACTCATGTGGGCTTGCAGCATGACGAGGGAAGCTGTAACATTTACCTGATACAAGAAGGTGAAAGGCAGAGTGAATCAATTCAAGAAGAAGGGAATCAGGGAGTGCCACTTACTTTGTAAATCTCCTTGTGGTTCTGAAAGATTAGGCGCATGTCTCGCACAAACCACATCACTTGGGAGTACAACTTCCTAATCAGCTTTTTCCTGATTTTGTTTAACCATATAGGCTTCTTCAGGGCCCGAGATAGCTCTGTGCTCTGTTGACAAAAGCAGCAAAGGGTAGGCTGTTATTAGGATTCCAAGTCTACCTTCTGCAGGGCCTCACTGCTATGGCCTGAGTGTTTGTGTCTGCTCCACCTCTCCATCCATATGTTGAAACCCTGACCTCCAATGGGATGGTGTTAGAAGATGGGCCTTTGGGAGATAGTTAGGTGATGAGGGTGGAGCCCTCATGAATGGGATTAGTGCCCTTATGAAGGGCACCTCAAAGAATCCTCTCCCTCTGTCTCCCCCATCTGGGGACACCACACGAAGTTGGCCCTCTGCGAACTGGAGGAGGGCTCTCACCGGAATCTGACCATACTGGCAACCAGGTCTTGGACTTCCAGCCTCCAGAACTGTGAGAAACAAATTTCTGTTGTTGAAGCCACTCCGTATGTGGCATTTTGTTGTTATAACAACTTAAACTGCTAAGAGCTGACTAAGCTGACCAGATATCCGTCAACAAGGCAAAGATAATGACAACTAGTACTCATTTGATTTATATCACAAATTTGATAAATGCCAGTTTGGGGTTTTGTTGCTGTTACTTACATAATGTGGTTTTAAAGCAAAATAGCTGCTTATCGAACAGCAATAGATCTTCAAGAGGAGGAACTCACATTTCTGCAAAAGAGAAAGGAGATCTTCAGGGGAAGTGCTTGGAGAGAGTGAACTCTTACGCACGCTGAGATGAAACACGCAACTCCCAGACCCGTGAACTCTGAAACACACATGGGATGGGTATTTCCTTTGGAATATTATGAATTTTGGTGTTAGGTCATGCGGTCAAAGCATAGCGAGGGATAGCAGCCTGCTTTTGGGCACCATTCCTCCAGCCCCCTGTAAAGACTGTGCTTCTTCTCGCAACTAACTAGAAAGGAGAAGGCTTCAGGATCACATTTCAACTCACCAACTGTTCCTTAGGCAGCATCCGCCTCTCCAGGACCTCAGATTCCTGATAACGTGCTTGACTTTCTGGAGAACTTTTCTGGATACCTTCTATCTGGCAGAAGATACAGCTCCATGGACTCCTGAGAAGCAGGACATAAAGTGAGCAAGGACAAGTTCTCTGTGAAGCAGCCACTGTGTCTACAGCTGTTAAAGTCCTCTGTTTAAGAATGACCAATGTTTTCTACTTTATATTCAACTTCTCTCTGGGAGGCCTCTCTGCACTAGAACCCCATTTGGTCTCAATTGCCAAAGATGCCCCGCCCATCAGTAGTGGTAGCAAGGCTGACAGTCTGTTGAGGTGCCATGGTGGGTGATGGACTCTCATTCACCTCAAAACTTAGGGTGTCCATCTGAGTCACTGTGAGCGTGGTAATGAGCCCTGTCCACCAGATCGAGTGTTGGACACTAGTACTGTAAGCACTGGAGTCCAGGGCCTTGATGAGCCATCAGGTCGTAGGAAATGTCAGGAAACCAGCTCTTGCCTCTCGATTTTGCTGAATAAGCACATAGTACAAGCCATAGGCGCCCTCCCCTTTGGCATTGCCATATGTATACCCAGGATCTATGCTGCTTTTTGGAAAGGAAATTTCCTGAGAGAGTGTCATATGTTTTTCATTTGCCTGTAGAGTCATTCTCCACTCCTCTCTATCAGGCTCTCCATGCTGTGAGGCCCTTGATAATCAGGTGGATATAATGATTCATCTTAGAGACGTCATCTAGCCTCTCTCTTGGGCCACTCTAGTGTTTGCTCAAGAAGCCCATTGCGGATTAAGATGTACAAATTGCCAGTTATAAAAAGTTG
>NW_011889204.1:176816-180111 GCF_000151845.1 Pteropus vampyrus | reverse complement strand
TCTTCTCTGTGGCTCTCAAACTCAAGGCAGGTTTGTGTGAAGCTGTGTGATGGGGAGTCTGGCCTTGGTTTCTACAGGTGGAGTTGGAGTTGCAATGAGAGAATCAGGCTGAGAACTCATCACCCACAGCCCCCAGTGACCACCAGGTCCAGGGTCCTGGATGCCATGCAAGTGTCCCTGTGAAATCCACCACTTTCCTCAGCTTTCCTGGGGCACAGCCCTAAAGATAAAAGGGGTACAAGGTCCCAGTGCCGCACCTCTTTTTCCTGAAGGTAAGCACTTCTTCTCTTTCTCCTGAATCCCAAGAGCTTGCATTGATCTTGGGTATCTGTGAAATTATTTGGCCTCCCGGAACAATGACTGCTCAGCTACTTGCAGCCCAGGCCAGGGAGGCCACAGACAAACCACCCAGTGTGATCCGAGGTATAATAACTTGAGAGATGGCCACATCACTGCCTGCCTCGCTGAGTATCCTAGAACCCCGCCCCTAACTCTCCATTAGTTATTCTCTCATGTTATACAATGAAGTTGAAACAATCGTTTAGATCTGTCGTTTCGGCTGCCTTGCATTGCCATTGGCCAAGCTTATCACCTGGCTCTTAGTAGTTGCTCAGCAGTTGTTTGTTGAAAGGACACATAAGTGCACAAACAAGTGAATACTGTCGTCAGTCAGAAGAAGAGGTTTTTAGCAGCCAGTAAATGATCCTCTTGGAATTTTATATCTTACTATCTTGGAGCACCTTAGTCATCACTGGTGGGCTTCACAGGAAACTCAGCAGGAAAGCTGCCAAAAGCACCACTTGACATCTGGCGCTGAGAGTGACGCAAGTGACAGAAGCTAAGGGGTTGGAGAAGGAAGAGACCCTCAGGGGACCCCCATCTGAGAAGTGAGGTGGTCACACCTTACGAGCTGTCTAGAAAAAGAGGTGCGGCACTGGGTCCAGAGGGAACCAAGAAACGATGCCTGTGATGAAGGGCTGGGAGATGACCAACTCAGCTGATTAACCCAGACTGACTTCCTAGGACGGGGTAGAGATATTCGGTCTTAAACAGATCGAATAATGTCTCTTTCTCCAGAAAACCCAGTGGATGCAGAACCTATACTGAATTTCTAGCAGAAAGTTGAGGGATCAGACAGCCCCAGAAACCATCTTTATGAAGACTGAGACTTTCTGGCATGGCAGAGAGGGTCAAGGTCACTTCTGTCAGAGGCTAGGAAAGCGGAAGCTCTTCCATCGGCTCTCTTTGTCTCACAGGTTCGCTCTCACACCCGGTCTCGGAGAAACTACGTAAGGCACCAACTGTCTCATGGCCTTCCCTGGAATTCTCACAACATGGAAACCAGTGCTCTGTGAACTCCACATCGTACTTTAAAGGAAAGAGAGAATTCATCTTTGTAGATGGAACTGAGGTCTGCAAGGCCAAAGGGCCTTTTCACAAAGAGAAGATTTTCTGAGTCAGCAGCCTCTCCTACCGGGCACACCTGCCTCCCAATCACTCTCTTCGCTAGGTGTCATCCCATAAAGGAAATAAAATTTCCCTTGAAGACGGGTCTCTTGGAGAAGGACTTCCTGTGCGTGCATGTGAGAGAGGGAAAGATATAAGAGAAGGGGTGAGAATGTAATTTCGGTTGTTTGCTGTGGCATAGGTATACCTCCATTCTGAAGGAGATTCTCTTCTACATTGGGTCAGCTAGAGGGACCATGGGATGTTTTTATGGGGACACTTTTGTTCTATTCTTATTTCATTAAAGCTAGAACCCAGAAAAACCAATGATAAAACAATGTTGCAAAGGCGATCGTCATTAAATGTATTGTTTTGTGCCTTTCAAAATCCTGCTTACGCAAGTCCAGTCCCATCTTTTATGTTTTATTTTAAGATAGTATGGCATTCTAATCTTCTAAAACAAGCGTGCAAGGTCAGTTCTGTCTTCTTATCTATTTTAAAGGATTATTCTCATCTCTATCTCAAATGTTTTAATACTCAAAGATGTCCTGGCCTCATACATGTCAATGCTTGAAAGCAGCAAGTAAAAAAGCTCCATGATATAAAATCAAGTTTTATTAGAATTGGTTAATTTAGAAACTATCAAATAAGGCCAGAGAGATGAAAAATCAACAATATGATAGATAACCCATATAGATGAGGCAGAAGGTCATCTGATAATTACCTTTTTTCTTGTTCTTGGTGGGTCTGGTAGAAATCCATTCTGAAAGAGAAACGAGATTAATATTATGATGGGTCTTTGTTTCTACTTTGTATTTTGGTACTTTTTCTACTTTTTTAAGCTTGGTCTTTCCAACCGCCTTCCAGATATGTCCCATCGTCAACAACACACATTCAAGGTGATTTCATGGACGATAACCTTTCTCTTCAAATCTGTAACATGCTGCTCTGTGTTATCCAGACTTAGTTTAAAAGTCAGCTTTAAAAACTGCATCCTCTCTTGCTCTCCTTATAAGTTTTGCCAAGTTTTTCTTTACAACCTCTTCTTCACCCATCACTTTCTTTTTATTGCCTCCAGTGCCCCTCTATCTTGTGTCTTTATATTTCATATATTACAGCTACTGCATTGTCAGGCCCCACCAGGCCTTGGGCACACAAAGGCATCCAGGCTGTTGGGAAGACCAGTGGGAAAAGCTAGCAAGGAATGGGTAAGGGGCAATAAAGTGTGAACATTGCTCTCACAGAGTATTTTGGATTCCAGAGATGGGTGAGTTTGATAGGCTGAATAATGGCTCCCAGAGATGTTCACGTCCTAATGCCCAGACCTGTGGAGATGTTAATTTACATGGTAAAAGGAACTTTACAGAGGCAATTAAATTAAGGATCTTGAAATGGGAAGATTATTCTTCTTATTTGTGTGGGGTGAATGTAATCGCCAGGGTCCTTTTAAGAGGGAGGCAGGGGGATCAGACTGAGCAGTAGGCGATGTGGTGGCAGAACAGGAGGTTGTAGTGATATGAGCAAGCAGCCATGAGCCGAGGGATGCAGGCGGCATTCAGGAGCAGAAGAAGGCTAGGGGCAGATGGTCTCTGGAGTGCTCCCTGCTGACGCCTGGACCTGAGACCAGTGAAATGGATTTCAGACTCCTGGCCTCCAGAACTGTAAGGTAACAGCTTTGTATTGTTTTAAGCCCTAGTTGTGGAAAGTTGTTACAGCAGCCAACAGAAACAAAGACAGAGAGTTTAAAGGACTTTAGAGAATGTGCTGTTTGAGCTTGGCCTTGCAGGTTGAATGGGGGTGTATCAGGCAGAAAGGCAGTGAAGGTCTTTTATGGTTCTCATGGCTTCAA
>NW_011889204.1:174779-176766 GCF_000151845.1 Pteropus vampyrus | reverse complement strand
GTAAGCACTGGAGTCCAGGGCCTTGATGAGCCATCAGGTCGTAGGAAATGTCAGGAAACCAGCTATTGCCTCTCGATTTTGCTGAATAAGCACATAGTACAAGCCATAGGCGCCCTCCCCTTTGGCATTGCCATATGTATACCCAGGATCTATGCTGCTTTTTGGAAAGGAAATTTCCTGAGAGAGTGTCATATGTTTTTCATTTGCCTGTAGAGTCATTCTCCACTCCTCTCTATCAGGCTCTCCATGCTGTGAGGCCCTTGATAATCAGGTGGATATAATGATTCATCTTAGAGACGTCATCTAGCCTCTCTCTTGGGCCACTCTAGTGTTTGCTCAAGAAGCCCATTGCGGATTAAGATGTACAAATTGCCAGTTATAAAAAGTTGCGGAATGTAAAGTACAGCATAGCGAACATAGTAATATTGTAATAATTATGGATGGTGTGGGAGTGATCACTTTGTAAGGTATATGAATGTCTACCACTATGTCATACACCTGAACCTAATATAATATTGTATGTCAACTGTAATTGAAAAAAAAAAAAGAGGCCCATTACAAAGTCTGTAGTGTAGGGTTGAGGACTACATGTGAGCTCAACAAAAAAGTGTGGATCTTTCTTCTGCCTCTGCAGATTGCTGCTGAATCCCTGAGGTGGTACCACTCCCTGGGAGCTACCTGAGATCGGGGGTTATGTTAGATTCCTCCAATAGTGGAAGGCAATGCTCTGTCCTCATAGGGACACACGTTCCGGGTACCCACCGTCTTCTGCCCCCACCACCATTTGTAGAATCACTTTATCAATCTATGTTAGCCCACATACCGTCACCTCTGACCAAGGATACATTCTACAGCAAAAGAAATGCAGCAGTAGGTTCACATCCTCAGAATTCATGGGCCTTATCACATGTACCATGTGACCCAAGGTCAGCTGACTTGATAGACTATGGGAAGAATGGCCTTCTGAAGGCTCATCATAGCCCCAGCTTTTCCAGCTTTGTGAAGTTCCCATGGAAGGTGGTATATGCTTTAAACTAGCAGCTAATGTATGGTGGCATCACCCTATAATGTATGGTGTCATCACCCCACTCAGGTTTGGGAACCAAGTGGGGGAGGTGAGGTGGTGGTGGACACCTCTTTTTGTTATACTTCTCATTAATCTACTGCTGCCAGCACCGTTAAGTAGCTCTGGGTCATATTTCTGGGTAATTAAGGACGCTGCTCTCTCTGCACCAAGATGCATACAACCAGAGACAGACTTTGCAGGCTGAGTGTGCACGGTGAGAGGAGCTATAACACAATAAGGAAGGGAAAGAGGGGGCCAGGGTTCACTAACCTGTCGGCATCTATGTGCTGGATGTGGCATTTCTCATGAAAGGAACTTGGACAAGTATCACAGCAGTATAGCGTTCCTCCCTTACGGCATACCTTACATGTATTTGAGTTTTCCGGCTAGAAGGGGAAATGATGCAGAAATCATTCAGTCGGCAAGAGCCCAGAAGGTCAACTTGCTGGGACTCTAGAACACACAACCTTTGCTCGTACCAAGGTGGCACTTGTAAATTTCTGCCCTCAAAATGGTAAGGAACAACAGTGAGCAGAGATTTCAGAAGACATTCTAGTCTGCAGTGAAGTTCAGGAGAAAGTGGCTGCATGTTAGATCAGGAAAGTTTTCCTTATGAAGACAGATTCTGACATTGAAAGGCAAGCAACAACAAAAAAGGATGAATTAAAGATAAACTGAGCAATTTATTTTTCTGCTGGCAAAATCTGGCTCAGGAATATGGTGTCTTATCTGGTTGTCTACAATGCATCATCTAAATTGACTCAGCAAAGAGTGATTTACTGATAATTTAATATGACGGAATAAACTTCTGAGATACCACTGCACCCCATTTTCTCAGACATAAGTTCCCCATGAGTTGAAGGGCCTGGGAAGGGATTCTTAGATTATGGAGAGCCCCTGGGCCTGTGACGGTACCTCTGG
>NW_011889204.1:172755-174729 GCF_000151845.1 Pteropus vampyrus | reverse complement strand
TCACTAACCTGTCGGCATCTATGTGCTGGATGTGGCATTTCTCATGAAAGGAACTTGGACAAGTATCACAGCAGTATAGCGTTCCTCCCTTACGGCATACCTTACATGTATTTGAGTTTTCCGGCTAGAAGGGGAAATGATGCAGAAATCATTCAGTCGGCAAGAGCCCAGAAGGTCAACTTGCTGGGACTCTAGAACACACAACCTTTGCTCGTACCAAGGTGGCACTTGTAAATTTCTGCCCTCAAAATGGTAAGGAACAACAGTGAGCAGAGATTTCAGAAGACATTCTAGTCTGCAGTGAAGTTCAGGAGAAAGTGGCTGCATGTTAGATCAGGAAAGTTTTCCTTATGAAGACAGATTCTGACATTGAAAGGCAAGCAACAACAAAAAAGGATGAATTAAAGATAAACTGAGCAATTTATTTTTCTGCTGGCAAAATCTGGCTCAGGAATATGGTGTCTTATCTGGTTGTCTACAATGCATCATCTAAATTGACTCAGCAAAGAGTGATTTACTGATAATTTAATATGACGGAATAAACTTCTGAGATACCACTGCACCCCATTTTCTCAGACATAAGTTCCCCATGAGTTGAAGGGCCTGGGAAGGGATTCTTAGATTATGGAGAGCCCCTGGGCCTGTGACGGTACCTCTGGGTAGGAAAGACCATAGACACAGATGACCAGGGGGGTGCCAGGGAGGATGGAGCTCCTCAGCTCTGGGAGCCTGGGGAAGATGTCCCATGACTCAGCTTGGCATATGAGGGGTAGAGGTGCCATCTCTGAATGGCTAGGGAGTGTGGTAACAGCAACCACTGGGCCTGTGTATGATTTGGTGCCTTGTTATCTGTAAGGAAGGTGAAGGAGCCCACAAAATTGATTGATGCTGGATTTTCCACTAATCTTAATATGCGGGACCTCGAGCTAAACTGAATTTCATTTAGTGAAGTTAAAAATTTGACAGTGTTTGTATCTAAGTTTATACAATGAAAAAAACACAGGTTAAAAATGATAGAATTTATAAACCAAAATAAAAATTGATCAAGAAATAAGCCCATTGGTGGGCAAGAAAAATCACATTTTCTCTCTTTTTTTGGGGTGCTAACCTATATGACAATAACATGTGACTGTTATTACTACGTACTAAAATTTCTATGTAGGAAGGTCATGCGTCTGTGATGGAGAAATGCCCAGAAAGATCTGACTCCTTTCCTGGGGCCACCTGAGCAGAAAGAGAGCATCAGTCTGAGAACCGTGTGCTGGGGAAATGTTTTGTTCTATGGGTAACAGCTCTACACAGATGAAAATATCTTGTTTACACCGTGAGTTAGAAGGAGGAATTCACATCCTTGTGTGATGTATAAAATAATGCACAGACTTGGGGACTGGCCCACCCAGTGGTGGGTGGTTGGGATGCTGGTGGGTGGTGAGGAAGAGGGAAGGTGACAGAGAGACCCCTTCCACCTTTTCCTTGTATGAACACTAGGCTTTGTTCTGTGACACTCTACTCTCTTGGGTTTTGTCTCTAACATTCTGCCTCCTTCTTTTCAGATTCCTCACTTAGAATATTAGAATTCCTTTGGGCTTCATCCTATGTCCCCTGGTTGACCACAACTACTGCCATGACCACATTTGCCACCACATTTATCCCCAGAATTTGAGACCTGTGTCTCCGATCTCCTTTCAAGCCCCAAACATCCACACACTACTTTTCATCATCTCCAGTTAGATGTCTTTCATCATGTCTAAAACCCATCCTGTTCCTGACCACATTCCTTATCTTCCTGTCTTGAATCTACAACCCTTTTAGTGCTCCCCATCCCACCAAGTACCCCATCATTCACCCAGCAGCCTAGAAGTGAACATGGGTTCTGCCCTTTCCCCACCCCAGATAGCTAATCCATCATTGGTCTTGCTGATCGCAATTTTTAAATATCTCATCTCATTCTCAGTGCTTCCGTGAGGTCCACTG
>NW_011889204.1:148108-165155 GCF_000151845.1 Pteropus vampyrus | reverse complement strand
TCATTCTCCTTCCTTTGGCCTCAAGGCCTCTAAGGTCACCCCAGCCCAAGTAGCCAACCTCATTACGCACACTTCTTGATAAATTGTGGGGAGGATTGTCATGCCATCTTTCTTATGTAAAATGTGTTGTTCCTACAATTTTGCCTCTCAGAACTATTCTTTTGACACCCAGCTCAGTGCAGACTTTTCTATGAAACTGTCCTCAGCCTCAAAGTCAGAAATAACCTCCCCTGCCCTGGGGCCCTGCATCTCTTCCTGCCGGTGCCTCTTGGTGTGCAGTCCTGTGGTTATGAATGTGCAGCCTTCTTCCTGGTTAGGGACTGGAGCTCATACCTTACAGTCCCTGTGGCTTTAGATGTATCTCAATAGATATTTGCTGAGCAAAGAGCTTTTCTTTATCATTAGAATGGTGCAAGGAAGGGCCATCTGGGGTGTGGGATAAAAAGTCAGAGGGCACAGGTGTGATAAAAAGTCTGCAACAAAGACCCAGCCCAATTTGTCCACATCAGGGGGCTGATATGAGGCCCAAAGGAGAGATATTTTAAAATGCAATTTCTTTATATTCTCTTTCAAAGATGAATTTTAGATGGCTCTCAAAAGAAATAATGTTGTAATATTCTGTAATCCAGGGAACACCCATACTGATGTATTATTTTCAGTTACCTAACTCCTATGCCACTTTATATATCAGTCCCCAAAGCCTAAGATCTTTCTCCCTGCCCCATTTAAATTACTTTCTTGTGAACAGATTACACAGTGGCAACTATTAGTGGCACAGTCAAGGCCACAATTTCCTGTCCTACCTTCAAAGGTTAGGAGTTCATACACTTAGAGGATTAAGCTGTTATAAAAGCCAGCCAAGTGGTATGTCAGTAATAACATATTCATTGTGACCAGAGCGAGGAAGGTCATGATGGTTTTCTGGACACTAGGAAATGCTGCTAAAGTTTAGAGTTGGTGAATCGTGACACCATATCCTTGATTTAAGCCCTTTGTCATTGGCGTACCTCAATCAAGTGCTTCAGGGGCCATCCACCACAGCGCACGCTCAGCCTCCAGTTCTTGGATTTCTCGTGGTTTCCTTCAATTTCAAACTCCTTGAGGGTGACCAGAGTTCCATTCTCCATCCTTATACACTTCTCTGAGATCCCTGTGAGACCAAGATAAGCTGAACTCCCTTCGTCGCCAGGGAGTGCCCCCAACCATGAACGCCCTAGAACTTGGCCTCCTAGCCTGTGGTTCTGGGCCACCCACTTGGGGCTCAGAATCGGCAACACAGGAGAGCTGAGCTCCCTGTCAGGGGCCCCACAGAAGCCTGAAAGGTGAAGGCAGAAGGCGACTTCTTGCCATGTGTGGTCTCTTCTTTGACCTTTAAGTTTAAGGACAATTATCACCAACATTTACTTCTGAAAAGCATTTCACTACATTCAAAGGAGAGAAAAAAAATGAATAACTCTAAAGAATAAGGAGCAGGATTCTTTCCCTTCCCTTCTCTGAGACCCAGGATCAAGCCAGGCTGAATTTCAGAGGGGGCAGATGAGGACACACAGATGGCCATGTGGCAGCTGTCACCATAGCCACAACTGCCTCGTCTTGTACAATGTTGATCACCCAGCTAATGGCAATCTATTGTATCTCATATTTTGGACTCATGGCTATTTTATGTTGAAAGTAATTATGGAAATGTTATGTAGTGGGAAAAGTTAAATTACTCATGTACAGTATAGTCATAGGGCAAACACTGATACTCGTTGGTGCCTAAAGAACTATATTTTGGAAGGGGGGAATCAATCATGGCAGATGGACATTCGTACTGTACTTTAACAATTATAATTTGCAAATTATTTTGTATCTGTTATTCCATTTTTTTTCCCTCATAGGAATACTACGAAGCAAGTTTTATTATTACTCCTATTTTATAGAGAAAGATGTTTAGGATGAGAGAGACAGAGTTGCTTGGCCTGGACAAAACAGGCACTCTTTGAATCCAAATCTGATTCTAAATTCTGTGCCCCTTCCAGTTAGCACAGGCCATACAGATGTTACAGAAAATGAGGCTTTGAAGTGGCTGCTGGATTTCTCAAATGTGTATATTTCCCACCCTTATACTGAAGCCCTTGCTCTTGTACTGGGTGCTGGATGGGCGTCACATGGACCTTTTCTGTGGGGGAAAATGGGAGATGGCTTGGAAGGCTAATGTTTATGAATTTTTAAAGTGTGGAAAGGCCATCTTAACTCCAGCCTATCTGGAATGCTGTGCAGACAAGAGCTACCAGACCAGACCTGAAATGCTATCTTTAGAAATGTTTGCTTTCAAGCTTGGCCTTACGCTGGCATCAAAGAACCTGGATTTTGCTGAACCCATGCTTTCCTTCTGGGAGTGTGGAATTGTGGGTTTTGCTGGTTACCTATGTGACTAAGTCTGGGTAAAAACCCTGGACTCCTAGGCTCAGGGCAGCTTCCCTGATAGATGTCATTGCACGTGTGGTATTATAATTTGTTGCTGGAGAATTAAATGTGTCCTGTGTGACTCCACTGGGAGAAGATTCTCAGAAACTGGCAGCTGGTTTCCTTGGACTTTGCCCCACATGTCTTTTTTCTTTGCTGATTTTGCTTTGTATCAATGGAATAGATCATAGCCACGAGTTTGACTGTATGCTGAGTCCTGAGAGTCTTCTTAGTGAATCAGCAAACCCAGGATGGTCTTGGAGACTCCTGACACAGGTGTCTCCTCCCCGAACAACATCTTATCCATACGGATAGTTTGCAGTTGAAAGTGTAGAAGACCAGGAAACTCACCTTGTTTTATTTTATCCTTATATAAAAGCCCCTTCGCCTGACCACAGGTCACGGAGAGTATAGGAGGTTGAAAATCCATATTTTCATCTTTGGGAATTCTTGGACCTGCAGGGAAGCATTATTATTATTTTTTATTTCATCTTTCTTCTACAATGGTGCCCTCTTTTCTCCTTACCCATCTTGAGATCTTTCTTTTGCAACTTAAAAGGTTTTGAAGGAAAATTCCCCACACAGTAGTTACATTTCTAGGTCTTTCTCTTATGGCAGAGTAGATACAGAGAGATAATGTCATCTTCCATTCCCATCCTCTGAAACCCTACATAAAAGCCTTGTGTGGAAGGCTCTGTATTCCCAAGCTTGTTGGCCACAACCCCCTACTGCACAGTGATTTCCTCCTCCTGTTTTTGAGGAAGATTTCTAATTATATTATTGTTTCAAGGTTATGCAGATGGAGAAAAACCCCTCGATTTTTAGTTTTGTCTCCCCATTTGAGGCATCCACCGGGGAACAGAGAGCAGGATGGCAATGGGGCAATCCAGCAGGGGTGGTGCCTGTCTTCTCTTTGTGCCCTCTGCTTTGTTTCGTTTCTCCTTCATGTGAACTTTCTCTGTGGCTTTCCTCTGTGACGCTCAGGGCGGGTGCTCTAGCAGAAACTGCAAATTGCTCAGGAAGAGGCCTCTGCACATCCTTTGGGCAGGGGCACTGGGCTCTGATTCTGCTGAAGCAGGTGTTGAAAGTCTTGAGATGAACTTCAGTAGCAGGAGCGCCTGCTCACGCCCTTCTGGCCAACACTGAGGGATGCTCATTAAAGACACACTGAGGCTTTTCTCTGAGATGGGGAGGGTGGGCTCTCCATGGTCCTTTCAGAGTCTGTTCTGTTAGGGCTGGGGTGGGCCTAGAAATCCATTCAGTCTGATTTGCCTGCCACCCACCCATTTACAGAGGAGAAAATGGAGGCAAGAAAAGAACGAATATCAAACCGAAATCAAAGGAAGTTTAGGGATTAGGATACAAGTCCTGTACTATCACCCTGGGTCCCCCTTGTTGGGTAACCTGTGGCTCTCTACGTGAGAAAGAGAAATTCAGCTAAACAGCACGTGAGTCACACACTTTATATTTCCCTTTTTAGAAGTTATCAGTGCAGTGAAGGGAGACCTGCACAGGCCCAAGGAGGTGTGGGCTCTCTCACAGATCAACTGGCTGAAATCAACAGAGTGGGTGTTACCATCATCCTGTCATGTTGTCAAAATTGACCAAGGCAGATGAATATCCTAATGTTTGTTGCTGGCTCTATAAGCCATTTAAGAAAATTGATTGATCGCTCAAAACACAGAGTATAAAATAAAAATTTAGATGCTTTAATTATTTAAAGTATATTAATAACTTATTTTTACCTCTTTTTTTGCCTCTTTTCAAAGGCCCAGCATTGACTGGTTTTCTCCCTGTGGTAAAAAACAAACAAACATAAATATCTCTTGTTTATAACATTGCATTGCAAGTAGTAGTGTTTTACGAAAACACTATTCAAATGAAAACTTTTCAGGAGCCGGTCTAGTACTTCGATAAAAAATATCAAATCCCTAGATCAGGAGTTAGAAACTTTACTCTGGAAAGGGCCAGGTAGTAAATATGTAAGGTCCATGACCTTACGTGACATTATTAGTCAACTCTGCTGTTGTGTTGCCAAAGCATTCATAGGTAATACAGAGATAAAAAGATGAGGCTGTGGCTATGTTCTAATAAAACTTTATTTACAAAACATTTATTGGGCTGGATTTGCTTTGTGGGCCATAGTGTGCTGAACTCTAGCCTAGACATAGTTATAAAGATGACACTTAACTGAGATTCATTCTATATTTCTTTTATTAATATCTCCAGATCATTTCAAATAAATTTAAAACAGGGCTTTATGTGTTTCCTAGGCAACAGGGTGAGATGAAAATAAAGTTAGACATCAGTTGAGTGTCCATTGTGTGCCAGGAACTAGCCTTAGACTTTGCCTCTATTAATCTTCATCCTTAGAACAAATTGATCAAATAGGGACTAATACTATCCACATGTGCACAGATAAAGTAGAAAATAAATAAGGTATTGAAAATTTCCTTTGATAAAGTAACTGATAAAAGCTAGTGATATATAGTCTCAAGGAAGACCTCATGGTGGACTCTACCGATCAGATAGCTGCCACAAGCCTAAACTTGAAAGTTGATTTTTGTACTGAAAATAGTGCAAGGACTCCAAAAGTAACCCAGTGAAGGGAAACTTATATAAAATGATGCCAATGGTGACCAAAGAATTGGCCACCATGCAGCTACTAAGAGATGGTAAAATATATTGCTTCTACTATACTAGTGGGAATAGGAAGTTTCTAGCCAAATCCTCCTACCGCCTGGTTTCATGGCCAGAGAAAGAGTTTTTGACTATAACTTATCTATAATTTGACAGATCGATCTATAGATTTGAGCCAGGGACTGGCCGAGTGGGAAGCAGGATCACAATGAAACAGCCTAACAAGAGACAGTGTCTGTCTTATCTGCTTCTTTCACTTCACAGCAGCTTTCTCCTGGCTGAACGGGAAGCTCGGTGGAGTTCTAGAGTCATCTACAAATTGCACAGGGAGGAGGCTTTGCATCTTAGAACCTTTGCGTGGTGGAGAGGTGGAGAGAGAAACTGAGACTCTGACTCTATAGAAACAGATGTAAAAGTCTTAAAATGAACTTCAGAATGATGAGGTGCTGTTCCTGCCCTTCTAGCCAGTGATGTTGGAAATCTATTAAAAATTTGGGGAATCAATTAAACATACTCCTTGAGCTCCCTGTTCAGAATGCAGAAGATGTGGGAAATCTGTTCACTGGGAGATCTACAAGACGCAAAGCTGTATATGAGGCTGGGACGGGCCTTGGAGGGCAGTCGGTCTATTTATTATTATTACTGTTTGTTATTATTTATCTCACTTTATTTTACTTTACATATGCATAAACTGAAACAGAAGAGGTGAAGCACCAGACCCGAGCCCATGCGATAGCCTCAAGGTAGTGGGACATGAAGAAGGACGACTATGTCACTTGTGAGTTGCACAGTGTTTTATGGTTTACTACAGATGGCCCTTAAGCAATGCAGGGGTTAGGGGGAGACCACCCTCCATGCAGTCAAAAATCTGGGTATAACATTTGACTCTACAGTTGGCCCTTTGCACATGCAGATTCAACCAACCTCAAATAAGAAACAGTATTTTTGATCTGCAGTTGGGAATCTGTGGTTGAGAATATGAGAATACTGTTTCGATCACAGATGGTTGAATTCTTATATGTGAAACCCGAAAATCACTCAGGTGGATAGGAAGGGCCAACTGTATTTATTGGAAAAATTCTGTGTATAGGTGGACACATGTAGTTCAAATCTTTGTTGTTCGAGGATCAACTATATTTTCAGCCTGGAAAGTTACCAGTTCAGCAGAGACATCACTGCAATAACCCCTGGGCCCCAGGTTCTGGTTGTAGATTCATCACCAAATTACTTGTTTGTGGAATTATCAACTTTCAATCCCTGATGTGTCTTGGAAATTTATTAAATCTGATATATTTCTCAACAGTTAGTACAGTTACATAAAACAAATAGTGAAATAGCTTTGTTACTAAAAGCAAAGAACAAAGCATGAGAATTTAGATGTTTAGTTACTGAAAATGCATCTGACTTTTAAGATTTTACCTCTTGGTTTGCCTCTTTTATGTGGGAGTCTGTTATTCAAAGTTTGAATTCCATGTCTGCGTTTCTTTTTCACTGAGAAAACAGAAAAACAAATGCTGTGAAAAGTTGAATTCTATATGATATTGCTTTTTAAAAATTCCATTTTACTATAACTTTTCAAGGCCTTAACACATAAAGAAAAATATATAACCTATAGCCTGTACTTACCAAGCCTTAGATGTCTAACCTAGGTTCATCCTAGATTTCTTTGCCCTCACATTAATCCTAATTCATTTACACCCACATTAATAAAAAAAATTTAAGACAGAGTTTCATTTGTATCTGAAGGAACACTCTGAGTTGTTAAGTGCTTATTATGTGCTAGACACAAATGCAAGACCCTTACATCTACTAATCTATTTATGAGATAGAGACTTTTACTATCCCCATTACCAATGAAGAAACTGAAACATCCAGAAATTTAAAAAATTAAGTATAGCAATGCAGATTTCTTTGGTTGAGAGGCAAAAATCAATGGCAGCCCTAAATGAAGGCTTTTGGGCTGAAAATATAGTGAAAGTTACCACATGAATTTGGACTAAAAATTAGGGTCTAAGAAAATAACCAAGAATATATTACCTAAGGGATATTTGTAGAAATAAAAGTTGAAAGGTTAAAAAGAAGAAAGTACAATAGGGTAAATATTCCTCAGTTGGAGAAAAAAGGAGAATTTCAAGTCTTAGAAAGCCTCAGAGTTGGAAATGTCAAAGAAGAGTTGGTTGAAACCCTATCTCAGGTGAATATGCTCTCAGATTCAGCAGGCAATAAGGTGTGGGTGGAAGAACAATGAGGCGTATACACGTAGATCTCCTGAGTGCTATGTTCATCCATGTTGCTCTCTAAGGCAGAACCATGAAGTGCTCACTCTTCCATTCCTCTCCGTGTCTCTCTCTCTCTCTCTCTCTCTCTCTCTCTCTCTCTCTCTCTCTCTCTCTCTCTCTCTCTTTCCCCAGTTCTGCAGGGGAACTTCAATTTGGGCTTGTTCAGTGATAGACATCTTAGACAGACACATTGTCTTTTTATGTCCCTCTATGTCTTTCTCTGTTATTGTTGGATTCACTTTTAATTAAACCTGTTGAGGCCATATGAATTAAAGGTATAAAAGCAGTCTAGCTCAACTTACCAGAGCTCTCCTTCCTGGGAGATTTGGGGTTTAAGACCTACTAACAATGCAGAACTACTGGACTTTTCTTTCAAATTGTTCTTTGTGAATTTTCTTGCTCAAATACCACATAAGAAATAGAATAACTGTTCATGGGTCCCCTGTTCAAATACTGTTGGTACCACAGATTTTCTATAGAAGTTGTGTAAGGTGCTCCCTTATCCTTCAAGGCAAGTGAGAAGGCTTCAGCTTCAGGTAATTAATCTGTGTCTCCAGGAGTTTATAGGAGGCAGAAACATTTAAAATCTCGAGCCTGGAAAGTCTACAGAGGATGACTATTTTGGGAGCCAGCTACATGCTCACTGACAGTAACACTGTGAAGAGGCATGATTCTCATGGGCCTGTCTGGAGAAGGCAGGAGCGCATTAGTTCTTCTTAAGAGATAGTCTTTCCAGGAGGACCATTTAGATGAATGAGATGTAGACCTCTTTGGGGCTGGGAGACTAAGAGGGAAGTGGTAAGCAGTCAGCTGGAGTCCTCGTATTAAGGGAACTTCAGTTGAGAGATACTCTCTAAAGAGGGAGTCTCTGAAGAACCCACAAATGTAGCTCATGCATTCACCATATCTGCGGGGATGGGGGGTGATCTATTATAAGATGACCGTATCTGCACCTTACCACTTCCTTCTCTCCTTCTTCCCCAAACTCGAATTAGCCTAAAGCAATAGATACTGACTGGAGATAGAGAAGAAGCGTGGATGAGAGAAGAGCTTGGCCGTGCCCAGCTATCACTTCTGGACTCTCTGATGAAAGAGAAACAAATTATGTGATTTAAGCCACTGTACTTTGGGATATCTTTGTTACAATGACTCAGTTTATATTCTAAATAACCCATTACTTATGATGCCCACAGGAGATTTGGGAGCCGTGGCAAAGACAGGGTGTGGCAGGAAGATCAAGCGTACAGTAAGTTCACAGGTATGAATCCTCACATTTATTCTTACCTTTGTGGAGACTCTTTATTTTACATGTATATCTTTTCTTTTCTCCTTCAAACAGAAAAGAATCATTTAGAATTATAAATAAAGATTTACAAGCTTTATACGTCAGTAACCTTCGATTATTTTATTTTTAGGTCTTCATTCAACTTTTGTGGGGATAAATCCCCAGCTACCAATGTACCATCTTGGTTGTCACCACACTGAAAACAATAATAGCAACAAAATAACCTAGATTTACACAGCACCAGCCATTTACAGTATGCTTTTCCGTAGTTACATAAGGTTTTCTCATTCACAATAAGGAAAATGTAAAAAGCAGCTGAAATCAGGCAGAAGGTGACAGCAAAAGAGAGGGAATGTCAAGGAGGTGAAGGAACAGTAGATTTTAGACATCACCAGAAAATTATACACCCTGGAATTCAGAGGCTTGCTTTGGAAAGCTAAAGCTCTAATCCATGTTTATAATAGCCAGAATTTAAGAAATACATACAAGAAAAGATCCATCGGGAAAATGAAGACAAATTTAGAAGGAGAATAAAGGAGACTAGATGTTTCATAAATTAGAGTGAAGGACATAGATTATAGAAAGTAGAAAAGGAAATGAGGAAGTTTCAGAACAATTAAGAAAGGTTAGAGAGGAAAATAATCAATGAAAGACAATGAACAATTCAGTAGAGTTTTTAAAGAAGAAAATCAAAATAATAGAAGAAATACGTGAAGATAAATTTAAGAAAAATGCTTTTGAAATTATAACAATAATTGAATACACATACATAAGTAAATATATTTTCACCTTGTACAAGAGGAAACTGACTCTAGTCAACCCTGAGATATAGTCTAGCAAATTTACTGAACTTTAAAGACTAAAAAAAAAAAAAATAGAAGAGAAAGACTAGGTAAAAAGATCAAGTCATATTTTCAAGGGAGAGGGATCTTATCGGCTCTAGAATTTTCCACAGCAAGATTTAATGCCACAGGAAGGTGGGAAAAAACCTACGAAATACTTCTAGAAATAATGAGTGAGAAAATTATTTCACAGATATAAATAACAAAAACAAATACTTTTGAATAGGAAAAATTCGGGAAATATTTTTCCTATGGGTCCTTATTGAGAAAACTCCTAGAGAATCCACTTCAGCAAATTAACACAGGACTGGAAAAGTTTTGAAATTTTTATTTTAAAATAAAAGTGGTGAGTGAAGTGACAAACCAGAATGTTAAACATATATGCCATGAAATGATATAATAACAAAAAATAAGTGGGAGGAAGAGAGAAATATGGGTGGTAGAACAAGGTCCTTGTCTGTTTTATGGCTAGGAGTCATAGAGTGTTATTTGGGCAAATTAGGACGTATGGGCATGTCTTGTTTTTTGCACTTTGTTTTATTGTACTTCACAGATGGTTTTTTTGGTTTGTTTTTTGTTTTGTTTTGTTTCACAAATTGAAGGTTTGTGGCCACCCTGCAATGAATAAGTCTATTGGCACCATTTTTCCAATTTGCAATTGCTCATATCCTGTCTCTGTGTCACATTTTGGTGATTCTCACAATATTTCAAAATTTTCATTATTATTATTTTGTTATGGTGGCTTGTGATCAGTTATATGTGATGTTACTATTGTAATTGTTTTGGGGTGCCATGAACCGCACCCATATAAGAGAGTGAATTTACTTGTTATTGTGTGCATGCTGACTGCTTCACCAACTGGCCGTTCCTTCATCTCTTGCCCTCTCCTTGGCACTCCCTATTCTCTGAGACACAACGACATCAAAATTAAGACAATTAATAATCCTATAATGGCTCTAAGTACTCAAGTGAAAAGAAGAGTCAAACATCTCTCGCTTTAAGTCAAAAGCTAGAAATGATTAAGTTTAGTGAAGAAGGCATGTCAAAAGCTGAAACAGGCTGAAAGCTAGGCCTCTTGTGCCAAACAGTTAGCTAAGTAAATGCAAAGGAAAAGTTCTTAAGGAAATTTAAAGTGCTACTCTAATGAACACGCAAATGATAAAAAAGCAAAACAGCCTTATTGCTGATATGAAGAAAGTTTCAGTGGTCTAGATAGAAGAGCAAACCAGCCACAATACTCCCTTAAGCCAAAGCCTATTCCAGAGCAAGGCCCTGCTCTCTTCAATTCTCAAAAGGCCAAGAGAGGTGATGAAGCTGCAGAAGAAAAGTTTGAAGCTAGCAGAGGTTGGTTCATGAGGTTTAAGGAAAGAAGCCATCTCTATAACATAAAAGTGCAAGGTGAAGTAGCATGTGCTGATGTAGAGGCTGCAGCAGGTTATCCAGAAGACTTAGCTAAGATAATAAATTAAGGCGACTACACTAAACAACAGATGCTCAATGTAGACGAAACAGCCTTCTTGATGTTGGAAGAAGATGCCACCTAGGACTTTTATAGCTAGAGAGGAAAAGTCAAGGCCTGGCCTCAAAACTTCAAAGGACAGGCTGATGCTCTTATTAGGGGCTAATGCAGCTGGTGACTTTAAGTTGAAGCCAGTGCTCATTTACTTTTCTGAAAATCCAAGATTCTTAAGAATTATGCTAAATCTACTCTGCCAGTTCTCTATAAATAGAACAACAAAGCCTGGATGACAGCACATTTGTGTACAACACAGTTCACTTAATATGTTAAGCCTACTGTTGAGACCTACTGCACAGAAAAAAAAAATTTCTTTTAAAATATTACGACTCATTGACAATGCACTTGGTCACCCAAGAGCTCTGATGGAGATGTACAATGAGATTAATGTCATTTTCATGCCTGCTAACACACCATTCATTCTGCAGCCCATGGATCAAGGAATAATTTTGACTTTCAAGTGTTATTATTTAAGAAATACATTTTATAAAGCTATAACTGTCATAGATAGTGATTCCTCTGTTGGATCTGAGCAAAGTAAATTGAAAACCTTCTGGAAATAATTTACCATTTTAGATGCCATTAAGAACAGTCTTGATTCATGGGAAGAATGAATATGAACATGAATAGGAATTTAGAAGAAGTTGTTTCCAACCATCATGGATGACTTTGAGAGGTTTAAGACTTCAGTGGAGGAAGAAACAGCAGATGTGGTAAAAATAGCGAGAAAACTAGAACCAGAAGTGAAGCCTAAATATGTGACTGAATTGCTGCAATCTCACGATAAACCTTTAATGGATGAGGAGTTGCTTCTTATGGATGAACAAAGAGAGTGGTTTTTTGAGATGGAATCTCCTCCTGGTGAAGATGCTGTGAAGATTATCGGAATGACAATAAAAGATTTAGAGTATTACATAAACTTAGTTGATGAAGCAGTGGCAAGTTTTGAGAGGATTGATTCTATCTTTGAAAGAAGTTATACTGTAGGTAAAATGCTATCAAACAGTATCAGATGCTACAGAGCAATTGTTTTTGGAAAGAAGACAATCAATGTGGCAAACTTCATCGTTGTCTTATTCTCAAAAATTGCCAGTTACTCCAACCTTTAGCAACCAACACCCTAACCAGTCAGCAGCTATCAATATTGAAGCAAGACCTTCCACCAGCAAAAAGATTATGACACACTGAAGCCTCAGATAATGCTTAGCATTTGTTAGCAATAAAGTATTTTAAAATTAAGATACGTAAATTTTTTAGATAATGATATCGCACATTTAATAGGTTGCAGTGCAGTCTAAACATAACTTTTATGTGTACTGGGAAACCAAAAAATATGTATGACTCGCTTTATTGTGATATTTGCTTTATTGTGGAGGTCTGGGACCAAACTAGTGGTATCTCCAAAGTGTGCCTGCAGTACTTTTTTTCCGAACTAACATTGCAAAGTCTGTATTTTTTGCCATGTGGCCACTGAAGTCTCTGCTCAGTTAGTCAGCTAGTGACTGGAAAGAGATTTCCTTAAATACCTAGAACTAATAAGTCTCTTAGTCTTTGCCAAGGGGCTTCAAGCATGTATTGATGTAAGCTAGGTAGTTCAAAGCTTCATCTTAGTTCTCACTTCCTGCTTGCACAGAGCTGCAAGGCCAGCCAGAGGTGATAACTCAGGGCTTTCTTAGGTCTTTCCTGAGTGTGTGCACAGCCCTGGGTAGGTGTACTTCCCTAGACATGTCTGTAGGCTTCTAGATGGTCAGGAATATGTTGGAGCCTTATATATAGATACATATCTACACTCTATATATTACATGTAATATATAGTTATGTATATAATATATAGTTTTACTAATATGCTATATATTTATAATTTATATATTTATTTATATATAAAATATATTTTATATATTTATATAAAGTTATATTATATAACTATTTCATAGATATATTTATATATAATTTATATTTTATTTATAATTTTAATATATTTATTTATGCATAATATATTCATATTTATCTAATGAAATGTTTCTATATGGTATACAAACATTTATATAATATATAATTACATTTTATAAATAAATAAAATACATAAAATGTATTTATACATACATGATGGAGCATTGCGTGTGTGTGATTGCATATGTGTTTTCGTAACACACCCAGTTTTGAACACCTCCACTGCTACCAGCTTAGTCCAATCCACCATCACTCTTGCCTAGACCACTATAGAATGTAAATTTAATGATATTTGTTCACTTATTTATGGAATTTACAGCTACCGGACTGGTTGAAATCCCTAGGGAGAGAGTATAGTTAGAGATGAGGAAAGCACCCAGGTCCAGACGACAACCTCCCAGTCAGAAATGCCAGGATCAGGTGACCACTGCAGGCCACCTCAGACGAGCCATACCAGCTCCATCCTCCTGACTGGAGAAGCCAGATTGTTGGGACAGATCCCTTCAGATCTAAGGCCCAGGCTCCTCGGAAGAGGTTCACCTCCTCTTCTACCACTGCTGTTCACACCTGCTGCCTACCCCTGCCTCACTCATGAAGTCAGCAAAGCCACTCGCCTATGGTCAATCTGTACAGTTCCTAGGAACATGGGGTCTAGAGGTATCTCAGCCCCATAACAAGATTCACAGAGAACCCTCATCAGCCAACAACATTGATTACTACATCACTATTTATGACAAAGACTCAACAACGAAAAATCACCAACCTTCTAATTTGTAGTTTCCTGACATTTCTTTATCCCTCAGTTTCAGCAGGGCGAGAGAATATGGAGGTTCCCACCTTGCAGATAGCCCCTGAGGTTGCTGAATTGTGGGGCTGTGTCAACAAGCATCTGTGTCACTGGGAACCAGTGTTGTGACTGTACCCTGGGCTATGTTGCAAATGGGCCCTTGACTCTTTGCCTCTGGATGAAACTTAGAGCATAAAAAAGAAAAGAAGCTGAGTTCACTGCCTTATTCTGTGTAAGTAGGGGGTCACTGAATTTACTGCCACGTCCTATAGAGTGAGCTTTGGGAACTTCATCTGCACTCAACAAGTTTCTACCCAGTATTTAGCATGAACATGAGCTCAGCCAAAGTCTTTCAAAGTCTTGACCTCTCTGTGGTGAACACACAATGCAATGTATATATGACATAAAGAATTACAGAAAGAGATGGAGGAAAAGTCCCCTCCACCTATAACTGTGGAAGGAAGAGAACATTCTGCACTAAAAAACTAATACAAAGAATCTGATTTCACAGTGTTAAATTGAAAAATTTCATAAGAAGATATGTCTTGTAAAATATGGAGATGTGTCTACTCATAACTATTATCAATTTATTTTGTTCTCTTCATATAAATGGATCCATGAAAGAGTTATTTGAAGGGGTCTTGTAAAATTTCCCCAAATTAGAAATTATTGATACTTCTCATAAAACTAGTTTCTTAAGAAAGTTAATTTTGACTGACTGTCTTAATAATTTTTGGGACTGATCACACTATTTTAAGTGATCTGAATCCCTAAATTGTATAAATACCTGTGAGATTTTACATTAAATCAGAAAAAGGCTTTTGGCATTCTAATTTCCTCATGTGCAAGTAGGTAATAAAATGACAGATTTCCTATTTAAATAAACATTTTGAGAGTACACAGAAAAAAATGGCATAGATGATAGAGGCTCTGTTCACCCCTCTGGCGACCAGATCAAAGTTGTGATGGAAACAAGAAGCAGCAGCAAGGAAAAATTGCCTGAGATCTAGATGAATAAGCCATACAACTAAGGAGAATCCAAGAAAGCACCCTGCAACGGCAGAAGGTAGGACGGGGTGAGGACGCGGGGCCACCCGGTCCGAAAGGCTGAGTGAGACGGAGGCTGCAGCAGCGGCAGCAGCAGATGCCTCTTGAAGGGGCCGTGTCCGCAAGTGGATTTTTGTGGTGACAGACCTGCTCGCTCTGAGCACCAGTGTCGATTAGGCTGTGCACAGGGGCACCAGGGACTTACAGAGAGATATCGTCTGAGTGAGGGCCGAGGTAAGACTGTATAGAAGTGCTGGCGGTATCCATTGTTCCCTGTTGAGCCCTCCTCACTCCTAGTGCGGACACAGTGCCTCTGTAGCCGTAACGTCATCAAACTGGGTAACAGAGGTTGCTCAGCCCAGAAGATTCCCGCCTCCCCCAACTTGGGCCCCATCCAAGCCACATCCAGGTGTGTCCTCGGCGAGTCAAGTTCTCCTTGCTGAGACTCACACTGGAGGCAGCTGGCCTTGGTTTCTGGTGTGGCCTTTTGAGGCAACTATAAGCACAGCATCTGTGGATTGCTTGCTGAATCTTAACAGGTGGCCCCGGAGGGGTAGAGGCTTGGGCTAAGTTTGGCCTACAGCTGAACCCCTCTTAGGTCTGTGCCACTGGACACCTACCTCACAAATCTTCGCTAATAAGACCGGGAGACTATGTACTGTTTGCTTAGTACATAGAAACAGACGTGGAAAGGTAGCCAAAATGGGAAGACAAAGAAGCAGAAACCATATGAGACAACAGAGCAGAGATCCAGAAATAATGGAGTCAAGTAATCTAACAGATGCAGAATTCAAAACACTGGTTATAAAGATGCTCAATGAACTTTTTGGAAGCGTAGATAAATTCAATGAGAACTTCAACAAAGAGATAAAAAACATAAACACAGAAATGGAAATTATAAAAGGGAACCAGTCTGAAATAAAGAACACATTATCTGAGTTGAGAGGTATATTAAATGAAATAAACAAAGGAATAAACAAAGTAAATAAAGAAAAGGATCAAATATCCTATCTAGAGGATGGGAAAGCCAAGGACATGCAAGTAGAATGGCAAGAGATATGATGCCACGACTATAAAAATAACTTAAGGAGCATATGGGACACTATTAAGGGTCCAAATATCCGTCCGATCAGTGTAACTGAAGACAAGCAAGATGTTGAACAGCTGTTTGAAAAAATAATGATGGAAGACTTCCCTAAGCTGGTGAAAGAAATGAACATAAAACCCCAGGAAGCTCAGAGAATTCTAAAAACCAGGGATCCAAAGAGGCCCACATTAAGACACGTCATAATTAAAATGTCAAAGGTTAAATACAAAGAAAGAATATTAAAAGCAGCAAGAAAAAACAACAACAACAGATAATTACTTATAAAGGAACACCCATAAGACTGGCAGCTGATTCTCAAAAGAAGCTATGCAGGACAGAAGGGCTTGGCACAAAATATTCAACAGGATATTGTTGTAGACCTGGGATCTACAATCAAGAATGCTTTATCCAGCAAAGCTATCATTTAGAGTTGAAGTACAGGTAAAGAGCTTCACCACCAAACCAGTATTCCAGGAAATGTTGGAGGGACTTTTTTAAGAAGAAAAAATACGAAAGACTCACTTCAGATTAAAAGACACACACAGACTAAAAGGAAGGAGATGGAAAAATATATTGCTTTGATGGACCTTGAAGGTATTTAAGTCAGACAGAAGAAGATAAGCACTATATGATTTCACTTATATGCGGAATCTAAAGGAATAAAAAGAACAAACTATTCAAAAACAGACTCACAGATATAGTGGACAATTTGGTGGTGGACAGAGGGCAGGGGGTTTGGGGGGCTGGGAGAATGGGGTGAGAGGTTAAAGAAGTACAAATTAGTAGCCGATGGGGTTGGGGAGCACAGCATAGGGAATGCAGTTAGCATTAATACATTGGCTAGGTGGAGGGCCAGGGAGGGAGGGAGCAATTGGGGGGATCATTTTATGAACTATATAGATGTCTAACCAATGTTTAATTGAAACTAATTAAAATAAATAAATTAAAAAATATTTTTAAGAGCTATTCTGTAATGGGGAAAAAAAAGATACTCATAGTAGCAAACAAATTTGTACCACATACAAATTTTTTTTTTTTAAAGTATAAGAAAATTCTTAATGGAAGAACATTGAATAACCCATGTTTAAATGGGTAGAAGTCTCTGTGCTCCCCAAATTAATCTGCAAATTTAATGCATTTCTGAGCAGAAGTTTCAATGAACTTAG
>NW_011889204.1:146348-146773 GCF_000151845.1 Pteropus vampyrus | reverse complement strand
GAATAACCCATGTTTAAATGGGTAGAAGTCTCTGTGCTCCCCAAATTAATCTGCAAATTTAATGCATTTCTGAGCAGAAGTTTCAATGAACTTAGGAAGGAGGTGAGGAAAATCTCTCTGAGTTGATTCTAAAATTCACCCCCAGTGAGTCAATAGGATGATGGTAACTCTGAGCTCTACTTTGTTTCCTGTAGCCCCTCTGATTGCAAAACAACAACTAGTGTATAAACAGGTAAAGTCCCTGTGCCATCAAAGTGATGATTCAAATCACGATGTAGTTGTGGAAGGAATGTTTTAATAATTCCTACACCACATATACACAAAGAGGCAAAACCCAGGTTTTATAGGTGGAAACAGTAAAATGATCAGATATTTCAAACACCCTAGAATCAAATATAGAATAAGGTTTTCAAAATCTTCAGCTA
>NW_011889204.1:142574-145028 GCF_000151845.1 Pteropus vampyrus | reverse complement strand
AAACCCAGGTTTTATAGGTGGAAACAGTAAAATGATCAGATATTTCAAACACCCTAGAATCAAATATAGAATAAGGTTTTCAAAATCTTCAGCTAGAAATGTTTGTTGTAAATACGATAGGAAACCCCAAAATTAGAGAGAAAAAGCTGACAAATTTGACTACAATTTTGTAACTTCTCTAGGACAAAAGATTTTATTAATAAGTTGAAAACAAGAACACCAAATGGAACAACATACAAGGAACATATATGAGCGAGATTTAATGTATGTATATCACATAAGAATTTCTGTTTATTGAGCACAGTGAGATGAAGCTGAACACAACAGCAGGAAACACTGACAGCGTTCTATAACAAAGAAATCTGTGAAGAAAAACAAATGACCAATAACAAATGAAAAAGCTCAAACATACTAAAAACGAAAATAGTGCATGTTAAAGCACCCTTAAACAAGACTTTTTATAGCTCATAAAAGAGTTGTGTTATAATTGTCTAGGTATAATATATTAATTTTAAAAAGCAAGAAAAGGAAAAATATGCATAAAATTAGCCTATTTAGATAAATAAAACTATATTCCGAAATGAACTAATATATAGAAAAATTCTGGAAAGATATACCAATGTTTATAAGCAGCATATATTTTAAAATCAGAATAAAGAGCAACATGAAGATAATTAGCATTTTGGAAAAAATAATTACCTTAAAAAGCATTTTTTTTGTCTTATGAAAAATATGGAAAATACTGATAATAAACTTTAGCATTGAAAAATAGTTCACTTGTAACATAAAAATTAAATAAATTCTTATTCACTCTTACTTCTTTTCTCACTTTGTTTTTCCAAAGTCGAGTTGTATTCAATATCCATGGCATCTAGAAAGTAATAGGTGATGGTCAGAGAACTGTAATTTATAAATAAAAGTTACAAATCCTATGACAATTCACACTGGAAGGCTTGCGCTTGTAACGATGTTCTGATATCACTTCCGTTTTCCTTCTAAAGGAATCAGACAGGTACAAGTCGATACCTAAGGTCTTTATTTCTCTGAGACTTTGAACAAACTCTTCATTACTTATGTGCATCACTTTCCTCATTTACGAAATAGGGATAGCAAAAGTTATCCTGTTCAAGCTTTAGATATTTTTATATAGATTAAATAAATAATCTTATTTAAAAAAATTAATGAAAAATTACTATATAAATCACTAGCAAGGTGAAGGGCATACTTCAAAACTATATGTCGAGTTTAAGAATAGTTATCTGAGGTCTTTTTTCCTGACAGGTAGCAGGACCATTTCTTTGTCTTTTGAGGCCTTTCCAAGGTTGTGACAAAGTGACACTATTATCTGTCAACAGAAGAATACTTAGATTTCTTTGCTCCATGAACAGGGGTGGAAGTCACTAAACACTACACTTTGGTATTGATATGCTAATATAGTGAGTGAGATACTTCCATTTTTTTTTTTTTACCAGTGTATTTCTACTACATCGTATAATCAACCACATATAACCAACAGGACCCATTCTGTTAAACACAACTGTAATCATGATCTCTTGCCTCCCCGAAAGGGTCAAGTCAAATACACGTAGAGAATGGGATTTCGACATGGACTGGACCCCTTCTTTGTCAAAGTGTGCTCAGAGTCAAGTGCGGCAGGAAACGAGAGCTCTAATTTCAGATTCCTGACGTCCTGCAGCCCGGGCCCTGTGACTCTCACCTTTATCACTGACACACTCCCAGCTGGTGAGCTGCCTGGAGTTCTTGAACCCTGACCCTCTACCACAGACATACCCAGGGTCTGTGGTATCTGCTGAAACACCTCCACCCCAAGACTCTTGGGCAGTCTTACCCATCATGTCAGATGCGTGGCTACCTTCTGTCCTTGCTTCTTGGCTTCTGGGCACACCTTTTGAAAAACACATGACACAGGAACACTTCTCAATTCCAAGTTCTTGGAGCTCTGCTCCTATGTTATGATTGGTAAAAAATTTTAATTTCCACCCCCTGCCCTCCCACCGTCCTCCTTTTCTTCACTCCTACATCAAAGGATGGCTCTACCTCTGAAATCTCTTTGTCAGTGTTGCTTCTCATTGTCTCTGTCTTTTCCTTTCAACCTTTTTTTCTCTATTATCTTTTTCTCTTTGCCCCAAACTTGTATCTTTGTTTTTCTATTTTTCATTTATATGCTTCTTCTATCCATTCTTTAATGACATTTTTTACAAATGTTTGTATTTATCTTCATGTGATGTTATTCTTTTTTCAGAAATGTCATTACGTTTATATGTCTACACATATGTATATATAATTCAATTATTAAAATAATTTTTTGCAAATATTTTATATAAATACTCTCATAAACTAACTTTTGCCAGACAAATTTTTAAATGTTGGAATAATGAAAATGAACAGTTCTTTCCATTCACTCAACAAGCTTGCTAGGCTTCTCTCATGTGC
>NW_011889204.1:124723-142524 GCF_000151845.1 Pteropus vampyrus | reverse complement strand
TTCTCTATTATCTTTTTCTCTTTGCCCCAAACTTGTATCTTTGTTTTTCTATTTTTCATTTATATGCTTCTTCTATCCATTCTTTAATGACATTTTTTACAAATGTTTGTATTTATCTTCATGTGATGTTATTCTTTTTTCAGAAATGTCATTACGTTTATATGTCTACACATATGTATATATAATTCAATTATTAAAATAATTTTTCGCAAATATTTTATATAAATACTCTCATAAACTAACTTTTGCCAGACAAATTTTTAAATGTTGGAATAATGAAAATGAACAGTTCTTTCCATTCACTCAACAAGCTTGCTAGGCTTCTCTCATGTGCAAGGTGCTGAGGTGGACACTATAATGAGATAATGATGCAGAGTACAATGAAGTGTCAGAGCTTGTCAATCTTAAGAGTAACCATGAAACTGACACATAAAGAAGTGAGTATATCAAAAGATGAGGAATGTAAGGACACAGATTGGACAAGATACCCTGGGGAACATAAGTCAGGAAAAACTAGCCTAGTTTGAGGTGAAGGATCTCTTCCAGAGAACAAAGCAAGAGTTAGCCAGATTAGGGAGGAAGGAGGCCAAGAGAGTAGCCCTAAGTAGATGGAGAAGCATGAGCAAAGGTCTAGATTCAGAAAGTGCAAGTAACCAAAGGAGTTTAACATGTCTGAACACAAAGTAGGAAAGTGAGTGGCAACAATGAGGATGGAAGAAAAGGCAGGAGCCTTGACGTAGGTGGCTTTGGAGGCCGTATGAAAGAGAATTGACTAAAGAAAATTAAAGGACATTGGATTTTATGTAGAATAGCAGCATGGACATATTTGCATTTTTGAAAGATCAGTTTAGCTAAATTACTTAGAATACATTTGCTGGGAACAAGATTGAATGCAGGAAGGCAAACAGGAGCCTGTAGCTCTAGTTCTAGTGAGAAGTGATATAGACAGGGGCTAGAGTGATAACATTGGGTATGGAGATGCAGGGACAGATTAGAGACATTTAAAAGGAAGAATTGGTAGAATTAGGTTACAGAGAGGTGTACTGATGTCATTGATGACTCTGAGAATTTGAACTTGAAAGAATAGGTAAATTAACAGTGTGTTTTAGAGATAGAGAACACTAGAAAAGCAGATGCTGGTTTTAGGGGGAAAGATGATATGCTCAGTTTTGGAAGGGTTGTGTTTCAAAGTGTTGAAAGACATCTTAGTGGAGAAGGACAAAGTCTTCAGAACCTTGGCCAGAGGTCTTTCTGACACCTGGGTGAATGAGTTTAGACGCTTAGAAGACAGGGCTGGGTTGGAGATGCATGTTTAGGAACCTCAGGTTGTGAACGGTGATGGAAGCCATAAGAGTGGATGAAATACACGGTGAGATCTCTTGTAATCTGAGTGAGTTACTGGGGCCACTTTGATACCTGGGGACGCTTTACAGTGAAAACTCACCGCCAGGGTGAACCACCCCTTGTGCCAACATTGCTTTTGTCTCATGATCATTTTAGACTCCATGATTCCTCTCTCTCTCTCTTTTCTCCCTTTTACACTGCTACTTTTTCTCTACGATTTTCTCTCATTTTTTAACCCTGTCTCTACATAGTTTGCTTTGTGCCTCATCTATTTTCTCTCCATTTATTACCCCCTATGCATCTCATCCCCATCTATTTTTATATGCTTCTATCTCTGCATCTCGTGTTATTATTGAAGTAATCTTTCCACCACCACTTCACTTTCTGTTTTCTCTTTGCTTCTCGTCTGTTTTTCTCTATCTTATCTTGATCCTTCTTTTTTTTACAATTGCATTCTTTGTCTTTATGTTTTCTTCATTATGTTCATCTTCATCTCACAGATTACTACTTTCATCATCACCAAATTCCTGCTCTTTTGACATTGACTGCTATGACTTTTGCCAGTTCCCTATGAGCTTTCTACCTTTCAGACCTGCCAGTCAATCATGGACTTTATTACCATATTTCTGGGAAACTTCTGAGACATATCTTGAAAATCATCCCACCTCCCCCACCTGGTGATATTCAGATTCCATGTCCACTTAGAAAAACTTGAAACTTACTCAGATACCTTTACATTTCCATTCTTTGTCCTTACATTATCTATTCAGTGTCACCTGTCTCCATTCAGGAGCCCAGCTCTTCTTCCTTTTTGACTTCCTCAAGCCTGATGACGTAGTCCTAATCCGTGCACAAGTCTGTCTCTATGTGAGTGTATGTTAATTTGTGTGCGCATGGACAGCCATGTTTTTGGGGGAGAGGTAAGGTAGAGGAGGAAGAGTTTATCCACTGTACATACAGGAAAACAAAGATAATTGGTAATTAGTATCAGAATGGGTTTCTCCACCACATGCTAACAGGCTGGCATCATTTCTCACTCTCTTCTCTGTTTATTTGAAGAGATTTGAATCCATAGGACACTGAAGGGAAATAAGGAAATGACAGACAGCAGATGGTGACCAAGGAACATTCTTCAATGTGGTCATGCTTAATCATGTTCACAGCTCAGACAAGCTGAGAAAAAACACACCTCCAATGACTACACCTCACGTCCAAAAGATATTTGTTCTGTCTCTTTTTCTATCCAACCATACTTCATTCTCTTCCTGTTTCTCAATTTTCTGCTCATTGCTCTGCCTTACACGTTTCTATTTCTATCACTTTGATTCTGTGAGCTCATCCCCCTGATTTCTCTTTTCTCTTGTGCCGCTTTCTCTTCTTTTCATCAGTGATACTGTTAATATTTGTTCATTTTTATTTCTCTGTTCATCTTTTTTAGATTTATTATTTTAGGTGTTTTGTATACCATATAGCTGGCTTTCTTCCTACCTTTTTTTTATGATTGTCATTTTCCCTCTCCATCTCTATATATACATATTTCAATATCTGCCTGTTACAGTAACAATATTGGTGGTTATATATCTATCAATATATACACATATGTATGTATATATGTATATATAAACTTATACACATATATATGTGTATATATATATTTATTATTGTAGTTAAATAAGTTTTCCTGCATCAGGCACAGATACATCCCCCTGTGAATATGCCAGGTCCCTTGCACCTCCTCTTTGGACATTGATCATGTGACATAGCTCTTACCCTCCTTTTTGTTACATACAACAGTCACCCTTCTTGACCCTTATACATTTGTACTTCAATTTCCTCATTCCAAAATGGGGACAGCAAGAGTTAGCCTGCCTAAGTCTTAAAAATTTAATGATGACAAAATAAGATCTTATTTGCCAAAGTACTTCAAAATAACATGATAAGATCCAATTACAATGTAATGGGCATCTGTCCAAAACTATACTAAAGTTTGAGAGTGGTTGGCCTGAAGCTTTTATTTCTGTTTATAATTACATAGCAAGACCAGTTATCTTTTGAGGCTTTTACAATTATAAATATTATTAATGTCAAGCAATATATCACTATAGAAATCAAAGATCTTAGTGTAAGCAGGCTTGACAGTAAGTATTAAAAAAAGATCTCACCTTTTTGGTAATTACTGCTTCTACAACAGAGATATATACATACATTTAGTCAATAAGACTTAATCCACTAAAATGAGTTTATAATAATTTCCTGCCTCCTTCCATTTCCTAAAATGTCTAAAGGAGTTCTCAGGATTAACTGGATACAGGTAGTCAAGGTGCTCAGAATAAATGCAACTGGAAACAGTAGCTCTTAATTTCTGACATTTGCAGGACAAGGGTTGGCATCCTAACCTTCTTTACCTGACTCGTGTCTTAGGGCTGAGCTAGAAGTTTCCTGATGCTCTTCTCTGTTATTTAATTCTGAATAGTCACCATCGTTGATTCCTGCAGAAATAAATAAAAATTCTTCACACTCTCGGCCTGTGTCCTAGGAACAAATTTAGCATGGAATCTTTAAAAGGAAAATTGGAAAAGGGAAACCCGTGTAGGAGGGGTAGGAATAGTCTAACCACCAGGATACCTATGGCTCCATTTGACCTGTTGGTCAAGGTTGTTCCAGAAACCATCCCCAAGGCTAGGACTAGGGAAAATTTTGCTGTAGAAGGCACTCCCTTTTGTCACCATTTCTTATGCTTCTTACTCTTTCCACTGATTTACACATACTTCTTCAGCTTCCAGCTCTGTTTCTTATCTGGTAACCATGGAAGCAACATTTTCAAGATGTCAGAGCCTCCATGGGCTGGGCCCTCAATGACCATGTGGAGCAGAGCGCCCTCCACCCCGGGAACTACTTTTTCCTTTTATGTGAGTGAACAATAAGTTTGTGTTGCTCTTGTGCCATTGAACTTTTATCCCCATTAGCCCAGCCCACTTAATGCAAAACGTCTAATGTGCGTCATCCAAAACCACAACAAATGACTTTTTTAATTTTAAAGGATATAATAAAAGATTTGAATGAAGCTTTTGTAGCAAAGAAAGCCATTTATTGATTGTTCTTACGTCTTTTCTTATTGCTCATCTCCCAGGTAGATTGGTTTCCAATATCCTCAGGATCTAGGAAGTAAAGGGGAACACAACCAGTAATCCATAATGAAATGAGTTGAATCTTATGACTCTTCACATTGTAGAAGATTTGGAACATGAAAACATGGTGATGATCATTTCTATCTCTTTCTATCTAAAGGAAAGAGATCACTACCAAATGGAGCAAAGATCCACAGTCTTTTAGTCCCATAGCAAAAATCAAAGAAGTTTCAAAACTGAACATTTTTTTTTCATGGTTTTATAGCTAATTTGGCAGTGAATCTGGATTTGAGCTGCCACAAGTCCATATAAACTCTTTATTTATCATACTTGTGAATTCCTGCAATTTGATAAAGGAATGTTAATTTAGTATATTTCAGAATGGGATTTTGCCCCAGACCCTGTTGGGGTGTTTTGCAACATATAGGGTATAAACCACAGTATCTTTCTAAAACAATAAAGCATTATTATTTCACATCTGGCTTCAGAGTTTTTAATAAAGGATTATGGATGTTTGCTAGGAGTCCATGTTGTTAGTTCTGCCTCTACCAGGAAATTCCCATGTGTGATGTATAAAAGATCCTTCTATGTTTATTGTGGGAATTTCACCATATGTGGGATGGGAGAACAATGGTTATCTGGCCTACTTTTAGTTGTTGTAAACACCAAAGGATATTTTCTTTGCAAAGATATTTTCAGATAACACTATCTAGGCCAGTAGCATGTTGGGGGTCATCTGTTGAAAGGTATAAATTAAATTTGATGGTAATAACCAGAAATTTTTCCTTCTGTCAATAAAGAGCAGAACCAGAGTCTATTGAGTTTTGAACAAGTTTTTGACAAAAACGAACCATAGCTGATTGTCCCATTTCTCTGCTCTCTGCAAAATGGGTGGTAAGGGTGGATGTCACTGTGTAATCCAAAGCTTTGGGGGATAGTGTAGTAAGGAATATGTAGTAAGATGGCACTGACTTTCAGCTAGAGCCACCTGGTTAAGCCTGAATTCATGATTTCTTTCTTTGCAGTTTCCAAAATGGCCACATGGGATGGATGCAGAGAATGGTTCCTGGGCTGTGGTGTGTGCTCAGAAAAACAGGAGCTCTGAACTCAGACTCCAGATGTTCTGGGGCCCAGGGACGGTGGTCCTTACCCTTATCAGGACCACTTCTCAGCTCAGATCTCCAGGCTCTGAAGGGCACCGCGTCTGCACTAGACTCTGAGGAGTCATCAGATCTTCTCACTGCAGGAGGAGCAAATGTCCCTTGAAGGTCTAAGTGTATGACAAAGGAACTAACATAGGAAAAAGTTGGGAAGCTCTGAAAACCTAGGGCAAGACCCTCCCTCCTTCACACATCCATGATCTGCCTTTTGTATTCATGGGACTGTAGGTCAGTATGTTGTCCCTCCCATCCCCTGAGACTGGGACGAAGATATTTCACCCCTGGTGGGCATCTCTGCTTTGTCTTATCTCTTCACTATCTCACACTGCATTCTCTTTCTTCTTTGACTTGTCTCTTTATGGATTTGTTGTTTTTTTCTATCTGTATTTGTATTTATTTTTAGCTCTGATTCTTTCTCAGGGTAGTCTCAGTCCCACTTGGCTGCTTCCCAGAATTACTTTGTGAAACAGAGCCGCACCCCTTCATAATCTAATCCTGTTAGGAATCCTTACTTGAAAAAAATTAAAATTCTACTGTGCTTGTCTTTGACTTCTTTGTGTTTATATGTTATAGCCATTAGCCTAACTAATACAAAAGTCGAAATCCAAACCGGCTAAAATGAAAGCAAATTTGTATTTGACTTCAAAGGACATAAAAAAGATAGAATGAATATTTGTAGAAAACAGTGTTCATTTATAACTATGAAGAGTTAGTTACTCTTACCGGTTTTCCAAAGCCTTTTCCTGCATGTAGGTGATTTTCTAACACCCGTGGTCGCTATAAAGGGAGAGGGAAGAAACAGCTATTTGCACACAGAAGTGTTACAAATTCTACGACATATGGGTCGTAGATAACGGTTTGTGATAATATTGGTGTCGAGATGATCATTTCCCTCTTTTTCCTTCAACCAAACCCATTTTTGTGCCCAAGGTCATAATGCTGAGTTCCTGCCAGTTCACCCTTTTACTCTCCATGTGAATTTTTATTTTTTTACAAGTATTATATCTTTATTTGGTTTAAAAGCACATACATTTATTCCTTTATTTTTAATCAATTAATTAATCAATTAGTTAATTAATGTTTTTTTTTTCCTGGTGACATTGGTTAACAAAATCCGATAAGTTTCAGCTGTACACTTTAACAGTAAGTCATATATATATTTACACTGTATGCTCACCTCCCATAGTTAGATATCTTTCTGTCACCACATATTTGACCACTTTTTCGTTACTAGCTCCAGTTTCCTCATCTGTAAAGCTGGGGAAACCTATTTACCCTATCTCCCTGTTAAGCTTTTTGTGATAGCCAAATGAGCCTTTATTTACAAAAGCCCTGTTAAAAAATCACAACGTAAGCCAATGTTTTAAGTATCATTTTGGTTTGAGAATGGTTGGTCTGAAGCTATTTCCCCATTTATAATTAAATAGCAGCACTAATTATTCTTTTATTCTAAATTGGGGACTAATGTTGACAACATTGCCAACAAATAGAAGACTACTGTGCTTACTATGCTCTATAGAATATAAAGTATGTTGCTAGAAAATAAATATATTATTTTAAGCCTTTAGCATTAATAGACATGATAGTGCATAGTAAAAAGTGTCATTTTACTAGAATATTTTTGCTACAGTTTCTATCAATTGGGCTCATCCAGTTAAACAATAGTTTATAATGCCTTCTTGCCTCCTTCCTTTCCGAAAAGGGGTAGAAAAGTTAAGTGCAGAAATGGTGTCCTGGAAATATTTGAATAAGGGCGTATGGAGAATGTCAGCATAAGAGTCACCAGGAGAACAGGGCCCTGCATTTAGACTCTGGATATTTGCCGTCCAGGAACGTAATCTTTATATTCTTACCCAGTGCAGTGTGCAATCCTGAGCAGGTGGCTTCTTGGGTCTCTTCTGCTTCACTTGATTCTAAGGAGCCAAAGTCATTGAACACTGCAAAAAGGAACAGGATGCTTTAGGTGTCTAGTGTGTGACCGAGGAACTGATTCAGCGAGAAATTCTCAAATAAGAAAACTTGGAAAAATCTTCATAATCCATGCAAATAGGCCACTCTCATCTGCCCTTCTAAGTCACCAGTCCTGTAGATAGTTGATGCTCCATTCCCTGTCCCCACGGCAGAGACAATTGACTGGCAGGGGGGATCTCTGCTCTATTTGAACCTTACCTTCCTACACTTCTCTCTCCTCTACTTCTTCCCCCTTCCGTTGTCATTTCACACTTCCTTCATCTTCTTTCTCTTGTGGGGAGACCTTGGAAATCTTGTGTTGAAGAAAGTGATCCTCCTTTACCCCCCGCCAACCTGGTATCCCCCTGAACTGTTCGCAAGGCTGAGAAGTAATCTTCTCTTGCATCTGAGCCATAGACCCATTTTGGGACCACATTTTGGGGCAGTGTGTCTACACTAAAACACAAATTAGAATGTGCGTGCTCTAAAAACTGAAACAAATTTACATTTTAATTTGATAGATCCAGTGGAGGCAATTAGAATGAATGTATTATTTTAAATATTGGTCTTTTATAGCAATAAGATCTGGTAAAACTTTTATTTGTTCTTAAGTCTTTTCCTAGTGTGTTTTCTCTAGACATGAAATCATGTTTCTAAAATCCTCTAAGAAAGTAGGAAGGAAAAACAAATCACCAATTTGTACACTAAAGAGCTACCGATCTTATGGCAACTCCTGTAGCATATAGGAATGAGGAAACAACACTTTGGTAACCATTTCGAGCTCCAGTTTTACAAAGGAGATAAAGCAGAATCCGGGACACTAGTCTTGTCTTTCCCTTCATCTCCAGGAGACTTTACAGAAGACCTGAAACATGTAAGTGATTGTGTTTTCTCACCTAGAATTAGGGGTAACTGCATCTTGCTTACCCCTCTGCGTTGTTGCAAAGGAAAAAGAAGACACTGCTTGCAAAGGTCCTTTGAAAAGTCACTATATGTGTTATGACCTGCTGAAGAAGTCTGTAAAAACAATACTTTGCATTTCAGAACCCTTATCTGAAGTCTTTATTTCTGCCAACATTAGATAGTTAGACGAGTTGTCTTCAGACATGATTCAAAGTTTGTGATCGGATGACAATATGATCTTCCAATAAAGGAATATTTAGTTTTCTGTTCTCTATAGAAATCACTCTAGACATCCAATATTTTATAGATGTAGCAACTAGTTAGTTTTAAAGTAAACTCATTACTTTGCTAGCCTATTTCTACTATACAATCAACATAAGGTACATACGTTGACTAATAGGACCCATCAATTAATAGGCCTCACCTTCAAAAAATACGTATATAATGATTTCTTATATCCCTGTATTTCCTAAAAAGATCCAGTAAAATAAACGGAAACATTGAGATTCCAGGATAAACTGGATACGTGGTCCAGAATGAACTCAGAATATGATGCCTCGGGAAACAGTAGCTCTTAATTCAGGTCCCTGCAGCCCAAATCTTTCTCTCCCACCTCCTTACCAGGCTGAGGTCTTAGTTCGCCGGTGTGGGCTTCCGAGGGCTCGTCTTCATCACTGGATTCTGCGGAATCCTCACTGCTGATCACTGCACAGAGGAGCAAAACCCCTTAGGGTCTCAGGGTGGGGCCAAGGAACCCACAGACAGATAATTAGAGCACCAGGAAGACCTAGAAGCTAAGTTAACTTAGATCACGCCGTTCTGTGTTTGACTGTGGGTGACCTGCAGGTTGCTCCAAGTCCTACACAAAAGGTGGCGAAATTCATGCACAGAGGGCAGCTTGGCCCCTCCCGCACCTCTTCTTACCCCGCTTCATACTGTCGCCTACTCCCATCCTCACTCTGCCTCTGAGCACCACCTTCCCTCCACCTCCATTCTACCTCTTTCTTTCATTCTCATTTTACTTCACTTTACTCTTGGCTGGGCCTATTTCCTCCAATTTATGCCTGTCTTTCTGGAGATGGTATCTCTTTATATCTCTCTTTGTCTTCCTGTGTTTCTCCATCTTCTTTCGTATCTTGGCTCTCTGATTCTTTTTTCTCTTTTCATTATCTTTTATCCTCACACTTTCCTCTCACTTTAGAAACAGTGTCTTGGACATCGGTACTTACTTATACCTGCCATTTCTGTTTTTGGTATTTTTCCAATTCCTGAGACCCCTAGTCTGCTAAACTCATTGCATAAAGCACTGCTTCCCTTCTCCCCCTGCCTCCATTCGGGGCTACCTGGATCTCCTAGGTGGACACTGATGACACGTCTCAGACCCTTGCCTAGTACCGTGATCCACATTACGCACGCTTTCCATCAGCCTTACCTATTATGTCAGATGCCTGGTTACAGTCAGTCCTTGCTTCAGCTTGCTGTTGATTCTTTGAATTAAAATATGGCTTTTCCTTCTTGATATCCCTCAGAAGTACAGAACAGGAATTTATTTTGATTTCATGGTTGGGTAGCTTCGCTCCTGGACAAAATTTCAATAAATGAAGAAGTCTGTCTCCCCAGCAGGGATAGAGCAACCCTCAAACCATTAACAAGTCCTTCTCCCTGTAATTACCCTGCAGGAGAAAGTTTACCCCTGATTTCTCTCCTTTCCTGCTGCTTAACTCTGTCCCTGCCTTTGCATCTCTCTTAACTTTGGGTTTTTTGTTTTTATTTTTGTTTTCATTTTGTTTTTACCTACTCTTCTCATTCTTTGATGATTATTTTTTTTTTGCCTTTTCAAAAATAAAAATTATAATTGCAGTTAAACATACATAAAAATGAGTCACTCATAAATTTAGAATGATCACAGAGGAAGCATATCTGAGTAACCATCACTTCGATCAAGTAATAGATTACTAACACCCAGAGGCCTCTTAGTGATGCCTCCCACTAACCGTCCCCACTGACCTTGCTCAAGTTAATCACACTTGGACTTTTAACATCACAGATGATTAATTTTGCCAGTTCGGAATTTTTCTGTATAAATAGAACCATGGATTCTCTCTCTCTCTCCCCCACTTTCTCTCTTTCTCTCCCTCCCTTCTTTTCCTCTCTGTTATTTGGTTATGGGGATTTGACTTATTTTCTCAGCATTATGTGTATGACAGTCGCCTGTATTCATTTTGTGTATTTATTTTCACTGCCGTATAGTATTCCATTATAGAAATTATTCATTAAAAGTAAAGCCATTGGAAGATTGTACCAAACTGTTTTCTAAAAACATACGTAAAGGCAGAGATTTAGTTCAGAGGGCTTGGCGAATTTGAATAACTAAAGGGAGTCTGGATGGTGTGAACGTGACATGAGAGAGTGAGAGGGAAGGAATGGGAAATCCACGACTGTTGGTAGCCAGCTGGCTTTCGAAGCTCCGCACCATGCCGTTTTGACCTGATGCTGAGGGCCACAGCAAGACATTCTGTTTTAAACAGGAAAGCCATGTGGCCCGGTTTGAACTTTTGCAAGACCCATTGAGCTGACGTGCTGAGACTGGGTCTGTGGGGAGTGAGATGGGAGGAAGGAGGCCAGCAGGAGACCCGTCCACTGTTGAAGTGATAACTGATACAGCCCCCAAACAGAGACATCCATCAGATCTTCCAATAAAGATCTTCGGACACTTGGATGAATGAGCCTAGATGACAGGTCTGGGCTGGATATGTGTGTTTAGAAATCAATAGATTATAGATGGTGACTAAAGCCTTGGAGAGAATGTGATGCTTGGGTTTCAGGGCCATTTTGGTCACTGTGGACACCTTACCTTCTAGACGTGTTAAGAATAGTCCATGATGCCTTCCTTCCTGTGACTGTCTCCTGAGTCTTGATTTGTCCACTCTCTCTCTCTATTTGGTCTACTCTCTACCTAATTTTCATTCATTGTTTCTTACTCATTCTCTACATAGTTCTCTTCGTGCCTCCCGTATTTTTTTTTTTTTTTATTGGCAGGTGCTTCCCTGTGTATCTTTCTCTATTCATACCTTTTTCCTCTTCATTTTTTATCACTGTCCTCCAGGGCTGAACAAGGTCTAAGGTGAGGTAAAAGAGGTGCCTAGGACACAAGAAGGTGCTGGGAGCGAGAGCCTCCTTATCCGTGCCCTCGGGTCTCCCTCGCGTCACCCTAGATCTGACCTTGCTGTCCCCTGCCTGATTTTTCAGTTTAGCCATCTCTGTTAATGTTTCCTACTTTCTTCCATTCTGTCTCTGTTAATCATCAGTGTGATCTATCTATGCCTCTTTTATATCAATTTGTCTTTCCATATATTGTCCTCATCTCAAGCATTCATATCATCACCAAATTCTTCCTCCGTGCCTTTGCTCACCTCATCAGGTCCCTCTGCCCGTCACTTCATTTCTAAAGGTCCTTCACCTGGGCTTCCTTACTTGCAAATCTGACCAGCAGCACCATGCATGACTTCCATGTTTCTGTCATAACTTCTAAAAACCAAGTGGCAACTTATTTCTTTGCACCAACTGCACAACATGGTAGTGTTTAAATTCCATGTCGATTTATCTGAAATCTATCTCGCTCTTGTATTTTATTTGGTGTTCCCCAGTCTATCTTTTCCATGATCTCTCTCTTTGTGTTCTCTTCCCAGAGACATTCTCTCAATTAAAGAGCTGAGCTCTTTCTCCTTTGCATCTCGTGCCTGTCGGAAGCCGTCAGAGACTGTGCCCGAGGTTAGGTGGTGGTGTTAGGTGGGTGGGGGATGTAGTTAATATGGAAGAACAAAGGAAAGCTTTGGCTTTTGTAGAAAAACAAAGATATAGTTAGAAAATTGGTAAGGTAGGTAATAATTACTTTCTTCAGCACCAGACAATGAGCTGGCTGTCTCTTCTCTTGCATCTCCATTATTCACTTGGATAGGTACTTGTTCACAAGACTCTGAAGATAAAAAAGACAACAGTTGAGATCCAACGAAGCCTTGCTCTGCCCGCTATTACCATTTTGTTACACCCCACCTGGCTTCTTTTTTCCTCTTGTGTTCCCACTTATAGCCTGTCTGCATGTACTGCCGCCTTCACCCAGTGAGAGTGTTGGTGCTTCATCGATTCCGTGACCAATCTCTCCCTGATGTCTTTTGACTTTTATTTCCATCTCCCTTCCCCGTGAGGCTCTGCAGCTCTTCACCCTTTGTCTTTTAATTGTTTCTTTCTAATTTTCTTTCTCCAGGTCTCTCTTATCAATATATCAAGCTCCATTCCTGCACTCTGAGTGTCTGTGTGATTTCCCCCTTTTTTTGTTAATAGATGCCTTCCAGATTCATGCGTCACTTTATACTCTGCCACCAGCCAGTACCCCTTGGCCTTTCCACACTCATCAAACCCAGCCACTGAGTCTCACCTGCTGACTCAGACTCTTGGGCTTGTCGTTCATCTGCTTGTTGGCTTTCTAGTGCATCACTGCTGCCACTGGTTGTATTTCTTCTTGCATTTATCTGCTCTATTTCAGACAGGTGCTCTGAGAGTCCATTTTCAGGTGAGGTTGTACCTAAACCATGTTTTGATTTCATAGATATTTTATTTGCCCCCTGTATCAACCAGGTTCCGACAGGAAAATACAAACCTCTCTACGCTTTGAAAACAGAGGGAATTTAATCCAGGGGATTGAATACACAGTTGAGGAGCCTATGACCCTCAATTTATCTTCCTAGGCCTGAGGTTGGGATTGCAATGTGATTTGCTGGATGGAAGAGCTGAGATGTCTGACTGGAAAAATAGTCAACAGGAAGCCATGGGAGGGGACCAAGGGAGAGCCCAGAGGCAGGGTCTCTGGGTGAGAAGAAGCTGGACCATGGCCAGCATGCTTGGTGGGGAGTGGAGTCCTGGGGGAGATGCACTACTGCCAGACTTGCTGCCTGAGGCAGCGATGTGGGGAACACCAGCTCCTCCCTTGCTCCTGCCCTCTTGCTAATGTTTCCCATGTTAGGATCCCAGCAGGAAATCATTGAACAAGGGAGCTGACAAGTAAATCTGCAGGTGCCAGTGGCCAGAGATAGAGGACAGAGCGGAGCAGGAAACAGTTAAGGAAGGAATCCCTGTGCAAACCTCGCAAGACCAGCAACCCCCTTCTGCCTGACGAACCTCCTCTGCTCATTACTGATGCTATCGACCCACCTTACTCTGTCCCCACCAACCTCGATAGTGTATGAATGGACAATGTTTTCAGTGCCATCTGGATTTTTTCATTTAGTGCTATTTTTCTAAGCAAAGTAATTTAGGTAAAATATGATTTAAAAATTAATTTTTGAAATTTTAATACAGAACTTGGGCCCTGGTGCATTTCTGTGTGACATCCACAGTTTCGTAGAGCCTTCTCTTGGGGTGATGGGCACGAGACAGTGTCCTTCCCTCACCTGTGCATGCACAGTCAGCAGTGTCTGCTGCGTCAGACTCTTGGACGCATTTATCGGTGACTTACTGTGTATCATTTGAGTTGTAAGTCGAAATTTCTCTTTATATTCATTTCTTCCCATCACTGAGATGCTCTGGGATTTCATTTCCAGACAGGGAATCCCCTGACCACGTAGTGAGTTAAAATGTCATTGCCTCCTCCCTCCATGCTCCACCCCCCCTCCCCCCAACACACATACACTGAATTCTTTTCTTCATTACTAGTCACTGTCCCTTCCACTTATCCCTTTTTGTTCCCACCAACTGCACAAGTAGGTAAATAGCTAATATGGATTCGTGCATTTTAAATGATATTTTTGAATCAATGTGATTTGCTCAAAGTATAATTATGCTTTCAACAATCACTCCGAAGTTTTTTTTTTTTTAAATAAAAATGTATTGCTCACTTAGAACATCTTTTTCTTAAACAACACATCCCACTGGAAGCTACCTAACAGGGGCTTTCCATGGTGTGGGGAGATCTCTGAGACTTCTAAGTTACTCATGAAATTTATCACAGACCAGTGTGCCCTGTAGGTGGGGAGCCTATGACCCTCAATTTATCTTCCTGGGCCTGAGGTTGGGATTGCTTTTTTCTCTGCTCCACAGACTAGAGATCATTAAATTCACAATGGACATCTGTGGTCGAAGGAATCTCCCAGGTAACTGCAGTGGTTAAAATCTTAGACTGTGGCACCAGACACAAATAACGATGATCACTAAGCATAGTCATATTGAAGAACGCACGGAACGCTGATGAAGTGCCTGGCATGGTTGTGAATGCTGGGCATGACATCACGTGTTTAAAATCCACCGCCCTGTGAAGTGGGTACTGTTATCGCATCCATTTTACAGATGCTAAAACTGAGGGACAAAGAGGAGAAGTCGCTTCCTCAAGGTCACAGGGCAGAATTGGAAGCCAGATGGCCGGTTACCAGACCTCTGGCCTAGACACCGCCTCATAGCAGAGTTCAATCTCTATTCTCAGTGGCTGAACTTGGACAAAAAGCATTCTGTCTCGTTCTTTCTCCTCAAAAAAAATGAAGATGATATATATTATTTTAAGGTGTTTGAGAAGATAAAGTAAAATATTGCCTGTATCATTATAAGGGATACTGTGACTGATCTGAAAATTAACTCTTTATGATTACTGTCTTAAATGTATACTAGTTAAAATAATTTAATAACTTTATTAAGAGTGTATAGATTAAGGGGAAGTCAAGAGATGTAAGCAGTGGTTATTGGTTACTAAAGCACCAAAGTGGGTTTTCAGAGGCCCATCAGGTATTTGGTGGGCAGCTCCTGGCCTGCAGCCCCAGGGACAACAGGAGAGGGTTTGCATGGGAGGCACATAGTGCTCATGGTCTTATGTCAGGGATCCAACAGGTGAGGGACCCTAGCCCAGAAGGAACACACTCATCTTCCCTCCCCCTCCACTTCCCCTGCAGCTCTGGCCACTGCTGGACGTGACATCAAAGCACCAAATCCACACCCAGATTTGAGCAAGACAGACGCAGAAAACTGTGAAGCCAGGCACAGGAACCTAAAGGTCCCAGCTCAGAGCTGTGAGGAGCTGTCAGCAAGTACGTTCGTTTAAGGAGTGTGGAAGGAGCGGCTCTCCCAGGCAACCCAGAGTACGGAGACTCCATTATCTAAGTTCTTGGAGAAACTGCAGATGCAGAGACTGACAATTCTGGGCAGTCAGCACTAAGAAGAAGCAGCCCTCCCTCTACAGCACATGACAAGATGGGACAAAGGATCACAGAACAGTCAACAGGAACAGACCACTGTTATTCAGGGAATCTGGCTGGGCCCAGGTCAAGCTATGATAGGAGTTTTCACCAGTGCCTAGGATGGAAGAAATTAGAAGCTTATATCAGAAATGGGAGTGTGAGCTATGCCAATCTCTCCTCATCCCCTTTTAATCTCTATAAATGGGAGTTGAAGACTCCCACCCCAGATATCAATACAGAGCCCGTGTGAACCTGACGGATCCAGCCCACTCTTATAATCAGACCCTAGTACCTTATTTGGGCTGAGGGGGCCTTGGCCAGCCTATTTCACCGAGTGTCCTCTGTGAGACACCTGGGTAACTGGCAACGGTCCTTGTCACCCATGCCTTTGCCCCAGAGCTGCCCCTGATTGGTGGCCTTACCTTACTTCCCACGCCCCTCCCCCCGCCGTCTTGCTGGCCTTTCCGGGAAGCTCCGTGTCTGACTCTCCTCCACTTCCTCAGCTCCTCGTGGTCTTATTTCTTTATCTTTCCCTCTGCATTTATTTCCCAATTTTTGTCTCATGTTTCTGCCTTTTCTGTGATTTCATCTGTGTATGTACAGGGTCAAGAACACAGGCTCTGGCTTCAGAATACCAGGTTCATCCTGCTCATGGGACCCCAGAACAGGTACATACATGAGCTCTCTGATTTCTGCAAAATGGTCACCTAGTGATGTCACCCGTCAATGGCAGCTGTGAGCGCTAAACCCAGGACTGCCCGAGCCAATGTTCAATAAGCGAGCTCCTGATAATGTGGTTGTTTTTTATTGTGTTTTTACCCCTTTCCTCTACTTTTCACTGCCCCTCCTTCTTTCTCTCTCTCTAATACCCACACCACAACCACTTCCTCTCCTCTCTCTACATGACAGTCTTTCTCCTTGAATTTCCTGCTCTTGCACAACATCCCACACTTAAATCAGTCCCTTCTCCTGCCATCATCAAGGGTCTTCTCTTTGACGTTGACCTTGAGCCCATAGTTCTTAGTCCTTCATAGCTTCACACTGATCTCTGCGTGGCATCTTTTAAATCACAATTACTTCTAGTTCCTCATCTCTTTAAATCTGGTCTGCTGACACACTGGGTTTTTGCTCCTTTGTCTTGGTGATTGGACCAAAGGTCTTTTGTCATAGCTACTCTTCCAGGATTGGCCTCTGGTCAGACGCTCACACAAACACTGTCCCTGTCTTCTCCATGTGCCCTGACCTTTCTTCCCTGATTCCCCAAATCCACTCAGGACTTAGGCCCCCATCTCCCTTTCTCCTTTTTTCTTAGCTGATGAGAATTGGTTTTTATTTGGTCATAATCACCTTGTTCAAGACTTAGTTGGGTAGTAGTCCTCTCCTCCCTTTCTTCATTATCACTTTCTTGGTAACAAATTTTCTCTTGAATGGCTGAAAAGAGAGACAGAGATGAGGACAGTTAGAGATCTCCGTCAGACACCATAAACATCTTGAATTTACACATTTAGGCATTTCCAGCCCTTGGGTTACTGAGAGCTCAGTGGGTCCCAGTCCTCACGGTGAAGTTCCTCCTGCACCCCTGGGACAGAAAGGAGAACCTCCGGTGAGGGAGCCCTTACACGTTCCCCACAGAAAGGAGCCACCAGAATGCCAGGATAAAGGAGTCGTGGAAACAGCCTGTTACTGATGTAAAAAAAAATTCAGATGGCCGGGAAAGCATATGTCAACATAAATACTGGAAATGTAGTAATGTGTCTTCTGACTTGTTCAAACTGTTAGGAAGAGACAGAGGGATACCTCGGTCGAAGGACTAGGATCCTATAGAAGTCCACGTGTATAAAAGAGGAATTTTAATTGCTTTAAAGATGGCACTGGACAAGAGAAGGATTGGCTTTAATTGGGTCAGGGAGGATGAGAACTTTCCTAAGAGACACCAGAGGACAGAGCAGAGGACCTAGACAGACCTCCCAAGGTGGAGGATGAGGGGATCCCAGGAACAAAGGAAGGACACTCTGAAGCTGCAAGAGGGGGGTGCACAGGGTGGATCTGGAGGTCATCCCAAAGATGCCTGGACCAGGGGCCCAAGAGGCTTCCAGTGA
>NW_011889204.1:105632-124673 GCF_000151845.1 Pteropus vampyrus | reverse complement strand
CCCTTTCCTCTACTTTTCACTGCCCCTCCTTCTTTCTCTCTCTCTAATACCCACACCACAACCACTTCCTCTCCTCTCTCTACATGACAGTCTTTCTCCTTGAATTTCCTGCTCTTGCACAACATCCCACACTTAAATCAGTCCCTTCTCCTGCCATCATCAAGGGTCTTCTCTTTGACGTTGACCTTGAGCCCATAGTTCTTAGTCCTTCATAGCTTCACACTGATCTCTGCGTGGCATCTTTTAAATCACAATTACTTCTAGTTCCTCATCTCTTTAAATCTGGTCTGCTGACACACTGGGTTTTTGCTCCTTTGTCTTGGTGATTGGACCAAAGGTCTTTTGTCATAGCTACTCTTCCAGGATTGGCCTCTGGTCAGACGCTCACACAAACACTGTCCCTGTCTTCTCCATGTGCCCTGACCTTTCTTCCCTGATTCCCCAAATCCACTCAGGACTTAGGCCCCCATCTCCCTTTCTCCTTTTTTCTTAGCTGATGAGAATTGGTTTTTATTTGGTCATAATCACCTTGTTCAAGACTTAGTTGGGTAGTAGTCCTCTCCTCCCTTTCTTCATTATCACTTTCTTGGTAACAAATTTTCTCTTGAATGGCTGAAAAGAGAGACAGAGATGAGGACAGTTAGAGATCTCCGTCAGACACCATAAACATCTTGAATTTACACATTTAGGCATTTCCAGCCCTTGGGTTACTGAGAGCTCAGTGGGTCCCAGTCCTCACGGTGAAGTTCCTCCTGCACCCCTGGGACAGAAAGGAGAACCTCCGGTGAGGGAGCCCTTACACGTTCCCCACAGAAAGGAGCCACCAGAATGCCAGGATAAAGGAGTCGTGGAAACAGCCTGTTACTGATGTAAAAAAAAATTCAGATGGCCGGGAAAGCATATGTCAACATAAATACTGGAAATGTAGTAATGTGTCTTCTGACTTGTTCAAACTGTTAGGAAGAGACAGAGGGATACCTCGGTCGAAGGACTAGGATCCTATAGAAGTCCACGTGTATAAAAGAGGAATTTTAATCGCTTTAAAGATGGCACTGGACAAGAGAAGGATTGGCTTTAATTGGGTCAGGGAAGATGAGAACTTTCCTAAGAGACACCAGAGGACAGAGCAGAGGACCTAGACAGACCTCCCAAGGTGGAGGATGAGGGGATCCCAGGAACAAAGGAAGGACACTCTGAAGCTGCAAGAGGGGGGTGCACAGGGTGGATCTGGAGGTCATCCCAAAGATGCCTGGACCAGGGGCCCAAGAGGCTTCCAGTGAGGAGACATCAGGGCATTTGCCCAGGGCCCCTGTATGTAGGTGACCTGGAAAATGTAAGGAGGAAGGAAATAAACAAAGAAGCCCAGATATGGGTCTCCATGGGGAGCTCAGGGAGGAGGTAACAACACCATGGGAAGGGGGAGGGGTCTACACTGTGCCAGGGCCGATGGTGGAAGCATCCCCTGAGACAATGCTCATGGTTGGTAAATGAAGAGGACTGTGGGAACCATGGATGCTTTGTCATCCCAGGACATGGCTACAAATTCCAGAAAAATTGGGTGAATGGTACTAGGGGAACAAAGGGCCCAATGTCTAGAACATGTGAAGGAGCCCTGTATGCAGGTGCTCCTCTGAGCGGTCATGGGATATAGGTGAGGTCCAGGCACAGGAGAGGGTGCCATGCTCTGGACCACAGCCCTAAGCTTCTTCAGTGTGGGCTGTTTCCCCATAGCTCCCATGGATGACAGGGTTTAAGAGGCCGCAGCTGTGATCTTCCTCAAAAGCAAGTGGGTGGCTGCGCTGTAGGTGTGGGTCACTCCAGCGTGGGAAATGAGGCATGTGATTCAGGTGCTGGGGCATGGGAGGGGTGCTCCCCACAGTCCATGGAGAGATCAGAGTCCCTAAGATGCAAGTAGTAGAGGTAACTGCTATTCCCTGGCCCATGGCCCATGCCTTGGGACACCCTGATTGCAAATATAATACTGACCTGAAATTCGTGAATAGGTATTTGACACTTTTATTTCTTTTCTGACTGAACGACTTGCTGTAGGAATGATTTTGTTCTTAGATAGGGTTACTATCGACACAAATCAGCAAACCACATGTTTTATATCTTGCTTATAAACCTGTTGCTATCTCTTTATTGCCTAGTAATAAACTTAAAATGGTTTCGCTTTATATACTAGATTTTCCAAAAGCATCTTCAAACTTATCTCTCTTGAATCAGCTCACACAGACTGCTTCTCACTCTCTGATTGAGCCAAATCAAATTCGTCCTTGTTTTGAAGACACACTAATCCCTTTCACACTCTATGTCTGATCCCATAGCATCCACCCTCTTCAGGACATGTCACTATTTTTCATGTGAGATCTCTATCCCTTATTTGGAGGACTCTATTGAGACTCTGTTGGAATAAAATTTTTACTTAGGCAAATAAATTTCCTTCCTTCCTTCCTTCCTTCCTTCCTTCCTTCCTTCCTTCCTTCCTTCCTTCCTTCCTTCTTTCCTTCTCTAGATATGTAGATATAGATATAAATGAGCATTCTATTAACTGGGTAACATTAAAAAGTATAAATTATGCCTTCTCAGGAAAAATGTTGAGAACCACAGCTTTAGTTTTATATAGCATCAAAAACAGTCCCTGGAAGAGCAGTAGGTTTGGTGATTTTGTGATTTATGTTTGTTTCACCCCTTGTGGAGAAAAAGTTAACAAAACCATTTCTCCTTCTTTAAGACCAATTTGACCTTGGGTTAACTTTCTTGCTCATTACTCTGGACACACGATGAAGGCAGTCTCCCTTCTGTGTTACTAGGCCAGCACTGGGTTTAGAGTGAAAATGGCTCATAACTGGTCAAATGTGGACTGGGAGGGACTATCTGTAAACTATAAGACATTTTATGTCTTCCTTCAGTGTGGTGACTCTCGGAACTCGGTTGTCCCTTGTGGGGTCCCTGAAAGTTTTCACTATGGAGTCGTTACATGACACATTGACTCCCATGGGTGTGGTGCTGCTTAGCCAGGGTGGATCCTGCACCCACAGCTAAGCTGTCACTCGAGGCAAATAGCAGTCAACATGGTGGACTGCTGTGTCAGCCACTGCAAGGAGTCCCCTGGGGAGAGGAGCAACTGACGCTGCCTTACTGGGATCTATGTTTCCTGTTATTTGTCCGTCTAAGTAGAGCTGTGGGTCTGGTTGTCTTGTGAGCCTAAATGCCTAGTTAAGCAGACCTCCAGGTGGGTGTTGTGCTGTAGTCATTATACGACAAGCTTAGAGAAGGCTCATGACATGTTTGTTTTCTCAGCTGCTATATCCCTATTTCTTAGCACCGTATGTGGCACGTGATAGGAGCTAAATATGTACTTGTCAAAAAAAATTGTCCCTGTACATCAAGTGATAAGTAATAAACGTAATTACCATTTTCAAAGCTTTTACGAATTTGAATTAAGTCAGGGTATTCTTGCATGTTGACCTCACTGAACAATGCTTCCAGAAGTGACAGGTCAAATGTCGTCTCCAGTGTACTCAGAACGTTGTACACCACTCTTTGTACAGGGACCAGGTTTCTAGCAGATTCTTGAGAATCCTTAAAAAATATTGAATGGAGAAAATATAAATACAGGCTCCCAAATAACAGAAGAGCTTTCTAAAGTGATTTTATGGTTCATGTATTATAATTTCCCTCTGTAGGTATCTTCTCATGTGAAGTTTTAGAACTGCTGTATTTCTGTATGGCTACTAGGTGATCGTGACATAATAAACCTCACTTACGTCATACATTTTATTGGAGATGAATCCCCGGTCACGAAGAACCTCAAGGAAAGGAAATGGCTTTTTTATTGCGTTTGAAATCTCCACCTTATATCTTCTGAAGTGATTGAATACAATTTCACAGAAAACCTTTTTGTCTATGTTCTGGTCTTCTGTGGGCATCCTAGGGAGAAAGAATACCATGTGAAAGTGGTCATCAAGATTCCAAGTTGCTTGTGGAGCCTGTGAGATTTTATACATGAAGAACAGGCTGTGAAGGACCAATATATATAAGATAAGTGGTCCTTAGTAGAGAGTAAAATAAATGGAATTGAAGCAATAAACAAAGATTTAATAGAGGAAAGTGTGGAGGTTAATTAAGAAAGACTTAAACGTAGGATTGAAAAATCCAGTCCCTTCTGCTCCAATCACAGCCACTGTAAAGATACCTTTATATATTTGGAATTTATTTAATGCAAAAAAATTAAATTTGTACAAAATTGAAATGAAATAAACAGGTCATTCATAGAGAAATAAGAAACAATAAAATAAAAATAGAATCTAACGTTGAACATGTTATCTTAATTAACAACTAAAAGAAATCTCAGAAAAATTAAAACAAGGTGTCCTCTGCTTGACCAATAGCAGTTAAGAGCAATACCATCCTATGTCATCAAATTAGCTCATAAGTGAAAAATGCTTTCATAATGATATAGTATACTTTGAGAATTTCACAAGAATATCAATCCTTCTGGGTCTTCTGCTTTGGGTTAATATAAACCTATCTGTACTTTGTTATATATGGTGAATCTTTTTAGGCATTTGAACTTCAGAAATTACTGTTGATTACAGTGAAAGTAATTTTAAGCATGAGTCTGTAATTTTGGTTCTTAGTTGATAATTTTATTACTCTGATAATAATGTTTTAAGCAACATCTTATATTCCTAAACGTTATGAAGACTTATGCTCTTTCTTTGTCAAACCAGAAGAGAATTATTGGCACTTCCCAGTACCCAATATGCATCAGGGAATAATAATGTCACTTAATTGTGTGAAAATCCTGCAAGAAAAAGTTCCTGGTTAAAGATGGTAGATTGAAGAGAAGCATTTGTCGTCTCTTTTAATGAGAACCTCGCTGAAATGATAATAAAGAAATCTGGTTTATAATGACAAAGAGAATGGCAGAGGGACAGTGAACAAATGAGAGATTTCAACCAAAAACTATAGGGCAAAAAGTGGTCAGAGGAGCCTTAATTGCTATTGAAGGTGAAGGTTGCTCCCAGCGGTCGAGAAAGCAACCGGTGTGCCCTGTGGAATCTTGAAGAGGCAATGAAGGTTGGATGGGAGACACGGTGCTGAAAACTGATGTGTGATTTGAAAAATGAAAAACAGAACAGTGCACTCTCTACCCTACAAACCACAAGCTGACCACCTGGAGGCAGGCAGCCTCTTGGTGGCAAACGTCACTGTCCTTTCTATCACCATATGTTAGTGCTGCCTGTTACTGGATTTCATATATGGAATGATATATCACGTGTGCTTTTGTGTGACTTCTTTTGCTCATCACCTGTATCGTTGGAGGAATAGAACTTTGTTCCTTTTTTCCATAGAGGGTAGTCCATTGTTTGTTCATTTTCCTGTTGATGAACATTTGGATTGATTCCAGTTTTGGGCTATTATAAATGAAGCTGTTGTCCTTTTTGTGGCAAGATGTTTTCATTTCTCTTGAGTGAACAGCTAAGATTGGAATTGCTGGATCATTGTGTAGGAGTATGTTTAACCATTACAGAACCTTCCAAATTATTTTTTCAAATCTATTAGATATAGCTTTCTCATTTTAGCCATTCTAGTGTGTGATTGGTAGCTCATGTAGTCTTAATATGTATTCCTTTAATAATTAATGATATTGATCACATTGTCATGTGTTTATTGGCAATTAATATACCTTCTTTTATGAAGTGTCTGTTCCAGTCTTCGGCCCATTTAGATGCTTGAGTTGTCTTTTACTGCTTATTGACATGTAAGAGTTTGTTATATACTATGGAAAGAAGTGTTTTGTTTGATTTATGTATTAGAAACATTTTCTCCTAGTCTGTGGTTTGCCTTTCATTTTCTTAACCATGTCTTTTGATGAGGAGAAAATTTTAATTTTTAAAAAAATTTTTTAAAATTTAGTTTCAAGTATCCAGTACATTGGTTAGACATCTATATAGTTCATAAAACGATCCCCCCAGTTGCTCCCTCCCTCCTCTGACCCTCCACCTAGCCATCTATTAATGCTAACTGCATCCCCTATGCCGTGCTCCCTATCCCCGTGACCATTCACCAGCTACTAATTTGTACTTCTTTAACCCTTCACCCCATTCTCCCAGCCCCCAAATCCCACTCCCTTCTGTCTGACGTTAAATTGTCCACTATATTTGTGAGTCTATTTTTGATTAGTTTGTTCTTTTTATTCCTTAGATTCCGTATATAAGTGAAATCATATAGTATTTATCTTTCTCTGTCTGACTTAAATACCTTCGAGGTCCATCAAAGCAACATCTTTTTCCATCCCCTTCCCTTTCATATGTAGGGGTCTTGTTTTCTTATCCTTTCAGCCACTCTGCCTTTTGGTTGGAGAACTTAATTCTTTTCCCTTTAAGGCACTTATTGATAGGCATATAGTTGTTACCATTCTATATTCCTGTTTTTTGATACATGTTTTTACTTCTAAAGAAGTCCCTCCAACGTTTCCTGTAATGCAGGCTTGGTGGTGATAAATTCTTTTAGTTTATTTTTGTCTGGGAAGCTCTTTATCAGTCCTTCAACTCTAAATGATAGCTTTGCTGGATAAATTATTCTTGGTTGCATATTCTGAGTCTTCATCCTGTCGAATAATTTTTGCCAAGCTCTCTGTCCTGCATAGTGGGTGTTCCTTCATAAATAATTATCTGTTTTTCTCTTGCTGCTTTTAATATTCTTTCTTTGTATTTAACCTTTGGCATTTTAATTTTGACGTGTCTTGGCGTGGGCCTTTTTGGATCCCTGGTTTTTGGAATTCTCTGAGCTTCCTGGGGTTTTATGTCCATTTCTTTCACCAGGTTAGGGAAGTTTTCCATCATTATTTCTTAAAACAAGAAAAACATCTTGATTTTCTTTAGTTACAACGATCAGATGAATATTTGGAGCCTTAATAGTGTCCTATATTCTCCTTAAATTATTTTTATAGTCTTGGTATCTTTTTTCTTGCCATTCTGATTGAGTGTCCTGATTGGCTTTCCTGTCCTCTAGATAGGGTATTTGATCCTTTTCTTTATTCATTTTGTTTACTCCATTTAATATACCTCTCATCTCAGATAATGTGTTCTTCATTTCAGACTGGTTCCTTTTTATAATTTCCATTTCTGTTTTTATGTTTTTTTATCTCTTTGTTGAAGTTCTCACTGAATTTATCTACGCTTCCAAAAAGTTTATTGGGCATCTTTATAACCAGTGTTTCGAACTCCGCATCTGTTAGATTACTTGACTCCATTATTTCTGGATCTCTGCTCTGTTGTCTCATATGGTTTCTGCTTCTTTGTCTTCCCATTTTGGCTACCTTTCCACGTCTGTTTCTATGTACTAAGCAAAGTTCCTAAGTCTCCCGGTTTTATTAGTGTGAATTTGTGTAGTAGGTGTCCAGTGGCACAGTCCTAAGAGGGGTTCAGCTGTAGGCCAAACTTAGCCCAAGCCTCTACCCCTCTGGGGCCACCTGTTAAGATTCAGCAAGCAATCCGCAGATGCTGTGCTTATAGTTGCCTCAAAAGGCCACACCAGAAACCGAAGGCCAACTGCCTCCAGTGTGAGTCTCAGCAAGGAGAACTTGACTCGCCGAGGACACACCTGGATGTGGCTTGGGTGGGGCTGTGAATTAGGGGATGTGGGGTTCAAGGGAATCTTCTGGGCAGAGCGACCTCTGTTATCCAGTTTGATGACATCATGGCTATGGCGGCGCTGTGTCCACCCTGGGAGTGTGGAGGGCCCAATGGATACCGCCAGCACTTCTGTACAGAGTGAGTCTTACCTTGGCCCTCACTCCGACAATGTCTCCCTGTAAGTCCCTGGTGCCCCCTGAGCTCAGCCGACTGGGCACTGGTGCTCAGAGCGAGCAGGTCTGTCACTGCAAAAATCAGCTTGTGGACGCGGCCCCTTTAAGAGGCGTCTGCGGCTGCCACTGCCGCCACAGCCTCCGTCTCACTCAGCCTTTCGGGACTGGGTGGCCCCGCGTCCTCACCCCGTCCTACCTTCTGCCGTTGCAGAGTGCTTTCTTGGACTTCTTCCTAGTTGTATGGCTTGTTCCTCTAGATCTCAGGCGATTTTTCCTTGCTGCTGCTTCTTGTTTCTATCACAACTTTGATTTGGTCACCAGAGCGGTGAACAGAGCCTCTGTCATCTATGTCATTTTTTTTTGTCCCAGAAAATTTTAATTTTGATGAAGCCAAATCTATTAGTTTTTTTTTCTTTTGTAGTTAATAATTTTAATGTACTAAGAAATTTTTGCCTAACCCAAGTTAATGAAAATATTCAAAAAGTCATTTTCAGTATAAGCATGGGTACATTTCTGGATTTTCTACTCTATACCATTGATCTATTTGTCTATCCTAATGCCAATAGCATATTGCCTTGAATACTACAGATTATAGCAAAATTCAGTTAGGGAAATATTGTCTTGGCTTTTATAAGTCTTTTAGTTTTCTACATATCTTTAAAAATCAATTTGTCAGTTTCTATAAGAAAAGCCTTTTGGATTTTTTTAAGCCTTTTGCATTGAACTTAGAGGTAAATTTGGTGAGAACTGACATTTTAACAATATTGAACTCCAATCTGTTAACCCTGTGTAGCTCTCCATTTATTTAGTTTTCCTTAATTTTGCCTAGAAGTGTTCTTAGTTTTCAGTATAGAAGTCGTGCACAATTTTCCTTAAATTGATTCCTTAAAAAAAGTCTTGAGATGAGTGATAAAGAAAATTTGAGTTAAATGGTTTCTTTAAATATAAAAAAGTGGACAATATGGTTTCAAATTCGACAGTAAAAACACAGATACATGGGTTAAAAATTGTTTTGAAAATTTGAAAGTAATCGCTGACTGAATGAAATCAGACTCTATATAAAACCCTATGAAACAATAAAAGATAAAATAAAAAGGAAATATACCTTGTATTTTTAGACAGAAAAAATAATGAAAACAATAGAAGTTCTAAAATTAAAAACAGAAAAAAAAAGCTGTATAAAAATCTTATTACTTAAAACACTAAATGAAAAGGAAAAAATGATATTGGAAGGCACAGGATCAAAAATAGAATTCAAAGAGAGACACAAGAAAGAAGAAGTGACAAAAAAGTTGTTAAAATCAAGACAGACAAATTAAGGTATTCAAATGTAAACAAAACAAAAATAATAAGGGTATCATTTCCACATCAAAGCAAAATTCAAGAGACAAATAATAGGACAAATATTTTATGGATTTTGAAAAACAATTCACCTCTAGTTTTTGACTTCATATATGCAAAAAATGATCAAAATATACAGGCTCTGGAGAAATTAGCAAGAATGATTTATTATTTAACCTTATAAAAAGTGAACACATCATTTTTTTCAATGTTCTTGAAATGTATATCAATATGGAATATAATCCTGGCCACAAATAAGTCTCAGTAAGTTATTACTTGTAGAAACGAAACAGGTTGCATGTTAAAGAAAATAAACCACCCGAAGATTTTATAAAACAAAACAAAAACTATTTTGTTGGGTCAAAGATGAAATAAAACTTGTGGTTAGAGGCTATTTCAAGAAAAAGTGGAAAAAAAAATAATGAAATAAGAAAGAGTAAAGATAGTTCAACATTAGAAAATCTCTTTATATAATTTATTATATCAACAAACGAAGAGAAAAAAGTATATAAGTATATCATTAAATTGTTTTAAAAGAGAATTTGGTAAGGCCTAGCAGCTATTTTTATAAAAAACTATATAAAAACAGATAGAGGCCAATATAAATAAAGTCTCCAAAAATAAAATTATTTAAAAATATTACAGTAAACATTGACATGATAAAGTCATTTAAATAGAAAAATAAACAGAGATGCCTATCATTATCATCATTGTTTTATATATATTTTTAGGAGTTTTAGCAAATGTAATAGGATAAGGGAATGAGGTCATTGGTATAAGACTAAAATAAGATGCAACATTATATGGCCTATGATTTTATACATAGAAACCCTAGAGACCTAACCAAACTCTGTAAGAACTAGTAATAGAATCGCATGAATAAAATATATGTAAAACTTACAAATTTTATTTGAAATAACATAATCTGAAAATAAATAAAATAATGCTTCAGACACAATAGCAAAAATGCACACATATATTTTTAAACAACTGTAAGGTATGGACCTATATGAAGAAAACTATAAAATCTTATTGAAGGAAGTTAAAAAGATCAAATAAATAGAAGTGTATAAGGTGACTCAATGAGAAAAAAATTAAAAAACATCAGTTCTTCTGAAATTATTGTAAAAGTGTGGTGCACTTGCAGCTTATCACCCCACTGAAACTGGTTGAAGTAATATAAAAACTTATGTGACAAAAAATATCTGAGTCCAGCCAAGAAAACTTCATACCATACACCCAAATCAACTCAAAAGGATCATAGACCTAAATGTAAGAGCAGGGCCAGCTTCGTGGGCATGCATTCTATGTAATCACACAGGTCCTGTGCTTGCTTTAATGTTCTGCTTTCATGGTTTTCAAATTCATAATGATTTGTGAACAAGGGTACCCCAACTTTCATTTTTTATGGGATTCCACAAATTAAGTAGCATCCTGTGTAAAAGTAAAAATGATTATACAAGAGAAAATCTTCGTGACCTTGGGTTAGACAAAAATTTGCCACAACACCAAAAGCATAATCCATAAAAAGATAAATCGATAAACTGGAATTTAAAAAAATTTTAATCTTTTGTGCTTCAAAAGACACCATTAGAAAAATAAAAGAGTAGTCTTAGTCTGGAAGAAAATATTAACCAATAATATTTCTAATGAACAACTTATATACAGATATCTAAAGGATTCTTTCAACTCAATAATTAGACAAAAAAGCCAGTTAAAAGATAGGCTAATTTTAATAGCTATTTCCTCAAAGAGATATATGGAAGGATATATAGAAAGCAGTAAACACATGAAAAGATACTTAACATTACCAGTCATTAGGGAAGAAGCAAATTAAAACCAAAATGAGATGCCAGTGCATACTTTGTATATAGCCAGTGGACTGGCTATACACAAAGACATAAAATAACAAGTGTTAGTAAGATTGTAGAAAAATGAACCTTTATACATGTTGGTGAGGTATGAAATGGTCCTTTGGAAACACTGTAAGATAGTTTCTTAAAAAGCTAAACAAGATGTTACCATATGACAAATTATTTCATTCCTAAGTATCTACCTAGAAACGAAAACATATGTCTACAAAAAGACCTATATGCAAATATTCATGGCAGCATTTTTCATAATAGACAAAAAGTGAAAACAACCCAAATGTCCATCAAAGGTAAATGGATAAATAAAATGTGGTAGATTCATCCAATGAATTGCTATTTAGCAATACAAAGAATGAAATACTAATACATGCTACATTAATGACCTCAAAAATATTATGCTTAGTGAAGAGCTAGATTCAAAAGACAAAATAATGCATGATTCCATCTATATGAAATTTCTAAAAAAAAAAAAAAAGGAAATCTACAAAGAAAGAGATGGGGTGGGGAGTAGCAATACGGATTGACTACAAATAGCTATGACCAAACTTTTTGGGGTAACGATAATGTTCTAAACTTCAATTGGGATGATGCTTGTAAAATTCTATAAATTTACTAAAAGTCATTGAATTATACACTTAAAATAGGTAAATTTTCTAGTACATAAATTGTGCCTCATTAAAACTATTTTAAAAAAAGGTAGGCATGTTAATAGCTGAATAGACTCAGTTGAAGAAAAGTTAGCCACATTTTTCCCCACCCTGGAATGCAAGAAAAAAGAAGATAAGGAAAATTTGAGAAAAAAAAATTAAGATATACTGCATAATCTGATGTTTCAACATTCTGCCAATGGGAATTCCAGAAAGAGAGAAGAGAGAGAACAAGGGAATCAAATAAAAAGAGGAAAAACATTTCTTAGAATGAAAGCTAGAACCTTAGATTAAAAAGGCCCATCAAGTACAGAAAATGATTACTTAAAACCCATACCCAGTGGTATTATTATGGAAATATAAGACATCAAGGATAACAAAAATATCATAAAGTTTCCAGAAAGTAAAAGTAACTTACCTAAAAGGAATGAAAACCTGATGGATGTTGAATTTTTACATGCAGCACTGAATGCAAGAAGACAATGAAAACAAATATCTAAAATTTTAAGTGAAAAATCATTTCGAACCTTAATTCTTAATACAACCACATAGTCATTCATGTATTAAAGTAAAATAAAGATATTTTCAGACCACGAGTACTCAAAAGTTTATAAAGGGGATGGGAAGAGGGAGGAGAGAAATAAAATTGAGTTCCAGTTTTTAGCTTAGGAAAATATACCAAATGACTCCAGATACTGAGAGAACAATATAAGCTTAGGTATGTTTATGAAAAATTCAGTTTCAACGAAGAAAAAGAAGATATTATTCCCAGTGTATTGAAGAAAAAAATACACTGGGAAAGGAAATGCACTCAACCTCAAAACAGGTAAGAAAGAGGGTAGGAGAACAAGAAGAAAGTCTTGTGACTATAAGTAATAACTAAGACAGCAAGGATAAATATAAACATATGAGTGTCAAAAATAAATTTTAACAAAATACACTGACATAAAATATAGAAATACGTATATTGGCTAGGAAACAAAATTTAGCTGTACATATTCTAGCTATATGGGACATGTCAAAAATAAAACAGCTCAATGAGATTGAAAATAAAGGGATTGGAAAAGACATACTAAACAAATGGAAAGTAAAAGAATGCCTTGTAGCAAAACTAACATCATGAACAAATAGGACTTAGGTTGAAAAGTATTCCATAGACTCTAGAAGAACACTGGGGTGCATATATTTGTTCAGATAAGTATTTTCAAATTTGGGGGGTAGATACCACATGGATGGATGTTGAGATTATGCAAAGCGAAATAAGTCAGGCAGAAAAAAATTGAGAACCATATGATTTCATTCATATGTGGGATATAAAACTGAAAGCAACAAATGAACAAGACAGAAACTCATAGACACGGTCAACGGTTTAGTGGTTGCCAGAGGGAAAGGGTGGGGTGAGGTAGATAAAGGTAAAGGGAGTCGAATATATGGTGACGGAAGGAGATTTGACATTGGGTGGTGACCACACAATGCAATATGCAGATGACGTATTATAGAATTGTACATTTGAACCCCATACAATTTTATTAATCAATGCCCCTCAATAAATTTAATTAAAAAAAAGACTGCAGGAGGTTATTTCATACTGATAAAATGTGTACTCTACCAGACTGTATGGCAGAAGTCATGGTCTGTTAGAAAATACCTTTAAAACATTGAAGGAAAATATTTTACAGCTATGTATTGGCAAAGCTGGGGTTGAGAACATCCCCCACCAACATTCCTACTTACCTCCTCATCTCCTCCCCTGCCTCCTGACTAGCATTAGATAGCACACTATTAATCACTGCATTATGTTGCCTTTCAAATATGAAGAAATCTCAAAAATGATTTGTATGAGGCCATACAAGAAATAACAATAGATTCTCAAATAAAAAAAATCTTAAGGAAACATTTTCTAACCACATATGATAAGATCAGAATAAACAACCAGGACAAAGGAAGACCTCCTCAATTTATCCCTGAGAAGTTTTCTAAATTCTTCCCCACAGTCCTTAGTCAAAAGAGCAAATCAAAATAGAAATTACAGATTAAGAAATAAGCATCAATGAAAACATCACATAAAAAAAAAAAAAAACATATTCAAAGTGGCATGAAGGTGAACATTCATGGCCTGAAATGCATTTATTGGAAAATAAGAAACATTGAAAATTAAATTGTTTTAAATCAAGCTATTAAAAAAAGAAATCAAGGTAATCCCCACTCCCCCAAGGAAACTGAAGACAAGAATTAGGAAAATAAAATATATAGTAAAAATATAATAAAGGAAATCAGGATATAATTAATTCTTAAGCAAAAAATAAGAGTAATGGATCAACCAAAAGGTGGTTCTTTGCAAAGAATAACAAAATGAAAAGTTTGATCAAAAAAACAAAAGAAAAGACATAAATGAACAATGCTAGGAATAAGGAAAAGGACTTGTCTCCAGTTAAGGAAAAGATTAAAACTTTATAAAAGGAATCCTTGTATAATTTCTACCAATAAATAGGACAATCTAGGAAAAATGATTACTTTTTAGGAGATGAAATATCAAAGCTGAGAGTCAACAGAAGAACTAAATAGAACTAAAATTAATGGAGAAATGTGCAACGTACTTCCAGACCTACCTGAGCCCTTCCCTTTTCCCACCCGCCACACACAGATATCAATTTCAAACAGTTTTATGGACAATTTCCAGCAATCTTTCAAGGAACAGAAAATGTTTGTATTAAATAACCATTTAAAAAATTCAAATCACCCCAAATCATTATGAGACTACTATATTTCCTCTATCAAAACCAGATAAATATAAGATAAATGAAAATTGTGCATTAACATTGCTTACAAACATGAGGTTAAATCCTCTAATAAAATATTAGTGAGTCCAGTTCAAGAATGAATGAGAAAGTTGTGATATGACCAAGTATCTCAACAATTCTAGGAAAGTTTACATTAGAAAATCTATCTATGCTTTTGGTCAAACCTGGTAGATTGAACACACCTTCATTCGTCTGTGTTTCCTCTGAAACCTTACTAAATCACCTGTTAGAGTTATTGCAAAAGGCAGCAAGGACAAGAGAACAGGAGAAGAGAGAACATCAAACAGCAGACGTCAAACAAACGTTTCAGAAGATGAGATAAGGATTTTTAAGTGGTTGCCAGTTTCACGAATGGAGGAATAAGAAACCTAATTGGATCCCTGTCTTACCCCGTATACAAAAATCAACTCAAAATAGATTAAGGGCTTAAATGTAAGATCTGAAACTTTAATGCAACGTATGGCATGGGGACTAGAGTTAATAATATTGTACATTCGAAAATTGCTAGGAGAGTACATCTTAAAAATTTTCATTACAGAAAAAAATGTTTTATAATTATTTTGGTGATGGATGTTAACTAGACTTATTGTGGTGATCACTTTGCGATATATACAAATACTGAATTATTATGTTGTACACTTGAAACTGACATAATATTATATATCAATTATATCGAATTTAAAAAAATCTATAAATTAAAAAAACTAAATATACTCTTATTGTATGATCCAGGGATTGTGCTCTTTGGTATTTACCAAAAGGAATGGAAAAATTATGTCCAACGCAAACACCTGCACATGAGTGTTTACAGTAGCTTCCTTCATAATTACGTGAATTTGGAAGCAACCAAGATGTCCTCTAAAAGGTGAATGGATAAATAAATAAACTGATACATTCAGACAATGAAATAGTAATCATTGATAAAAAGAAATGAGTTATCAAGCCATGAAAAGACATGGTGTCACCTTAAATGCATGTTATTAAGTGAAGAAAAGCCAATCTGAAAAGGCTGCATCCTGTTTGATTCCAACCACATGACATTCTAGAAAAATCAAAACTGTGGAGACAGTAAAAATATTAGTGATTGCCAGGAGGAGGGATGAATAGGCAGAGCAAGAGGATTTTTAGAGCAGAAAAACTACCTGTATAATACTATAATGGTGGATATATGTTGTTATAAAATTATCCAAACCCCTAGAATGTACAACAAGAGTGAATCCTAATGTACTCTATGAACTTTGCGTGATAATGATGTGTCAGTGTAGGATCATAATTGGAACAAATGTACCACTCTGGTGGGGGATGTTGACAGCTGTTGACAGTAGAGTAGTTGTGCATGTTTACAAGAGAGGAAATAGGGGAAGTCTCAGCTGTCGACTCAAGTTTTCTGCGAACCTAAACTCCTCTAAAAAGCAAACTTTATTTAAAACATGTTTAAAAAAAACTCAACCTGAAACTGTAAGTCTTCTTGTCATTGTTCTTGGCAATAATTTCTTGAATTTAACACTGAAAGCATAGGCATCCAAAAGTAGACAAGTGGGACTACGTCAAACTAAAAAGCTCTGCACGGAAAAGAAAACTATCAAGAGTGTAAAGGCATCTTATGGAATGGGAGAAAATATTTGCAAACCATCTATCTGCTATTTCAACAGCACACACACAGACAAACAAAAAAACTCAATTAAAAAAATGAGCAAAGGACTCAAATAGACATTTCTCCAGGAAGACATACAAATCGCCACTATGTGTATTGAAAAAGTAGGTGCTCAGTATCACTAACCATGAGGAAAACTCAGATCAAAATCACAATAAGCTATCACCTCACACTTGTTAAGATGGCTCTTATAAAAACAAAATAAAAGATAACAAGTGTTGGCAAAAATGTGGAGAAATTGGAACCCTTGTGCCCTGTTAGAGGGACGAATAGTGGTGCAGCGCTATGGAAAACATTATGAAAGTCCTCAAAAAAATTAAACATAGAACTACTATACGATACAACATTCCTACTTCAAGGTAGTTAATTATAAGAACTGAAATCAGGATCTGGAAGAAATATCTGCACCTCCATGTTCACTTCAACATTATCCCAATTGCCAAAATATGAAAACAACCCAAATGCTCGTTGACGGATGAATGAATAAAGAAAATGTGGAATATACTGATAATGGAATATTACTCAATTTTAAAAAAGAAGGAAATCTTGTCTTTTGTAATTACATGGATGAACCTAGAGGATGTTATATGAAGTGAAGTAAACCAGTCACAGAAGAAGGATAAATACTACATGATCCCACTTACGCGAGGTATCTAAAGCAGTCACATTGATAGAAGTAGAGAATAGAATGGTGGTTGCTAGGGCTGGGGGAGGGGGAAATAGAGTTGTTTTTCAATGAGTATAAAGTTTCAGTAATGAATGATGAGTAAGTTCTAAGAGATCTGCGAAACACAGAACCTACAGTTAACAAACACGAACAGTTTTTGGAGGTGCTGAATATGTTTAGTATCTTGGTTGTGGTGATGAAGATGTATACATTAAATGTGTAGAATTTTTTTTGTGTGTGTGTATCAATTATATCTCAGTAAATCTTTAAAAATATAATTACTTACACAGGGGAAAACTAGCAAGAAGCAAGATAATTTACCTTTCTGAATTATAAAAGGTTCAGGAATCAGAGGCACCATTACTTCAAATGACAGGTTGGGGTGGTGAAAAGCAAATCTGACCAAAAGAAGCTCACCAGTGAACCAGAAGCACCTCTACAGAGAACCCTTATCACTGCTCATGTCTCTTTCCTAAATGTAGATAGATACCTAGCCGATGCCTGATGGGATCTTTGAGCACAAACAAGTAATGGGGTAGGAAGTGGGAAGAAACTAACTCTTGAACCTTGGAAGAAATGAATGAAATTCAAAATATTATCATCTTTAATAGCAGAGAGAAAACACTGGATTCATTAAAAAAAAAAGGATGTTATAAAAACGAAGCAACTTATAAAAAGAACTTTTAGAAATTAAATTTAAAAATCACTAGAAGAGATGAATGAGCTGAGAAAATCTCACAGATGATATGATTCAAAAGAAAACAATTTTAAAAGATTGCCAAGGAAATGAACAGAAAGCTTGTAGAGGATCAACATAGGAGACCTAATATCCAACTAACAGGAATTCCCAAAAGATAGAAGAAAGAAGCAGAAGGGAGGAAATTATTGAAGAAACATTATAAGCAAAATTATGTGAGTTGAAATAAATTAGTTTCCACTTGAAAGGGCTTTAGAGTACCCAGAACAATAAATGAAACCAACCTCCACCTAAAGCAAATCATTATGAATTTCAGCAATCAAGGGATTAAGGAACCAGAAAGTCTCAGAGATGCTAAGCAGGTGACACATGAAGAAAGAATCAAGAATCAAGATGGCAGCAGAATTCTCATTAGCAATTCTGGAAACTGCAAGACAATGGACTAAAATAATATTCAGAACAGACTTTTATCCTTACCAAATTTGTATACAGGTGTGAGGATAAAAAAATAAACATTTAAAAAAATACATGAATGATCTTAAAAATACATATGCATGCCTTCTATGAAATCTTATTCAGGAGGCTATAAATAATGTGCTACACCAAGATGAGGGAGTAAAACAAGAAAGAGGTATATGTGAAATCTAAAACGTGGTGTCCGACCCGGTATGGAGGTCATGCTTCAGATGGTCAGGTCTAGAGGCCTAAAGTAACCAGAGCTAATCAGAGCCGGAGAATGGAAGGTTCCAGGAGAACCTCTCCAAGAAAATAAAATGGAACTGATAAATTACCTATAACATATAGTTTCGTGGAGAGTTTGGGAAGAATCGGTAATGAAGACATACAAAATCCAAGCAAATATATATATATTTGAATGACAAGGCAATAGTTGTTTATGGGGGGAGGTGTTGCACAGGAAAGAAATTGTAATACATTACATGATTTAACTGTAAAGAAATTTAGATAGTCACAGTAATAATAGTACCTATGTAAGTAACTAGTATCTATAGAAGTAATCTATCCAAAAATTCGTCAGAGGGTAGGATGGAATAGTTTGAGGCAGGCCAGAAGTCCAGTCTAGAACAATTAGAATTGCTGGATAGAATACCAAAACAACTATTTGAAAAAGCATTAGAGAGTTACAAAATCAGAGACTTAAGGTTCTTAAGACAGTAGAACTTTGGGAGTTGAGCGCTATCGTCGTTCTTTTCTGGGGGTATTTGCTGATTCTGGTAGCAGAGGCTGAAACTCTGGGCTCGGCCAAGGCCAAAGAATGGTGCTATAAGCAGGGAAAACAGACGAGCTTGTATTGTTATGGAGGGCTAGAACCTTGAAAGGCTCCAATATGCACCCAGTTCCCCCTCCCAAGATGTTTGGTAAAGTTGTTCACGCCAGGAGGCTGGAAGAACTCTGTCAAAGTCTCTGGAAAGCAGAGCAGAATTACCTGCAGGTTCCCCATTAGGAAACAGTGATGACAATTATGATAAGGTCTATTTAACATAAAGGAAGAGAGCTGAAGGCCCTGAAGGATGTGGAGATCTGGC
>NW_011889204.1:98905-105582 GCF_000151845.1 Pteropus vampyrus | reverse complement strand
GAAGCAACTTATAAAAAGAACTTTTAGAAATTAAATTTAAAAATCACTAGAAGAGATGAATGAGCTGAGAAAATCTCACAGATGATATGATTCAAAAGAAAACAATTTTAAAAGATTGCCAAGGAAATGAACAGAAAGCTTGTAGAGGATCAACATAGGAGACCTAATATCCAACTAACAGGAATTCCCAAAAGATAGAAGAAAGAAGCAGAAGGGAGGAAATTATTGAAGAAACATTATAAGCAAAATTATGTGAGTTGAAATAAATTAGTTTCCACTTGAAAGGGCTTTAGAGTACCCAGAACAATAAATGAAACCAACCTCCACCTAAAGCAAATCATTATGAATTTCAGCAATCAAGGGATTAAGGAACCAGAAAGTCTCAGAGATGCTAAGCAGGTGACACATGAAGAAAGAATCAAGAATCAAGATGGCAGCAGAATTCTCATTAGCAATTCTGGAAACTGCAAGACAATGGACTAAAATAATATTCAGAACAGACTTTTATCCTTACCAAATTTGTATACAGGTGTGAGGATAAAAAAATAAACATTTAAAAAAATACATGAATGATCTTAAAAATACATATGCATGCCTTCTATGAAATCTTATTCAGGAGGCTATAAATAATGTGCTACACCAAGATGAGGGAGTAAAACAAGAAAGAGGTATATGTGAAATCTAAAACGTGGTGTCCGACCCGGTATGGAGGTCATGCTTCAGATGGTCAGGTCTAGAGGCCTAAAGTAACCAGAGCTAATCAGAGCCGGAGAATGGAAGGTTCCAGGAGAACCTCTCCAAGAAAATAAAATGGAACTGATAAATTACCTATAACATATAGTTTCGTGGAGAGTTTGGGAAGAATCGGTAATGAAGACATACAAAATCCAAGCAAATATATATATATTTGAATGACAAGGCAATAGTTGTTTATGGGGGGAGGTGTTGCACAGGAAAGAAATTGTAATACATTACATGATTTAACTGTAAAGAAATTTAGATAGTCACAGTAATAATAGTACCTATGTAAGTAACTAGTATCTATAGAAGTAATCTATCCAAAAATTCGTCAGAGGGTAGGATGGAATAGTTTGAGGCAGGCCAGAAGTCCAGTCTAGAACAATTAGAATTGCTGGATAGAATACCAAAACAACTATTTGAAAAAGCATTAGAGAGTTACAAAATCAGAGACTTAAGGTTCTTAAGACAGTAGAACTTTGGGAGTTGAGCGCTATCGTCGTTCTTTTCTGGGGGTATTTGCTGATTCTGGTAGCAGAGGCTGAAACTCTGGGCTCGGCCAAGGCCAAAGAATGGTGCTATAAGCAGGGAAAACAGACGAGCTTGTATTGTTATGGAGGGCTAGAACCTTGAAAGGCTCCAATATGCACCCAGTTCCCCCTCCCAAGATGTTTGGTAAAGTTGTTCACGCCAGGAGGCTGGAAGAACTCTGTCAAAGTCTCTGGAAAGCAGAGCAGAATTACCTGCAGGTTCCCCATTAGGAAACAGTGATGACAATTATGATAAGGTCTATTTAACATAAAGGAAGAGAGCTGAAGGCCCTGAAGGATGTGGAGATCTGGCTACAAGATCAGTGGTCATTTTGTCCTCTAAGAGCACTCATTAATTCTGGACACAACTAGAGGCTGAGAGTCTGGACTTGGCAGAGGCAGAGGATTGTGGCTAGAGGACAAAGAGCTAACAGAACTTCTGATGGTCATGTACGGTTCGAGGGCAAAATTAGAGACTTCAAGGAGATAAAATTTCAGTTGTCTTTTTCAAGTACTTTTCTCAGTTCTGAAGGTGCATGAAGCAAGAGACTGAAAATATGACAGAGGGATTAAAGAGGAGAAAAGACTACTTGAATGCAGTCTCTCAGTGGAAAACCCTGGGTGTCTTCATCTGGGATCAGGGCAAACCAGAGGTATTTTAAACCTTATAAAAAAATGCAAATGCATCTTGACTCACTTTATGTCCTAATTTGCTTCAGTAATCCACCTCATTACGTTACCTGCCTAAAAGAGGAAAAGGGAGGCCACTCAAATGTGGAAGATGACAGCATCTAGTGGCTCTGTGTCTTGTGTACACAATGTCTGGCATTCAATAAAAAAATAAAATAACTAATGTCAAAAGACAGAACTATGGCATGAAACCAAGAGAAAAAAAGGTAATGGAAGCAGATGCACAGCTGATCCAGAGATTGGAATTAGCACACAAAAACTATGATTAAAAGCACAAGAAAATGGATGAAAAGATGGAAAAAATTAGAATGTTGAATAATCCCACCAGAAAATTGAAATTCACAAAGATAATCAAATGGACATTTTAGAGCTGGAAAAAAGAAAAAAAAACAATTTCTTAAATTCGGTGGAAGGATTTAGTCAAAGATTTGGATACAGAAAAAAGACAAAATTAGTGAATTGGCTAACTAGAAGACTCACGATTCAATAGAGACTATCCAAGTCAAGTATAGAAATTTTAAAATTGGAAAAATCCAGAAAAACATATAAGGAATATGTGAGAAACAGCCAAAAGTTCTTGTTTGGGGAGGGCAGAAGAAATAGTTGAAGAGATAATGGCTAAGAATTTTCCGAAACAGATAAAAGACATCAACTCACCCCACCAAGATAATTGCAAAACAACAACAACAACAACAAAACAAATCTCAAAACAATAAAATCTGGACTCATTACAGTATAATTACTAAGAAAATAATATCAGAAGCAGCTAAAACTGAAACCAAACCTCAAGCCACAAACTTTGAAAAATGATGGTTCATCAATCAACGATCTTAAGTTTCTGGTGTAGTAGAGCAGGATTAAAAAAATAACTCAAAACCCTTCAACCCCCACTTGCAATATCACTTTCTGTTGATGAAACTTAAAAGGTGGAGGAAGCAGTTAAATGTTATGAATCACAGAAGAGAGGAAAACACTGTAAGAATTGATTATGCAAAAGTAAAGGGAAGAAGAAACCAAGGACTTATTACAGCGCAGAAACTGCTTTTGACTTCAGGGAATTTGCTGATTCCAGAGAACCAGATGCTCAGGTTGACAACCTTAACACGTAAGAGTGACGTGAACAAAGTCCAGAGTCCACCTGGGGTGGAGGGTCTAATGGGAGTCCAGACCATGACCATCACATCTTCGCAGTGACAATAGAGTAGATGACTCTGGCCTGCATTGCATTCCCAGTGAACCCCTTGGGTGCCTCCAAGTGCTCTCAGACCCTGACCTTGCGTTAAAGTGTTCCCTGGACAGGCACGTGGGCATAGCAAACAGAAATCCTTTCCAAAAGCTAGTACTTTTACCGCAGACCTAAATTTCACCCACACATAATTTTTTTCAAATACAATTAGATACACAGTAAAAACAAAACAAAACAAAACAAAAAAAAACAACAACAACCCAAAAAACAAGAAACAAAAACCAACAAACCCAGCAAAATATAAGCAAAATTACTTTTGTGATTAGAGTGCACATGAATTACCTTCTTTCTGACATATATTCTTGGAGAGTCAGGCAGAAGTTCTTCCTGAAAAATAAGAAGATCCAAGTAGCTGGTTAGCCTGTGTTTCTGTTTAGTGAGTATGGCTTTTTCAACCTCATCATCGCTGACCCACAGTCAGCTCAAACCAAGGTGAGATTAGTGCAGAAGCCCGCAAACGCAACTTTAACCAAATGATCGAGGACAATAGCCCTAGTGATAAGTCAGGTTGACATCTCTCCTGATATGATGTGATGAAAAGGGTACTTTGATATTCTTTCATAAAACCTAATTATGAGAAAAGCCTCGAGATGAACCCAAATTGAAAGACATTCTATAGAATGCCTGACTGGTACTTTTCAAATTGCCAAGGTCATGAAAAATGAGGGAAGAATGAGAAACTGTCACAGACCACAGAGAATAGGTGACAGAATGACTGAAAGCAATGTGGTACCCTGGATTGAATTCTGGAACAAAAAAAGGGACTTTAGTGGAAAAATTGGTGAAATTAAACATGTCTGTGGCTTAGTTAACAGTGATGTACCAGTGTTGGTGTTTTGGTTTTGACAAATGTACCACAGTAGTGTAAGAGGATAATGTCACAAGACATGAAACTGGTGTGCAGTACACCGACACTTCTGTAATATCTTTGCAACTTTTCTGTAAGTGTAAAATTATTCCAAAATAATAGTTTATCTAAAAAAAATTAAAAACTCTGATAGTGAGAACAGCAGAGACACTAGAAAACAGAGTGAGGAATATCCCATACATTGGAAATATCAGATGCCAACTATAAAACTTCTTTAATGTGTATAAGTTTTCATATTAAGAAAGGAAACCTACAGCAAACATCATCAATAATGGCGCAATGAGGAAAGCTTTCCCTTTGAGACTCAGCTCAACATACAGATGATTACTATCACTACTTATATTCACTGTAATACTGGACATCCTGGTCCACACGGCAAGACAAGAAAAAGGAATAAATGTAAGGATGAGATCTGAGTAAACAAAACTGCCCTTCTGTATACATCATATAAATTAATATATACATATATATCTCCGTATAAGTCATTAGAATTTAAAAGAATTTGGCAAAGTTTTAATTCATTTTTATATCTTAGTAACCGGTAGCTAGAGAGTTAATTTTAAATTATGTAGATTTAAAGGTATCAAGTCTCTATGACTAAATCTAGCAGAAATATATGACCTCAAAGGAGAAAAATACACTTTTTATTAGAAAATATTTTTAATACTATACAACACCATATTAATGAGATAGAACGATACCATGAAGATGTCAATTCTCTTCAAATCAAGCTATCGATTCAGTACAATCCTAAAAAAAATCCCAACAAGATTTTGACGAGCTGGTTCAGAGATACAAAGGGCCAAGACACTTTGAAGAAGAAAAGAGGACAGGATGATCTACTCTATCAGATATTCAGAGTTCATATGAAGCCGTCCTCACTATGACAGGATGGTACGACACAAGGAGAGGCTCTCATTGGTCAATGGCAGAGAAGAGAGAACACAGGAACAGACCCTACTCATGTGGGTAGCACTGCAGGTCAGTGAGGAAAAGAATGGTTAGCCCAACAAGGGTGTCCTCAGAAAAACCGCTAAGAATAATGATAGGTTCTTTAAACTGTAGATCAGCTGGGAAGCAATTCAGTTTCAGTTAAGACAGGAACTGTGAAAAAAAAAAAAAAATCGCCCCGTTGAAGACCGTACGAATCGGAGGTGAGGGGAAAGCTGCCGTAAAATGGAGGAATGGGCTGTAAAACCATGACAGGCGCATGAAAAAGAAAGCGAAGCAACCTGGGAACCAAACAACAGACAGAATCGATATGGAGAAATAACCCAGAGGATGAGCAAGACATCACCAAAGCAGTTAACATCACACAAAAACCTAAATGAATAAAGCAACAGTGTGCAGATGGGCTGAAATAATAACAAAATGTAGCTTTGAGTGGAGCTTGCAGAGCTGTTATAGCAAATTAAGACCCCCTTTTCAAAAGTAAACACAATGAACTTTAGAGATTATAAAAATAAATACTAAAATTAAGATAATTGTCATGGAAGAAAAATTTGAGACCACTGTTAGGAACAGAAAGTAAAAAGCTAAAGAGAGAAAAGGTTAAGGACAGATAAAGCTGTGAAGCCTAGAGTTGCCCCAATGGAAGAATAGTTTTGCCTCCAAATTAAAAAAGAACACGTTTTTGAGGATATTAGAGAAGACACTTTCCCTGAAATAAAGAGAGACTTGAATTTGCCACTTAAGAACACAAGGATTATGGTTAAAGACAGTGTGTATGGAATTCACCAGTAACTTTCAGCATTGTTTTATTTATTCATAACAAGGGTGCATCTACCTCAAATCAATACTATAATGAATCTACACTCTAAATTACAAGCTTTAATAAGATAGAAGTCACCATAAACAAAATTAAAAGATAAGGAAAGTATATTTATAACTTTTGGAATATTTAGCAAACTCTCCCTTATCAAAGAAAAGACGATCACCTCAACTGATAACATTGACAATAAATAAACCAGCAATTCACTGAAGATGCAATTTGAATGGCCAATAAACACAAAAAACTGTTCGACATCCCATGTAATCAGCGCAAATTAACTAAATGAATCTCTTTATCTAACACCTTTGCAAAATGGCTGTTGGAATATGGTTCACCGCATTCGCTACTGTTAGGAGAATATCTTGGTTCAGCTACTTAGAAAGGCAGCTTGGCAGGGTTTATAACGACTAAGAATTAGAACTTTTTGCCTCAACAATTCCATTTTTTTGGTTACTGACACAACACAAATACCTGTTTATATGTAAAAAAGAGAGAAATATATAATTGTTTCTATCATAGCTTGTTGGTAAAAGTGAACGATTGAAAATGACCTAAGCGTCTGTCAGTGGGAGAGAATGGTTTAAAAATTACGATATATCTGATTTCACTTATATGCAGAATCTAAGGAACGAAAAGAACAAACTAATCAAAAACAGACTCACAAATATAGTGGATACTTTGATGATGGACAGTGAGGAGGGGGTTTGTGGGGCTGGGAGAATGGGGTGAAGTGTTAAAGAAGTACAGATTAGTAGTTGATAGATGGTCACGGGGATGGGGAGCACAGCGTAGGGAATGCAGTCAGCATTAATATGTTGGCTAGGCGGAGGGCCA
>NW_011889204.1:93715-96475 GCF_000151845.1 Pteropus vampyrus | reverse complement strand
ATACCTGGGTCCAGTATGGCCTGGGTCCTGATCAGGAAGTCTGTGAACGACTCACGCAGAAATGGCTCCACCCAAGAGGGGAAAAGAAAAGTGAAAGTAACTTTCCATGTGCTGTTGGACACCGTCTCTCTCCTCCTGCAGCTCCTTGGAGGATCTGAGCCATCTAGGCAGCAGGAGTGGAGGACAAGGCGTGACAGTCAGAGCCTGGAGGCCAGGGGAAAAGGACCCTGGAGGAGGGGGAGAGTCAGCTCCCAGGAGTCCCCGTGTTTGTGCAAAGACACCAAAAACAGGAAAGTAGCCCGAGTTACTGGGCCTGGGAACCTGGAGAGCAGGAGAGGCTGTGATTGAGGAGGGACACGGGGCACAGGACATGCCAAGGGGACTGGCTGCCTAAGCTTGATCAGGAACAGCTTCTGCTCAGACTTCAGTAGTGTGCTGAGTCTCCAACCTGGGAGACCCTGTGTGGACCAGGGATTTGTCCCGGAGCTGAGGCAGCAGCATCCCAGACCTGAGAGTTCAAGGGCAGGAGAAGCGGCAGCAGTAGTAGCAGCCGTTGGGCCAGAGGACCGAGATCCTCGGCACCTCTGTGGATGCAGAAATGGAGAGCGGGCACCAGGGACCTAAGTGGATACGCTCGAGACCTGCTCCCATGTCCCCTTCTAGGAGACGGCCCATCAATCAGCAAGACTCCTGGTCCCTGCTGCCCTCCCTTCTTTCTGGGGAGACTGTCAGACTGGGCATACAGTGGAAGGGCGAGTCTGCTCTTTGGTGGATCTCTCTGGGTCCATCCTGCCTGCACAGGCCAGAGCTCTGTGCTTCTCCAGGTTCAGGTGCACAGGGACAGCGGCCTGTGGGATGCGGGGTGTGTACGGTTGATTGGAGCAGCCTGAAGCCTTGTGACTAAGCCCATTTCTGGGGTTCAGATTTAGAAATCCTAAGCTGGTATTTTGAACTCCATCTGTCTCATCTTTTTCTCTGTCATTTGGTTTGGACCACAGGCGAGGGAGAGGGTGCCCTTTTGGAGGGCCCACTAACACCTTAAGAGGGGTCAAGCACATGGATATATGTCTCTCTTTTTGAGTTCTCCTCCGCTTGTGCCCCAGAAGGGTGGAGAGGTGGGAGTCACAGCCCCCTGCCATGGCACAGGACAATTATCCCACGTGTTGCCTCCGTGACACTTGGCGGCAATATTTCAGCTTTCAGGGGCTGGGGTGAGGCGGAGCCCCGCTTCTCCCACTTCATAGAAACTGGGCTTGGTAGTGGTAGAGCTATGGACGCCCGAGCTTTCCCACAAAGTGTGTAAGAAGCCAGGGGTTTGGCTGCAGATGAAAGGGAGTTCCATCTATCAGCGAGGGGCATGAATTCGTGGAATGGGGATGGGAATAGGCATCTGGGCAGAGGAGAAGGAGATTAGAGTGTGAAGGTCGTGAGGAGAACACCGGGGAACACAGGAGAAGGTCTGGGGGCCACCGCGAGGAAGCCCACAGTCCCACGCAGCCTGTGTGGAGACCCCGGCCCACAGTCGCCACCATCACTCACAGCCCTTCAGTTAGAGCCCTGGGCTTCGCCTCAGGGGAGGTTAGTGACCCACACCCGCAACCGAACGAGGTTGGCTTCCCTGGTCCCCTGGTTATAGCGATAGCCAGACACACCGCACTCCCGCCACTCACTGAAACCACCTCACGCTGCCCTCCCAGGGCCACCGGCCCCAGGAACACCGTGTGAACACAAGCCGAGGAGATAGCTCTGATATCTGGCAGCTCATGAGCTCAAAGACGAGCTTATGACCTGGACAGAAAGGTCTGGGTCTGAAGTTGTGAGGGAGGCCCCGAGACTGTGGCCCCTTCCATGCCCTCGTGGCCCCGAGACTGTGGCCCCTTCCATGCCCTCGAGGCCCCGAGACTGTGGCCCCTTCCATGCCCTCGCAGCCCCTCTGTTTCCCAGAGAGCTCCCTTCTGTCTGGGAATGCCAAGGTGACCTTGGCCCAGGCCCGAGGCCTGCGTTCCCAGGGGGTGGAGCAGGGAGTCCTCTTGAGGTCCCCTCCAGGCATGCTGATTTTACTCGAAGAAGAGTAATTTAAAGCAATTAAATTATTAAACAAGTTTCAAAAGTAGATGGCAGAGAATAATTTTTTTTTTAAATTATTATTATTTACACCTACAGCACCTGGTCTTCCTAGGTGGTCTCCCATCTAAGTACTAACCAGGCCCGACCCTGCTTAGCATCTGAGATCAGATGGGATCTGGCTTATTCAGGGTGACATGGCCGTAGCCCATGGACCGTGGCTCCACTGGGGCGTGAACCCAGGACCTTCTGCATGTAAAGCAGATGTGCTCACCACTACACTATGGAACCATGTCTGAAAATAAATTTTTAAGAGAAGTGAAATACTTCAAACAAGTTGTGGGTTCCGTACAGACAACCTCGGGCAATGTCTGCCCCTTCCCCACCTCCCCCTGGGGATCATCTTCACCCTCCTCCACCATTAGGGTTCTCTGCTTCCTGGAAGATTGGAGTCCGAGTGTCTGAGCTTCGCCCAGCTATCGCTGTCTTACGTCCCCAACTGCTTGACTGAAAAAGGTTGACCTTATTATGGGGTTCACCATGTTTAATATTCTGGGAATCATAGTGGAATCTCCACATGTTTCGTAGTGAGTCCTCGTCAGCACTTGCTGCCATCACAGGCGGATGGGGACCAGGCAGTTCCACATCAGATTTGCCTTGTAAGGAATAAATTAAGTCTGCCGGGCTCAGTCTCAT
>NW_011889204.1:36107-92895 GCF_000151845.1 Pteropus vampyrus | reverse complement strand
CTAAGTACTAACCAGGCCCAACCCTGCTTAGCATCTGAGATCAGATGGGATCTGGCTTGTTCGGAGTGACATGGCCGTAGCCCATGGACCGTGGCACCACTGGGGCGTGAACCCAGGACCTTCTGCATGTAAAGCAGATGTGCTCACCACTACACTATGGAACTATGTCTGAAAATAAATTTTTAAGAGAAGTGAAATACTTCAAAGAAGTTGTGGGTTCCGTGCAGACAACCTCGGGCAATGTCTGCCCCTTTCCCACCTCCCCCTGGGGGTCATCTTCACCCTCCTCCACCATTAGGGTTCTCTGCTTCCTGGAAGATTGGAGTCCGAGCGTCTGAGCTTCGCCCAGCTATCACTGTCTTACGTCCCCAACTGCTTGACTGAAAAAGGTTGACCTTATTTACGGGGTTCACCATGTTTAATATTCTGGGAATCATAGTGGAATCTCCACGTGTTTCGTAGTGAGTCCTCGTCGGCACTTGCTGCCATCACAGGCGGATGGGGACCAGGCAGTTCCACATCAGATTTGCCTTGTAAGGAATAAATTAAGTCTGCCGGGCTCAGTCTCATCCTTGGGAAGCAGGAGGAGTGTTTCTTGGCAGCCACCTCCACTTAGCGTCCCCCAGCTTGCCCAGGAGCATCAGTCAGCTGGGCCGGGTACCACAAGGAGTGGAGATGCACGGGGAAGGAGGCGGTTGAATGAGCAATGAAGCCTTTGCAGAGTTGTCGCTCCTAATATTTCTGCAAATCCCTCCATACATCCATTGCTAATCATGGTGCCCTGGAATGGTTTCCGGACTGTCCTGGACCTTGGAACAGCCATGTGATGCCTGAGTGGCAACGAAAAGCTTGCCCCTGGCGGCTCATTCAGATCACCTTCGCTCAGCACTCAGAAGGACCCACTGGATAGCAGCCTTTGCTTCTTTCGGCTGGTAAATGGGTGTTTTCACTGAGTGGAGGACCCATGGCCAGGAGCTCAGAATAGCTGAACAGAACAGAAACAGGAGATGACAAGTAACGTGCCATGAAGACTCAGTGGTTGTGAGACAGGAGGTGGGGTGTCATAAGGAGGCTCCGCCATTGGAAGAGGCTCAGTTAAATTGTCCCTGTACAGAGAAACTCAGAGGGATATACACACAGAGAGGTGCACAGCGGACTTGGCATCCCAAGTTTATTTCGAGAATAAACGATCATATAACGGAGCCACTTTAGAATGGAGTCAAAGCTGCCATGCCGGAGGAACCGCCTTGTTCATCTTATATCTCAAATTGTTGGAATATTAAAACAGGACAAAATCATCTTTGGACTGGGACTAAGCAACCTTGTGTCCCAAAGTACTGTTTGGAAAGATAACAAGTGAGCAGTCGTGACTGCTGAACGGATGACCACTGGACTGAACATGAAAAACATGTTTAGAATGAACATCGCTATGTTATCTGCACCAGTAGAAATGCCTGTCTTTTATTGATGTAATCGTTCCCCTTCCCTTTCTCATAAATACCCATTGCCTTTGTCTCCTAATTGGAGGATTATTTGGGCTTCTGCCTGAATTAATGATTCCTGAGCAGCTATTCTTATTGATTTCAATAAAAGTTTGTTGCCTGTCACTTTGAAAGGCCTTTTTATTTTTACGCTAACACTAGCAAGGCCAAAGCACACCTGTTGCCACTGTCCGGAGGTGAGGTACAGGGGAGGGGCGGAGCTTGCTTTACCCACAAGAGCTCCTGCTAGATACTGCTGTGGTTGGGGAGACTACTGAGCTGGAATGCCTTGGGAAACCCCAGGGCTCCTGCGCCCAGGACGGAGAAAGACCTGCACAGAGGGTGGAGCGGGCCTGCTGCTTAGGTCATCAGCTCTGAGAGCTCTGGCCCAGGGGAAACCCAAACACCAGTAAGGGGTTTTCCTTCAGAGCCAAGTCCTGCACTGTCCCCCCGGCCCCCACCTCGCCTGGGGCATCTGTTTGTCACGTGTACAAATGCTGTGCCTGTGACGCAGGCTGGCCTCCCAGGGGACAATTAGCCAGCTTCTGTACAACACTTCAGGCTACATGCAGTGACACAGACTGCAAAAACTTCTAAGAGCGGACACATCTAGAGGCAGGCAGAGTGTATCTGCCAAGGGCTCAGTGACGGTTCTCAGCCTGAGGTTTGGTCACAGACACCAGACAATCTAGAGCCACATTATTATACAGCTAAGACTTGTCCTCCTGAGACCTCAAGTCTGAGGTCTCAGATCTTCTTCCCAATTGAGACACAGGCCACTGTGCATGAACCCCTGGAAGTGGAGGCCACAGAACGTGGTCCTACCTACCCCTCCACATAGCTGGCAGAATGCAACTAAAGGCGTGAGACAAGTGTGTCAGCACAGGAGCCACTCCCTCCCCTGGACACTTCACCCCAGTTCCTGGCTAGGCTATTGAGGAGGATACCACTGTAAGAATCTAGAATGCACTGTTTTATATGAACACTGTAGACTCTTTCTGTCCCACACGCCATTGGTTCAGGGGAAATCTTGAATGAGGATTTCAGGAGAGAAAATTCTAGTTTTCATGTAGGAACAAATGGTTTTATGTCAGATAAAAAATTTCAGACCAGCAGGTCTGAGCAGAAGTGCTAGCTGCAAGTCTGACAAGTATCTGATTAATTACGTTGTTCTGCAGAACCCCTGCTTCGTTTTTGCTTTGTTTGGTGGGGGCAGCAGAAGTCATATTCAGACCGAGTCTGTCTTTGCCAGCAGTTTATTTAGCACAGGTTCACTGTGGGAATTTCACAAGTCAATAGCCCACAGGATAGTATCTCTTAATAAGCTAAAAAAAAAGACATCATATGCACCAAATGAATGACAAATTAATCACACTATTTATCTGGGAAGGGGAGATGAAAGAATTAAGTTCACATTTAACATGAGGCATGCCTTTTTATATCAGGAGGGACTCAGGAGAGTTGGCTACTAACCAAATAACTGATTTCCAGCTGCCAGAGCAAAAGTAAAAGTCCCCTGTTGCTTGGGCACGTTGCTAGGGAACCAAGACGCCAGCGTTGGTAGGTGGGCAGGTCTCTTTCATGGGGCCCCTTCCATCACTGCCTAGGAGGAGTGCATAGACAAGAGTCAATGTCCCCAAGGGTCTTTGGAGAGTTTTCAGGTTGGCTAACTGTTGCCTCACCCAAACTGAAACTCTCAAATAGTCTTCACAAACGCTCAGTATTTATAGTCTAAATGTCCTCTCGCCACAGGTACATTTTCCACACGTTCTTATCAATATGTTCCCAGAAAAGATTCTCAGCTGCTGGACCGCTGACTGCTTATCCATTGATATGGATGTAGAATGATGACATCCTGGTATGACTTACTTGAGACTTATATCAACGCGCTTTTTTTTCTCTTTGTCATAAACAAGTGGGCTAAAACAATTTCACAAATGTAATAAATAGATTTGAAATCATATTAAACCCATACACGACAACTGCTGTGTCCAGGCTGGATCTAAATTTACCAAATAAGCAACTAATGGATGATTGTCACTAGCATCAGAATAGAATCAGCTCATCTCAGCAGGTCGTTTACATGGCTCATCTCAAATTCATTCATACGCTGTCTCTTCTTCAGCTGGAGACTGATTTCAGTTAGTGTCAGGCGTCTGCCAGACACATGGGAAAGGTTTACGCACAGAATTTGGGGCTTCTCTCTGTGGCTTTCTCTCTTCTGGGGTTTCTCCCTTACTCTCCAGAAAGCCTGATAGTTCTGAGCTTCTTTCTTGGCACTGCCAACCAGAGTGAAGGTGGACTTTCTACCAATGTCTGGGCCACCGCAAGGAGGTCTGTGGCTGCTCTCAGAGCCAGGCGATAATGAACAGGAAACATCTCGTGCTGGCTGCTTCCGAGTTTCCTCTTCCCTCCAAAGTCCCTCTGCCTTTGCTCACTTTCCAGAAGACTCAGGCAGCCGTTCTCTGAATATTGTCCTCAGAGGGGTGTGTGCTGATGCCCAGGGGAGCCACCCTGGAAAGTTTAGGCAGAGGGGGTGTTACCAGGAGCCCTAGGTCCTTCTGCATCTCCCAGGGACAAAGGCACACTCCCCGCAGGTCAGACAACAGCTGAGCAACCTAGCATCACAGCAAACAGCCAGTATCTATGTCCAGGTAAATGGGACTGGATGGGTGACAGGCTTAGTGGCCTTCCTTGCTCTGGGCTGTCTGGGCAGGAGGGGCGGACACCCTCCCTTGGAGCATGATGACCAACTCAGACTTTATCTCCACAGCATGGAGCAGGGGGAACCCAGTCAATCTGCTCCATTAAGGCCCCTGGGCTCCTGTGACTGGCCCGGGACTGCCCCGTTCCTTCCATTAAACAGCAGGCCCACCTCTGTGTGGGGTCCCTGAGTGGGTGCCATTGGTCAGTTATGTTTTCCTTGGCTGTCCAGCCTTCTCCCCCTTATTCTAAAGACCAATATTTCTTTGGGTGGACCACTTATAGCCTTTGTGTGCAGGTGTGGAGGGACTGTTGACCCAGACTCTGGCCCTTGAGCAAGCCTGGCCAGCCGGATCCTCTTTGGGGAACTGGACTCTGAGTGAAGTTTGTTAAGGAGTTAAAAAAAAATAGTTTGGGAACATTTGTTTAGTGGCACATTGGTTTGCAAGCATTTTCTCCTATTCTTTTGGGTGACTTTTCATTTTGTTGATTATTCTTTGCTGTGCAGATGTTTTTGAGTTTGCTGTAGTTATAACTGGTTCTTTTTGCTTTTGTTGCCTATGTTTTTGGTGCCATATATAAAAAATCATTGTTAACACCAATGTCAAGGAACTTTTCCTCCTGTGTTTTCTTCTAAGAGTTTATGGTTTCAGGTCTTACATTTAAGTCTTTAATCCATTTTGGGTTAATTTTCATTAGTAGTATAAGATAGAGTTCAGTTTCATTCTTTTGCACATGAATATCTACTTTTCTCAGCATCATTTATTGAAGAAACCATCCTTTCCCCATTGAGTATTCTGGCTCAGTTGTCAAATATTAATTAACTGTATATACATGGATTTATTTCTGGGCTCTCTATTCTCTTCTATTGGTCTGTGTTGTTTTTATGCCAATACCATATTATTTTGTTTTCCATAGCTTTATAATATAGTTTGGATCAGAAAATGTGATGCCTACAGCTTTGTTTTTCATTCTTAGGATTGTTTGGCGATTGAGAATCTTTTTTGGTTCCATAAGAATTTTAGAATTTATTTTTCAATTTTTGTAAAAACATCTGGAATCATGATAGGGATTGCATTGGATCCATAGATGACTTTGGGTAATGTTTTATGCTTCCATTTTCATCTGTCTGAAGGTATTTTTTATTTCTCTTTTCATTTCTTCTTTGACCCATTGGTTGTTCATTAGTGCATTGTTTAATTTCAATATATTTGTGAATTTTTCAGCTTTCTGTTCTAGTTTTATAACATGTGGTTAGAAAAGATATGACATAATTTTTATCTTCTTGACTGTGTTGAGAATTGTTTTGTTACTTAACATATGATTTATCCTAGAAAATGTATGTGTGCTAGAGAAGAATGGCTGTTGGATGGAAACTTCTGTATATGTCTGTTAGGTTCATTTGGGCTATAGTGTTGTTCAAATCTGCTGTTTCCTTATTAATCTTCTATCTGAATGAGCTATCCATTGTTGACAGTGAGGTATTAAATTTCTTCACTATTATTGTATGGAGGTTTATTTCCTCCTTTGGTCTATTAGAATTTAATTTATATATTTACGTTATCTGATGTTGGGTGCATGAATATTTACAAGCATTATATCTTCTTGATGAATTTGCCCCTTTACCATTCTATAATGGTCTTCATTGTCTTCTTTGACCATTTTTAGTTTAACGTCTATTTTTGTGATATAAGAATAGCTTCCCCTGCTTCCTTTTGGTTTCCATTTGCTTGAAATATGTTTTCCCAACCCGTCCCATTTAGTCGATGTGTTCTTAAAGCTAAAGCGCGTCTCCTATAGGCAGCATATACTTAGATCTTGTTTTTTAAACCCATTCAGCTATTCTATGTCTTTTGATTGGAGAAATTACTCTCTTTCCATTTAAAATAATTATGATACTTAAGAACTTGCTATTGCCATTTTGTTAATTCTTTTTTTAAATTTATTTTTTAATTGAAGAAATGATTAATTTTTTTTCCCCATCAACCTCTTCCCTCTCCCTGCCCACTCCCCTCTGGTAACCACTAGTCCATTGTCCATGTCCATGAGTCTCTGTTTGTTTATCCTGTTAATTCATTGCTTTTAAGTTTATATCCCATATATAAGTGATATCATGTGATTTTCGATTTTTTTCTGTCTGACTTATATCACTTAGTATGATTATTTCAAGGCTGTTAATTCTTTTCTTACTGTTTTGTAGATACTTTGTTCCTTGCTTCTTCTCTTACTGTCTTCCTTTGTGACTTGATGACTCCTTTATCATAATCTTTGATACTTTGACTCCTTTATCATAATCTTTTGTGTACGAACTACAGATTTTTCCATTATGGTTAACAAGAAGCTTACATAAACTATCTTATATTTATAATTTTTATGTTAAACTGATAACAACTTAACTTTGATAGTGTAGCACAAAGAAAGTTTATGCTTTTACTTCTTCCTCATATTTAAGGTTATTGGTGTTAGAATTTACATATTTTCAATATCGTGTATCGAATAATGAATTATTATAGTTATGAATTTTTTAATACATTTGTTTTTAATTTTTACAGTGTAGTTGTAATGAATTACATAACATCTTTACTGTATCAGAAAATCTGACTTCAATTATATATTTACCATCACCAGGGAGTTTTATGCATTCATATGTTTTTACAATGTTTATTAATATTCTTTTATTTTAGCTTGAAGAAGGCCCTTTAACATTTCTTAGAAAGCAGGCCTACTGGTGATGAGCTCCCTGAGCTTTTGTTTGTTTGAGAAAGTCTATTTTTCCTTCATTTTTGAAAGACAGCTTTGCTGGATACTGTCCTTGGTTGACAGTTTGCTCTTTCAATATTTTTAACACATCACTCCCCTCTCTCTTATCTGAAAAGTTTCTGTTGAGGAATCCACTGGTAGTCTTATGGGGGCTTCCTTGCATGTGGCAAGTCATTTTTTCAAAATTCTCTCTTTGTCTTTGACTTTTGACAATTTAATTATAGAGTGTAAACTGTAGCCCTTGTCAGGTTCCACTGATTGGGTTCATTGGGCTTCATGAATTTCAAAGCCCATGTCTTTCCCCAAATATGGGAAATTTTCAACCATTATTGTTTTAAATAGACTTTCTGTCTGATTCTTTTTCTTTCCTTAATGATGTCTTATAAATCCTGTGTGTATTCTTCACTCTTTTTCACTCTTCTTTTGCTCCTCTGACTAGATAATTTAAAAACAGCCATCTTCCAGTTCACTGATTCTTCTACTTGAGTCTGATGTTGAAACTCTCTATTGAATTCTTTAGTCCAGTCATTGTAGTCTTTAGCTCTAGGATTTCTGTTTGTTTTTTTGATAGATTCTTTTTCTTTGTTGAACTCATTTTGTTTATGCATTGTTTTCCTCATTTAATCGAGTTGTCTGTCTGTGTGTTCTTATAGTTTTAACTTCCCTAAGAAGATTATCCTGAACTTTTTGTCAGACAATTTATAGATCTCTATTTCTTTAGGGACAAATATTAGTTTTTTAGTTTCCTTAGGTGGTGTCATGTTCTCCTTATTCTCCATGACTCTTAATTCTTTTTATTGGTACTAGTGTATTTGAGTAAGCAGTCTCCTCTTCCAAAAGTTACAGCTTAGCCTCAGCAGAGAAAGACCTTCACCGGTCGGCTCAATTTTGGGTACTAGATGGAACAGCTGGTAGCATCCATACAGGTGGGCAAGGCCACTGTCTGTCCATGATCTGAGGTTCGGAGGTATATGCTGGATCTGCTCTGTGGTTGGTTGGGCCTGCCGTTTGGGCTATCTGATTGGGCAGGGCTCCTGGCTGTGTTTCACTGTCAGATGGGGCCATTTGCTGGGCTCTGCAATCACCTCTGGTCTGGTGAGGTTTCATAATTTTTACCTAGAAGGGTGGTAACACCTGTTGAACTCCACATTTGGGCCACATTACAGGGTAGGCCCTGCAATAGCTCCTGGTTGATGGAGATTCAGGTTATGCTCCCCAGCCTGATGGTGCCTCTTGCTAGACTCCATATTAATATGTGCTACAGGCAATACTTTATTGTTGGATGGGAACTCAGGCTGTGCTCTGTGATCAGGCAAAATTGAAGCCTATTCCCTAAAATTAGCAGGACCATAGTCTTGGCTTCACAATCAATTGGGCTACTAGCTGTAATCTGCTATTGGGCATTGTTTCTGGCCAGACTCTCTGATTGGGAGGGGCCTCAAGCTGTATCCTGGAGTTGGGCGGAATTAGACACTGCTATACAATTGATCAAGGTCATTGTCCAGGTGGCACCGCAAACTATTCTCTGTGATTGGGTGGGCTCATGAGTAGGCTCCTCGCATGGGTCAGGCTGTGGGCTGGGCTGTGGTGCTGGGCAGGGCAGTAGACTGAGTTCTGTGGCTCAGCAGTATTATAGGCTTTTCTCTGTGGCTGCTTGAGTTCCTTAACCAGGCTGTATGAAAACCCAAGACTGGAAGCTACACTCAACAATCGGTTGAGGTTGCAAAGTTGCTTTATCCCCTTCGTGGAGTACTAGAATGGGTTCCATGGCTGGTATGGCCTGCCTGGGGCCCCAAATCAGGCAGCATTGCCAATCAAGCTTTCAGGTCAGATGGGACCATCAGTTTGGGTCTGGAGAATGGTAGAGCCACTATTTGTGATCTCTGCTTTAGCACTGCTGATAGCAGAAATGTGATCCACCAAGATCTGAGTGCTGGTTGCTGTAAGCCCCACCCTTGCTTAAGTTTCTAGCAGTCATCTAATAGCAATGAATCACTTAGCTTTTGCCTATAGAATGCTGGGGGAAATGGAGATGTAAAAGGGATTACAAGCATTGCATCATTAAATCTTTGCAGGTGGTTCTAATCTCTGCCATTTCCTCTTTCCTCAGGAATATAAAATTGCTTTCAACTTACTGTTTTTGCCATGAGAAACTTTAGTTTCAAAGCCTTCTGGTTGGCCTTTCCTAGGTCATTGGTGTTTCATAAATTAAGGGACAGTAGGTTAAAGAACCAGTTTGGCCAACTGCTATGAATGTCCTGATTATACATTCAGGAGCTTGGGAAATGACTGCTAGGTGGCTCCGTGTATTGAGTGGGCTCACTGTTAGATGGACATTACCTTACCTTCAGAGACTCTTTTTTAACAGGGGCCATGATGGTGATTCGGATTCCCAGATGTTAACATCTCAGGTGCCGTAACAACAACCCTTAAAAGATGTGACTATTTTCTTTTGCTTTGTATATGGTTACTTGAATGAATGGCCATAGGTGAAGAACTCAGGGAATCACTGCTATGAACATTTGCAAGGTTTCTTATAAGATCTGTGCTCATTTCCATCAGCAGGTTCAGGGTCTAAGAATTGACTCAGATATGGAAACTCGGCATGGCATCTGGACTTTTTATTGGGGTAGCTGACCTCAGTCATCTGATCGTCTCTTTTTAATCTATTTTGATGATATTATGAAACAACATCTTTGTTGGCTGCCCTTCTGCCTTACTTGTAAGAACACCTGTCTTATCAACTATCTCCATAGACTTCTATGGGCCAGGCCCCACGCTGTCATTCTGAGCTTGCTGCCCATTACAGAAACTACTCCATCGTGCTCTGACAGTTAATGCTGCCACTTGCTACTAGGACCCAGTTCTGTAAAACATCTCATTTGCTACTAGGACCCAGTTCTGTAAAACATTCCAAATTATTCCAAATCACAGGGGACAGCTCCCGCTGAGAATCTCCAGATACTTGTGGCCCCTCAGCAGTGTGTTCCTTATTGCCTTGTTCAATTAGTGTCTTAGGCCTCCTGAGGACACGGGCACCTGAGGAATGGGTGTTCCAGTTGGAGAGAGTAGAGCTATGCCAACTTCCCTAGGAAGAACTTTGGATCCCCTTTTCCATAGTCTGCCCTGGCAGGTCTGGTATCTCTACCTCCACTACATCTAGTGTGCACCGTGCTTCATAGCAAGCCTCTAAGAACCACCCAAGAGTATATTAGAATCATCCCCTTGGCCCTTGCCAGGCTAACCTCTGTGCCACAGAACAGTTCTCCTGCACTGATAATTCTCTCTAACCCATTGCATTTTCCTTCATTCATCATCCAGGATCTACTCCCAGACACAACCTCCTGGCACCTACTAGTACACATTGGTCAGCTGCATTGGTGTAGAAGCCGTCTCCTCACCTAGCTGCCAGGACTTGCCCATTTGGTCATGCTGTGAGGACTCTGCATAGTCTTCATTCAAGCAAGATGTGGAGGGGAGTAGTAGTTTGTTTTCTAATAAGGAGCAGGGGGTGCTTTTGCAGGCCAGTGGGTTCAGAGGGATCTGGTGTTCAGAATTCTCAGGTGCATCTACCTAGAAAGCCCCATTCTGAGTTTCAGGGCTTCACGCCTTCTTTATCAGGGACCTGACTTTGGAATACGAGGCCCCTTGAGCTTAGAATTCAGTCTTCCTTGAAGTTCTGCCATTCTTAAAATTAAGGCCTGTGCCAGGCCTTCCTTATTGTCTGCCTTCCAGCTGCAGATATGAGAGTCTCTTTGTTTTCGGTGGTGACTAATAAATTTCAGCCCGTTATTTACTCTTTTCAACACATTAGTGGCACTTGACAATAGACCCTAAATCCACAGTTCTTATAGTTATTATTTCTCCCTTTGTAAATGCTGGTGAATTGTACCAGCTAGTGTCCTCATCCCCTATATCTCTTCCAGTTTCCTACAAGTAAAAGTTTTGGCAATGGCAATGTTATAGCACCCCAGGAACATTAATATTCCATCTGTCACCATCTGGCTGGACAGTGATCCGAATCCAGAACCCTATACTTAGGTCCTGCTTGCTAGGACCATTATGTTAAGTTGGGTTCCCTAGAAGCAGAGCCTGATATGAAGTCTCTTAAGGAAGTGATTTATTGTGAGAGTTTAATTAGGAGAAATGGGGTGAAGAAAGCAGAATAACATTATGAGAAAAGCTAAGCAAGGACGTGGTTACAGCTGGAGACTAGCTCCAGCCTGATTCCAGCGAGGAGCACAGGAACATGAATTATACTACTCATTGGTTCCCCCTTGGGGCCTGGGGCTGGAACCCAGGCCAATGAGGCATAATATACAGGCGAAACAGGCTCCATTTGGCCCAATACAATACTCTGGGGATCAGTAGCCAACCCTCACAGCAACTGTGGGATGAGCAGTCTGCCTCCAAAGGGGGTTTTCCAGGGTACCAACAGCATTCACTAAGAACTTTTCTCATTTGTTTCCCAAATAGCAAACACTTCTTTGAAATTCTTCTCGAATTCTTTCTCCAGTCTAATTTTCATTAGGACAAAGTCACTGCACTGAAAAAAAAAAAAAAAGACAAAAATAATGTCAATCATTATCAGTGTCTTTAGACACCTTGCAGTTGAGAATGATCAGAACTTCTGCTGTTAACACCTAAATTACATTAACCAGGTTAAAATTAAAAACTCGTGTGGCTAAGAGTAACAACTATGTCCTAGGTGCATGATTATTTATTATTAACTAGACAGAAATGGTAGAATTATTACTGTACTTAGGGACTCTTACTTTTTGCTTTGGGTTGTTTAATTAGTGATCCAAGGTCTTTGTAACAATCAATAGCACAGGGTGTCTAAGTCTAACCAGTGATCTTCCTTTTGGGATGTCACTTCTATTCCCCTCTGGTGACCCCTGTTAAGTATATGATTCATTCACATGCAAAGAAATTGGAGTTTGGGATTTCTGAGAAGTTTGAATGAGTATATTAGGGGAGAGATAAGAAGCACAATACGACTTAGGATATAATTCTCGTCTCCCTCTGTTTGGAGCAGGAAGGAAGCTGCTGTTCTCAATTGGTACCTCTGGCCTTTGAGAGTGAAATGTGCTCTCGGTGCCTTGGGGTTCTGGTTGCAGGGACACCTCCTGATTCACTGTTACTCTCCATCCTGATTTTAAAAAGTCGATCACATTCAGAACCCTTGCTTGTGTACGCTTGTGATAGGATGAGATAAACTGTAAAATCTCCCAGCACCAGTGGAAAGTAAAGGAAATGGGAGCGAGAAGAGACACTCACTTTGTAAGATGCCCTGTGGCTCCGAAAGATGAGGCGCATGTCCCGCACAAACATCCCCACTTTGAAGTAACTTCGCTTATTTAGCTTTTTCTTGATATCGTTCAATATCATAAGTTCCCCCATGCACTGAGAAGTCTCTTTTCTCTGGTGAAAAAAAAATATCAGTGATAAAATTTCTGCAGTCTATGTCTGCTGTCTGTGTATCCCCGTAAAATTCAGCAGAAATACAACGAGGTAAACATGACAAAACTCTGACTCTCACACCCATGAGCTTCACAAATCCCACAAGTGCCGTGTCAAGGTTAGGAAACATCGTGGCTGCCTATATCATGGTGTGTTGTCATTACTCACATAATTATCATGTGGAATCTTCTCAAAAACGTTCATCACTGAATGGCAATAGACATTCACGAGGAGGAACTCACATTTCTGCAAAAGAAAGAGGCTGTGAATGAAAAGCAGCTTGAAGAGAATGAGCCACATGTAGGCCCAGGCAGAAGCATGACCACTCAGTCTTCCAGAAGTTTCCCTAGACAGGTATGGCTCTAGGAAACAGTCCCATAATGGCTGGGTTATTATTATTATTATTATTTTTGCAAACAAGTTCTGGTGAGATTTCAGTGTGGTTGAGACATGGCTTGGAAAAGCAGGCTCCCTTCAGTGCCTCCCCCTCACCCTGTGACTGACTTCTCACGTGTGCATGGAAAGGACAAGGCTTGGGGCTTGAATCTGACTCACCAACTGCTCCTCAGGCCCCATCTGCCTTGTCAGGACCTCAGATTCCCTGTGACACTTCTGACATCCTAAATATGGCTTCATCCTGCAGAAGATGCAACTCCACGGGCTCCTGAGAGGTTGGACATAAGTAAGCAAGGGCCAGGCCCCTGGAAACAGACACTGTTCCTACAACTGCCACTGTTTTTCCTTTTGGGAATGGCATGTGGACAAAGCCAGGGAATGAAGGGGACACTTCCCAGTCTCCAAGACCCAGATTGGGTCTGAGCCAATAACCCACTTCCCATTGAGGGTAGCGGCTGAGGATGAGTGGGCGGAGGGCGGTGTTGGGGTGAGTGATGGGCTCTCCTTTCTCCATTGGAACTCTGGGAGTGCGAGGACCCCTGTCTGCCAGGCCTCAGTGCCTGAAACTGGACCTTAACTCCTGGGACCTCGGGCTTCCCTCAGCCAGTTGAGAACATGGCAAAATAAGAGAAACAGGCCAGGTTTCCTGCATTTTCTGAGTTAGCACAAACCACTGGCATTTCCACTCCCATGAACAGGAGTCTGTGCTAGAAAACTTCTAGGGAAGGACAGGAGCAGCATGCAGGCAAAGGAGCCAGCCATTGGTCCCAGCTGCCCAGAGGACAGAGAATATCATGCACCTGTCGCTAACATCTTTAAACGGCTCTCCAGATCGCACTGCTGGGGCCCTTACCACTGACCCTGCTCTTTCCGCGTCAGGACAAAAGCCGGGACTCTGCTGGGGGAGCGTGCCTGAAGGTGGGGAGGGTCCTTAATAAGGAGGGAGGGGCTGCATCTCACAAACCTCTTCGTTTCCACAGGTGGCAGGTGACAGTCCTCATGAAAGGATCTTGAACAAGTGTCACAACAGAACAGCTTTCCTCCATCGTGGCAGACCTCACATACATCTGAGTTTCTCTGCTAGAGGGTAAAACAATGTCTATATCACCAGTGAGACCTGAAAGCCAGCACTATGGGAATCAAGAACTCACAGCCTTAATCTTGAGAAAGAAGAACAAAGTTGGAGGCATCATACTACCTGATATCAAACTGTACTCCAAAGCTATAGTAATTAAAAGAGCATGGTACTGGCATAAAAACAGATACATTGATCAATGGAATAGAATAGAGAGCCCAGAAATAAATCCACACCTGTACGCTCACTTAATATATGACAAAGGAGGCAAGAATATACAGTGGGGTAAAGATAGTCTCTTCAATAAACGGTGTTGGGAAAATTGGACAGATACATGCAAAATAAAAGAAACTGGACCACCTTCTTACACCGGATACAAAAATAGACTCAAAATGGATTAAAGACTTAAATGTAAGACCTGAAACCTTAAAAATGCTAAAAGAAAACATAGGCAGTAAACTCTCTGATATTACTAAATGGTAATTTCTTTTTCAGATATATCTCCCCGGGCAAGGGAAACAAAAGAAAAAAAATAAGCCAATGGGACTACATCAAACTAAAAAGGTTTTGTACAGCAAAGGAAACCATCAATAAAACAAAAAGACAACTGACTGATTGGGAGAAGATATTTGCTAATGATACATCTGATAAGATGCTAATATCCAAAATATATAAAGAACTCATACAACTCAAAAACAAACAAACAAAAACGATCCAGGTAAAAATGGGCAGAAGACCTGAACAGATATTTCTCCAAAGAGGAAATACAGATGGCCAATAGATATATGAAAAGATGCTCAAGATCACTAATCATCAGAGAAATGCAAATTAAAACCACAATGAGTTATCATCTGACACCTGTCAGAATGGCTATCATCAATAAATCAAAGTACAAGTGTTGGCAAGAATGTGGAGAAAAGGGAACCCTCATACACTGTTGGTGGGATTGCAGATTGGTACAGCCACTATAGAAAATAGTCTTGAGCTTTCTCAAAAAATTAAAAATGGATATATTTTTTAACCCAGCAATTGCACGTTTGAGTATTTATCCAAAGAAAAGCAAAACAATAATTTGTAAAGATCTATGTACCCCTATGTACATGGCAGCACAATTTACAATAGCCAAGATATGGAAGCAACCTAAATGCCTATCAACAGATGATTAGATAAAGAAGTTATGGTTCATATATAGAGTGGAATATTACCCAGCCATTAAAAAAACGAAATTCTACCATTTGCAACAACATGGATGGACCTAGAAGTTATTATGCTGAGTGAAATAAGTCAGAGAAAGATAAAAACCAAATGATTTCACTTATATGAGAAATCTAAGGAACAAAATGAACAAATTAATCAAAAACAGACTCACACATATAGAGGACAATTTGGTGATGGACAGAGCAGAGGGAGGGCTGGGGGGCTGGGAGAATGGGGTGAAGGGCTAAAGAAGTACAAATTAGTAGTTGATAGATGGTCACGGAGATGAGGAGCACAGCACAGGGAATGCAGTCAGCATGAATATATTGGCTAGATGGAAAACCAGAGGAGAGACGGAGCAATTAGGGCGATTGTTTTATAAACTACGTAAATATCTAACCAATGTATCATATACTTGAAATGAATAAGAAAAAATACAAAAAAAAAATCATAGTGGAAAAAACCAAAGAAATGAGAAAATACTCCCAATGTAACATTAAATGGGAAAGTCAGTATATAAAATGTATGTAAAGAGCAATTTGGGAAATATACCTATCACTATCTCTACCTCTATGTATAGAGTGAGGGGGGAAGAAAAGAAGAAAAAGTAAAAAAGAGAATGCATCAGAAAAAAAAAAAGAGAACTCACAGCACTTTGTGAACTTGCACAGACACTTGTGTGCTCCTCCTTGACCTTTGAATGGACGTCATGGAGTGGTTTCAGAAGAAACTGTGGGGTGCGATGAAGTCCAGGAGGAGGGATCTGTGTGTCAAACCAGAAAAGTTTTCTCTATAAACCTAGAGATGCTAACACAGACAGACCAACAGCGGAACAAGACAATGATTTCATAAGAATCTGAATCATTTTTGTACCTTGAGATAAAACCAGGTCCTGAAATTGAGGGTTAAGTCTGTTTGCCCACAACACAATGACTCATGGAAAAGAGGAATGTTGAGAATTTAACCAGGTGGAATAAACTGCTGAGAGAGTGCTGAGGCTTGCCGTCTTGGTTGCGGGCTCCCCATGATTGAAAGGGGTTCCTGGATTGTGGATTCTGTGCCTGGAGGGTCCCTGGGCCTGTGACAGTGCCTTTGGGTTGGAAAGACCATGGGCACAGATGACAGGGGAGGGGTGCCAGGGAGGATGGAGCTCTTGGGCTTTGGGAGCCTGGAGAAAGTGCCCCATGACTCAGCTTGACATGTGGAGGTGTCACTTCTGAGTGGCCAAGAACATTGGTAATTGTTTTGTTCTATAACAATTACTGTCCTTAATCAACTGATACTGGATTTCTCACACGTCTCAATATGTTAGGGCACCCATTGATGAGTGCTGGGTGAAAGGAATGTGGGCAATTGAAGAGCAGGAGGTGGCAGGGATGACAGTGTGCCCCTTCCTCTGCCATGGCCATTTCTGCTTTCCCACAACACTTGAGGTCTGTGCCATCTCTCTCCTGAGAATAAGTGGCCTTAGCCAGGAAGCAGGAAGCTGGCATGTGGTGCTGAGGGTGACACTGATGGTTTTGAAAGCAGGGGCCTCCAACAGCAAGAGGAGTTCTGGGAGGCATAGAGGACCTGCAGAGACAGTAATGGGTCCTGAGAGCTGCCACTTTGAGGAGCTTCTGTTCTTGTTCAAGGAAACACAAAATATAGGGGCAACTGCAGCTTGTTGCTGAAAAGTGTTGCACCCATGGATAAGGAAAGAATCCCGTTATTTGGAAGTTGTTGTGTCTTTTGGGTAATCTAGATTGAGTCATCCTGACACTTAGAGAATGATAGAGACACCGCTCTTTATAAAGTAGTCTCTGAATAGGCCAAACAATAATTTCCCTTCAGTAGATAAAGTGGGTGAATTGTCCCAAGGACTGATGGCTCAAACGATCTAGAACATCAGGTACCGTAAAGGCCAGGACCTCACATTCCCAGTGGAAGATGAAGTCCTAGTGGCCAGCTATGTGTGACCTATTGTAGAAGTCTGTGAAAGTCTTGGATGGCCATTGCTAAGTGAAGTGTGGAAGTCTTTTATGTATTCTGTAATCATATTTGCTTTACAGCTTCTCTCCTTCCCCTCCTTCTCAAGGTCTCCTTGATACCCAATCTTGGAAAAGCCATCATCTTGTTCTGAATCTAGACTGTACATTATGTATTCATTTGTTGCCTCCATAGCCACTTCTACAGACAGAAAGGAGGTCTGCACAGCCCCTCGGGGGGAGTCAAAGGGGTGACATCAAGGTCAACCATTTTCCAGGTCAGGCCCTCAAACAAGATACATTGGTGTCCCAAGATCTTCCTCCTCAACAGCTCCATCCTCATGAAGGGTAATACGTTCCACTTGAGAAAGAGTTCTGTGTGTCTATGTATATTTTATTGAAAGATGAAAAAGTAGGAAAAGATATGAGCTTTTAGCTGCCTGCCTCATGAAATGGTATATGGTTTCACTATGTTCCAAGTTCATCTAGATGATTGTGAGCAAACTTTTGCTTTATCAGATTTCATTTAAGTGAGAAAACAGTATCCTTTATGAAAAATGTCTGGGTTTGAGTTGAAGATCTTGTGATCTTATTATGCAATGTTTTTATGTATTGCATAATCATGTTTGCTTTACGATTCTGACACCCTTACAGCACCTGCATCTGTAGGTAAAACTCATCTCTGAGACCTATTTTGATGACTCCTCCTTATCCCCATCTCCAGTGCCTTACCATTCAGTGATGACCTTGCACACAACCTAATATTCAAAGTAGAAACTCCAAAGGCCCATGCAAAAAATAACAATAAAATAAAGTAACATACAAGACAGGGGAGAGGTGAAGAGGATAATATATACGATTATATATTATTTAATTACAATTACACAATTGAGAGACCATCAAAAAAGATGCCGTACATATAAAATCGGTTATGTAATAAGAACTGTAGAAAGTAACAATTACCTTCTTTTTCCTGTTATATAATCTCGGAGGGTTAGGCAGGAATCCAACCTGAAACATGAGAAGATCCAAGTAGCTGGTTAGCCCGTGTTTCTGTTTAGTGAGTATGGCATTTCCACCTTCGTCATCAGTATTTCTACCTGACTGGCCCACAGTCAGCTCAAACCAAGGTGTCTCAGTGAGAAGCCATCTTCCTCGCCTGTACTTCTTCTAGAATTCAGTCAATGGTGGCTGCGGAATCATCCTTAGAACCTTTTCTCTTTCTCTAGTGTTTTTATTTCCTTAAGTTTTAGGAAGTTTCCTTTCACATTGTCTTGGACACCTCTCGCTTTTCCATTGTTACCAGTGCCACTCAAGCATGCATCCTCATACCAGGGCTATTTCATCAACACATGCTAATCCCACACGTCCTGGGGATCAGACACTCTGGACAACCTCGGGCACGCAAAGGTGGACAAACCTAGAGGGGTCTGGAGGGGAAAGGAGAATGCGTGGAAGGAGAATATAATACAGTGAGAGAAGGGCCATAGCAGTGGGATCTGGGAGCCCAGGGAAGGGATGACCAGGGCAGGTTGGTCAGAGAATATTCAGAAAGCGGTGACAGCTAAGCTGGGAATTGCAGGTAGAGTGTGGGTTTGTTGGCTTGAAAGACAGTGAAGTCATTTTGAGGCCCCCTGGCTGTCTCAGATGCCATTTTAAATACATCATTTCACACCTCAGAAGACCTTACTTGTTCTGCACTGTTTATGTGATGAGTTTAAACTTTTTTGCCTGACATTAAATCTTGCCACAAAAAACCCCGGTGGATGGATTATGCTGTATTACACAACATCCATCTACCTCAACCCACAGAGCCCTTTTACCACGTTGAGATGCTGCCTTCTGCTGAGGTATCAGGGCTTTGGCTACAACTCAACATATCTTTGGTGAGCAAATGAAAGGCACACGGAAAGGCTCATCTCTTGCCTCCGTCACGAGAACACCTACCTCCATCAGCTTTTTTAGGGTCTTCCCGCCGCAGCGCACACTCAGCTTCCAGTTACTTGACTTTTCATAGCCCCCTTTAACTTCAAATTCCCTGGGGGTGAACCAGTTTCCATCCTCGCTCTGTATACTCTTCACGATGGCTCCTGTAAGACCGGGGTAAATTGATGCAGAAACTTGTCCTCAGAGCTCTGACGGTTTGCTCCCGCCACACTGGATCTGCAGACACCCAATCTGAACTGCCCTTTCATACTTCAGAATTTTCAAACTCAACGTGTAAGTCCCCTCCAAAGAGATGTTCTGCTTTGTGCACACATTTCTTTGAACTTTGTGCAACTAAAAAGTAATCGTTACCATCAAAATCCACATTATAAAATTATTTCAAAATCACTTACAAAGAAAAGCAAGTGATTCTGAACAATGAGAAGATTCCGATTTGTTATCAAATTCTGGGGATAGAGAACAAGCGAGACTCTCTGATGGTCCCGGGGGCAATGTGGAGGCAGAACCTCAAGTTGGGCTGAGATCTCAGGTGGGGGGTCCCTGCTGCTCAGAATGGCACCCCAGAAACCTCTGTGCCATCTATTACGACATCTTCTATGCAAGTTTAATGCCACTATTGAGCAGAAAATTTTCCATCCCGGAAATCACGGGTAGCTAACATTTCAATAATTATGAAAAGTTATTCAGTTGAAAATTTAACTTATCTATAAATGATAGTCATATACTTAACAACATTATTCATTAGAGAAATGGAAGTCAAAAGCACAATATGATACTACATCACACCCACTAAGACGGCCATAATACAAAGTCAGACAATAACAAGCATCGGTAAGGATTTGGAGAAATTGTAGCCCTCAGACATTAATGGTGGGGATATAAACTGTTGCAGTACTGGAGAAAATAGTTCAGTTTTTCCTCAGTAAGTTAAACCTACGATTACCATATAATCCAGCAACCCTCTTGAGGGTATACCCCCAAAAGAACTGAAAAAATATGTTCACACAAAAACTTTATATGAATGTTCAAAACAGTATTATTCATAATAACCAAATAATGAAAAAACTCAAACTTATGGATGGATAAACAAAATACAGCATATCTATACCATGGACTACTATATTATTTAGCAATAAAAAGGAGGAAATATAACATATGTTACTACATGGATGAACCTTGAAAACATCATGCTGAATGAAAAAAACCAGTCACAAAAGGTACATGTTACATAAGTCAATTGATATGAAATGCTTAGAATAAGCCAATTTATAGAGCACAAAATAGATTAGTAGTTGCTTAGGGCTGGGTGGTGGGTTTAGGTAGGAATGGGCACTGACTACTGGGGTTTCCTTTATTGGGGGACAAAAAATGTTCTAAAATCAGATTGTGATGATGGTTGTATAATCTTGTGAATATGCAAAACAAACCACCCAACAATGAATTCTACTCCCAAGTGGTAAATTGTATATGTGAGTTATATCTCAGTAAAGCTGTTTAAAAAATAGTTATGATGCAAACGTTTATATGACATGGTGTTCGCATAGCCATATTGAAAGAAATATAATGTGACCCATCATAACAGACAATGATTGTAAATATTTATAATTTAAAAAATCACAAAACATTTTACATGTGTTATGGAAATTAACTCTGAAATTCACACCATGAGGCAGGATCTCGATTATTATCCCTTTTTCAGATGAGACATTTCAGGCTCGGAAAAGATCCCCTTCTCTTCTTAGATGAACCAGTCACTCTTGGCATAGCTGAGGGTGGGACTCAGGTTGTCTGTATCCAAATTCTGTGATCTTTTCACTACACCAAGCACCTTGTCCTGGTGATGATCGTCCAGAAGGGATACAGGACATGAAGGTGGAGGCAGAGGGCCTCTTCCCTTTTATATCTGACTCAAAGTAAAATATGCAACATCTTCCGCTCATAGATTGAAGTTCCTGCACTCCTCTTTGGTTCTTTGGGCATCTTCATGGACACCTCCCTTTCGGGTGAACACTTAATATGTACCATTTCTTAAAGTGTGAAAATATCATCTTAGGGATTCCTTCCTGTTGTTTTTTTTTTTTCAAGTAAAACTTGGCCCCCTTCCATGAATGATATGTAATTCACATGGGAAACTCGTTACTTCTTGTGATTCCTACATATAGGAGTTGTAAATCAGATCATGAAACCTACCTTGTTTCAGTTTGTTCTTGTATAAAATCCCCTTCACTGTACCACAGGTCACAGGAAGTATTTCAGACTGAAAATTCACACTTTCATTTGTGTTCACTTTTAACCCTAAAAAGAGAAGATTTCTTCATTCTCTCTCATTTTACAATTGCACATGTACCCTCCTCCCATGTTGAGGTCACTCCCATAAAGATTTACGGGTACTTAAGAAACTTTATTTCACAAATATCTAGTTTCAAAGTCTTTCTTTCAGTGGCACTTTTGGTACAGAACTACAAAATGTCCACCTTGTAATCTACCTCTCAAATCTCACACAAAACAGAATGCTTCAGCAGAGACACCAGGCATCCATAAAATGGTCTTAACTCTCACTGATTCTTACAAGACAAGAAAACACACGAGGAAACAGGGGCTGGTGCCAGAGTCTGCACATCCCATGCAGAGTATCTCTGGGCTTTGTCTCCATGCCGATTCGCAGGCATTCGATGGAGGGTTGTGAGGGTACAAGTGCCATCTTGTTGGTGCCATGGACATAAAGTACAGATTGGATGGACTGTCCTCAGGCAGTGTTTCTGACCCTACCTCTGTCCTGCTCCTCCAAGACTAGATACAGTGAACAGAACTGAAAACTCTAAGGTTTATAGCTGTCCAGGGTCCATGTTGGAGGCACTGTCTATCTTTCCCCTGGCTGAAGTATGTCTCATTAGAGACCTCAACAATTATACATGCTGTTCTTTCGTGGACATCGCATTCACTTGCCTCTCTGATACAAACATGGTGACTTACACCATAGGAGTGATCAGAGGAGTCCTAAGCAATTATAGTTTATGAAGTTTGTTAAATGCTGCAAGAAGTAAGTCAAATAGATTTGGTCCTAGCCCTCACTGGTCAAATTTAATCAAAGTGGCTGGTGGAGTGGTGTCCTCATGGGGAAATTGTCAGAATCTGCTGTGTGAGGTGAATTTATTGGGAGGCAACTTTATGTGGTATTTCCACATGACTCAAAGCATCTTTTCAAAGATGTTTGAATAACAAACAGCCTTGGAAGTTAGAGTTAATGTTGTTTCCTGACTGGAAATAGAGAACATGAAATAGAGAACATCTCTCTTCTGATATATTTCAAAAAAAGATAGTAAAAACTCCCTCCTCTCCCCAGAGATTTCCTTACGTCCCAAGATCATGGTCATGTTCCATATCTTGATAACGATATGGATTGTCCAGGAGAATACTTTAATCATAACTCAAAATATTTGTGTGTCTCATTATAAATGTTAGCTCAAAAGACAAAGAAAAATACTGCAAACAAATACTGAAGTCTAGTTATTAATAAGCGTACTGAAGTGTCTGGAGTGGGAAGAGGGGTATGAGTGGACCTTTGGGGTTGATGGAAATGTTCTATGTCATGCTCATGGTAGTTCTTACACAACTATATATACTTATTAAAACATCTACAGTTAACCCTTTAAAGTGGCGAATTCTCTTGTAAGTCATGTGCTAACAAAGCTGACAAGAAAAGTAAAACTGTGTTTGATCTCTATAAAGAAAGCTAGAAAACTTTGTTGAAGAACAAAAAAGGCGACCTGAATAAAGGCATAGTTGATTCTCCTTGAAAAAATCTGAATTCTACCCAAATTAATCCTCAAATTCATTATACTTGAAAGTTGCAATGGAATAGAGGAGATATCAAGAAAAAAATCTTGATTTGTTTTTAAACCCACAGTGAGTGAGCCAGGATCACTGAACTTCTGAAATCTCCATCTTTTCTGTTTCTCATCAATGTAGTTTTTCCTTTTTTTTTTTTCAACAGAAAATATAATGAGCAGGAATAACAAATTTATTTAAAGCTTTATAATTAAGCCATTTTGGTACTGTATTAGAAATAGAACATGATATCACTTATATGTGAGATAAAAATCTAAAAGCAACAAATGAACAGAACAAACAAACAGAGACTCATGGACATGGACTATAGACTAGTGGTTACCAGAGGGTAGCGTGTGGGGGAGGAGGCAGAGGTAGCCGGGGTAAAGGAGGTCAAATATGTGGCAACAGAAAGAAATCTAACTATGGGAGGTGAACACACAGTGTAAATATATATATGCCTTACTGTTAAAGTGTACAGTTGAAACTTATTGGATTTAGTTAACCAATGTTGCTATAAAAAATAAAAATAAATAAATGAATTAATTTTTTAAAAAAGAAAAGAAATAGAACAGCTTTTCAGAGTAGAATGCTATTCATAGGTCCATGAATATAGGGAAAGGCACATAAAAGCGTATTTCAATTCATAGAATGTTGAAAAGTGTTGGTGTGCCTCCTTGTAATTACTATGTCATACCATAAACAAAGAGGTGACTCCCAAGTGAATTACAGATTTAAACATTAAAAAGTATTAAGTACTTCAAATATTCTAGATGCAAATATAGAACATTTTTAAAATCTCGAGGTAGAAAATATTTTCTTTGTAAATTTTTTATAAAACCTAAGAACCATAGAGGAAAAAGCCTGACAAATTTAACTACTATTTAAGTTTAAATTTCAAACTTCTTTAGGACAAAATAGGCTATTACAAACCTAAAAAATAACATCAAATGAGACAAAATATTAATAACATATATAGGAAAAATACAGTATATGTAATATGTTAATATTCCTATTCTTGTTCAGCATGATTTTTTTAAAAAATGACCAACATAACTGCAATGCTGGCAAGGCATATACCAGGCATTTATTGAAAAAAAAAAAAAGCAAATAATCAATAACCAATGGACAACACTTAACCACACTAAAAAATTGTAGTAATGCACATTAAAACATGAAGTAAAACTTTTCACAGTTAAGTTGGCAAATGGTTATGTTTATAATGTCTAGTGCATAATGTACTGATTTAAAGTAAAGAAAATGTAACAGTATGAATAGACTTCTTTAGATATATAACTCTAATCGTGTTAACGTATGGAAATATTAACATCGAAGTTTACAAAGATAAAATATTTTAAAATAAAAAACATAAAGATATATTTTGAAAAAATATAAATTATTGATTTAAAAGATGTAAACTAATCTTACAAAGGTGAAATACACATTTTTTTTGTTCGTTTTCTGGTTTTATGAAAGATGTTAGTTCTCTATTGTAGCTATAATAAATTACTATAAATTTTGTGGCCTAACAACACAAATTTTTATGTTACAGCTCTGAAAGTCAGATATCTGACACAATTTTCACTGGGCTAAAATGAAGGTGCCCACAGGGTTTTGTTCCTTTCTGGAGGCTGTCAGGGAGAATCCTCCCTTTTTTTTTTAACTTTTTTTAACTTTTCCAACTTCTGAAGGTTGCCCACATTTCTTGGCTCATTGTCCCCTGACTTCATCTCCAGAAAGAGCCACATTACACCTCCGTGATCATTATTCCATAGGCACATATCCCTCTCTGCACTATAGGAAAGCTTTATGATTTCTAAGGACCTATTGGATTTGATTGGGGCCACCCAGATAATCCAGAATAATCTCCCCATCTCCAGACTATTAACTTAATCGCATCCTCAACATCTCCTTTCATATAAGGTAACATTACAGGTTCCAGGCATTAGACAAGGACATCACTGTTTCTGTTGTTATAAAATTCTCAAGAACCTTCTAGATCTCCTGTGTATGTCATGGGGACTTCCTCTATTAGACAAGAGGCTCCTCCACAGATCTTTGCTATATAATCACATTTTTACTTTTGACTCTGGCTGAGATGGTCAAGGGAATCTGTGAGTCACATATTTCATCTCATCAAAGAATCTTGTATGTAATTCAATACTCTAAACTTTTGCTACTTCCTAGGCTCTTGCAAAAAGTTGTACAGCCACACTCTTGGTCATTCTACAGAACACACTTTCCTGACACTGAATCTCATAATTTTAGCGACTTTTGCAACCTGAGTAAGCTAAGAATAATCCAAGTTATCAAGTTCTGATTCTCTTTTATTTAGCAGTTTTTCCCTCAAATTACCTCTTCCACTCACGTTTTACTGTAAACGGCAGAAAGAAACCAGCTGCACCTTCATCACTTGCTTAGAAGTCTCCTTAGTGTATATCCAGAAAGTTCTGCTTCCCACTATCTGCAGGACAGAATTTTGCTAAGCTTTCTGTCACTGTATAATAAGGGTCCTCCTCCTCTAGTTTCCAAAAACAAGTTCCTTATTTCCTTCTGAGCCTTGACATCGCACACCTTCAACCTCCATATTCCTACACATTTGTGCTGTTCAGGATGATTTATATACTTTCTGAGATAATATAGGTTTTTCTCTCCCATATTCTTCATTTCTTTGAGTCCTCACTAGCAGCCTTTTTTTTTTTTTTTGAGGTAAACTTTTTTATTCTCAGAAAACAACAACAAAACTTTGATCTTACATCATTAAAGTCATCTTTGGTCTTTACGTACATTAGTTTTTTGTTTTCTGGGTTTTTTTGTTTGTTTTGTTTGTTTGTTTGTTTGTTTACTAATTTAAACAACTTTACTGTCTGGGTCCGATAATTTCACCTGATAATAAGAAATATAATTCATGAAGAAGATAAAGAACAGAATGACCACTACCTCCCAACTTACTTCAAGCACATGAGATTTATATTATCACTGGTAATTTCATATCCAAGAGATTAGAAAACCCAATGAGATAATGTAGAGAAAATATTACATAGTGATTAAAAGTAATAATTTTGAAATCAGACTGCCTTGATTCATTTCTGACGTTTTAAATTAAATTTATTGGGGTGACATCGGTTAATGAAATTATATAGGTTTCAAGCATACAGTTTAATCATATTAAATAAGATCATCTGTATGTTGCATTGTGTGTTCACCACTCAAAGTTAAATTACCTTCTGTCACCATATATTTGACCCCCTTTACCCTAATCTACCTCCTCCTACTCAGTGACAGTTTTTAGCATCCACATTTCTAGGGACAAACTGCTTGAGGCAATCTAGTTTTTTCTATCACTCTACTTAAAATTATTTCAGCCTCTGTCCACTGTCCAAAGCCACTGTCTCTCGTTTTTAGAAATATGTTATATCCATAACCACTTCCTAGAACCAAAGTCTGTATTATTCCTACATTGCTTCCATAACAATTGACTACAAACTTAGTGGTTTAAAACAACACAAATTTATTATGTTACTATTAATGTCAGAATTCTGACATGGGTCTCACTGGACTAAAATCAAGTTTTTACTAGACCTTCATTCCTTTCTGGAGGCTGAAGAAGACACTATTTACTTGATTTTCCTGATTCTAAAGGTCACCTATATTCCCTATTTCCTTTCTCCATCTTCAGAATCAGCAATATTGCATCTCTCTGATCATTCTTCCATAGTCACTTTTCCACAGCCAGGGAATGTTCTGCACTTTTTAAGTATACTCCATACTGGACCCATCTAGTGATCCAAGATAACCTCACCCATCTCAAGGTCTCCAGTTTAATCACATCTGTAAAGTCCACTTGCCATGTACGATAAGAGATTACAGGTACCAAGGATTAGGACATGGACATCTTTGAGGGACCATCATTCTTCCTACCACAGTATTATAAATGATGATAATGTTGAAATGGTGGCATTAAGAAACTCATTTATCACATCAAAAGCAAGTAAAATCTTATTCTTACTTCTTTTTCTTGTGCGTTTTCCTAAGATAGAGTTGTTTCCAAGATCCACAGCATCTAGGAAATAGCAATGGAGGTGAGAAAACAGAAATGAATAAATAAAATGCATAAATATTAGGATCTTAATGTTAGTGAGAGACAGCAGGTATTAAGAAAGATATTATTATTTGCTATTTTTTTCTACAATAGCGATATATTATTACCTTCATGTAGTCAAGAGGACTCATCCTGTTAAATATGAGTCCATCTTCAGAGCCAGCAATTCTGCATCTCTCTGACCTTTTGTCCACAGGTATTTCTCCCTCTCTCCACAGCTTGGAAAGGTTCTTTACTTTTTAAGGCCTATGGGAGTCTATTGGGCCCACCCAGTTGATCCAGGATAATCTTCCCCATCTCAAGGCCCCTTGTTTAATTATACCTATAAAGTCTCTTTTCCCATGTAAGATAACATATTACAGGTCCCAGGGATTAGGACATGGACATCTTCAAGGCGCTATCATTTTGCCTACCACATTATTATAAACAACAATTAGGATGAAATTCTGGCATTTAAAAAACTCATTTCTCACATCAAAAGCAAGTAAAATCTTATTAATTCTTACTTCTTTTCCCCTTGGATTTTCCTAATGTAGAGTTCTTTCCAAGATTCACGGTCCCTAGAAAATAACAAGAGTTGGTGAGAAAACAGAAATGAATTAAAAAGTTACAAATTTTAGGATGGTTCATACTGTAGAAGCCTTGACTTTAATAAAGATGTTTGAATGTTTTTTCTCTCTTTCTTCTGAAAGAACTAAAACCGTACTGAATTGAGAAGTAGGGGTCCAGGGTGGGCTCTGGGTCTTCCACTATTTCCCAACAGCACTTTGGAAAACTCTCTTAAATCCCTTTGTACTGCAGTTTACTCAAGGATAGGAACACATATCCTATCTGTTGAGATCTTAAAATTTTTGTGAGATGTCAGAGCCCCCTCGGCTGGGCCCTTAGTGACCATGGAGAGCAGCAGAAATATTTAATCCTTTTATTTGTGTGAAAAAATGAACTTGTATTGCGCTTGTGCCGTTGAACTTTTGTAACAAGTAGCTCAGCCCACCTAATGCAAAACATAGAATGTGCGTCATCTAAAACCTCAATGAATTATTTTTTTATTTAAATAAAGAAAACAAACAAACAAAAATATTTAAATAAAGCTTTTGTAGCCAAGAAAGACATTTCTTCTTTACATCAAGAGTGTTTAATTGTTCTTCCATCTTTTCTATGCCTTGCCTGTCCCCTAAATAGATTTGCTTTCAATGTCCATAGGATTTGGGAGTAAAGGAAAACACAGCCAGTAATCTATAATTAAAAGAGTTAAATCTTATGACTCCTCGCACTGTAGAAAATTTGGAACATGAAGATGTGGTGATAACCCTCTCTGTCTCTTCCCATCTAAAGGAAAGAGATCACTACCAAATGGAGTAAAGACCTACAATCACTTAGCCTATATGGAAAATCAAAGAAGTGTTAAAAAGCAACATTTTTTTTCCCATAGGCTTGCAGCCAACTAATTTGGCAGTGAATCTGGACTTGAGTTGCCATAAGTCAGCATACAATTCTTTATCACACTTGCAAATTATGATAATTTGCTGCAGAAACATTAATATAGTATATTTGAGAGTGGGGTTCTTCTCCATACCTTGTTGGGATGTTTTGTAACATATAGGATATAATCCAAAGTGTCTTTCTAAAACAATAAAACTTTATTACATTACTTCTGATCTCCGAGGGTTTGAATAAAGGGTTATAGATGTTTGCTAGGAGTCTGGGCTGTTAATTCTGCCTCTTCTGGTAAATTTCTATGAGTAATATGTAAAAGATTCTTAAAAATTTTGGTAGGGGAGTTTTACCATCTGTGGAATGGGGGAACAACAATTATCTGGCCTATCTTTTAGGTTTTCTTTATGGTATCTTTTGTGCAAAGATACTTTCAAATATCATTATAAGGCCAGTAGCATGTTGAGGGGCATCTGTGAAAAGTTATAAATTAAATTTGATGGTAATAACCAGAAGTTTTCCTTCTGTAAATAATTAAAGAGCAGGACCAGAGGTTATTGAGTTTTAAACAAGTTTGTGACAAAAATGAACAAGTAGCTTACTGTCCCATTTCTCTGCTCTCTGCGAAATGTGTGGTAAGTAAGGGTGGACATCATTATATAATCATTATATAATCATTATATACTTTGGGGAATAATGTGTCTGAGAACATGTAGTAAGACAGCACTGCTATTCAACTAGAGCCACCTCATTAAGCCTCAGTTCATAATGATTTCTTTCTTTGCAGTTTTCAAAACGGTCACATGGGATGGATGCAGAGAATGGCTCCTGGGCTGTGATGTGTGCTCAGAAAAACAGGAGCCCTGAACTCAGACTCCAGATGTCCTGGGGCCCAGAGTTGGCGGTCCTTACCCTTCTCATCAGGATCACTTCTCAGCTCAGGGCTCCAGGCTCCGGGATGCTCATTTTTCACACTGGACTCTGAAGAGTCTCCACGTCTTCTTACTGCAGAAGGAGCAAATATCCTTTGAAGGTCATAGTGGGGAGATTGGGTAACTAGATTATCCAGTCTTCCTCTTACCTGCTTGCTTTGTTGACAAAGGAATCAACAGAGGGAAAACTTGGGAAACTCTGAAAAACCAGGGCAAGACCCTCCCTCCCTCAGACGTCCATGATCTGCTATTTGTATTCACGTGACTATAAGTCAGTATTTTGTCCCTCCTGTCCCCTGAGGCTAGGGCTAAGATATTTCACTCTCAGTAGGCATCTCTGCTTTGTCTAGGCCCATTGACTTTTGCACGGGATTATCTTTTTTCTTTTACATGTAGCTTTATTTTTGTTGTTTTGGTGTCTGTAATTGTATTATTAGCTCTGTTTCTCTCCCAGGGCAGTAATGAAAACCTGGTATTAAAGAAGACAGAGCTCTCACTTGGCTGCTTCCCAGAATGACTAGTGAACTAGAACCAACCCCTCCCCTTTCTAAAACTCCTTGGAATTTTTACCTGAGAAAAAACTGAAAATTCTATTGTGTTTGAATCATTGACTTCTTTGGGTTTATTTGTTACAGCTATTAGCCTAATACAAAAGTTAAAATATAAACCATCTTAATTTAAAACATTTATATTTTACTTTGAAGGATATAGCAAAGAATTAGAATGAATCTTTTGTAGAAAACATTGTTCATCTGTAACCATGAAGGGTGCTTATTTGCTCTTACTTGTTTTACAAAGTCTTTTCCCAGGTGGAAGCGATTTTCTCAAATCTATGGGCTCTACAAAGTAAAAGGGAGAAAACAGGTATTTGGTCACAGCAGTCTTACATATTCTATGACAATTAACAAGGCTGATGGGCTTGTGATGATAACAATGTTTTGAGGATCATTTCCCTCTCCTCCCAGTTCTTGTGGCCAGGGTCATAATGCTGAGTTCCTGCCAGCTCTCGTTTTTACCCTCTATGTGAATTTGTAAATGACCCTTAAACATTACTAGCTCCAGTTTCATCATCTATAAAGGTAAAAGATATATCGAATTTGGGGGTAAGAGGAAGACTGGATAACCTAGTTACCCAATCTCCCCACTAAGGTTTTTGTGAAAGCAAAATGAACTTTTATTCACAAAAGCCCTGTGAAAAATCACAATGTAAGTCAATAGTTTAACTATAATTTGGGTTTGAGAGTAGTTGGTCTAAAGCCATTTTTTCCATCAACAATTAAATAGCAACACAAATTATTCTTTGAAGATTTTTTGAGTCTGGTACTAATGACAATATTACCAACAAATAGTGGAATGCAGTAATTACTGTGCTCTATAGACTATGAAGTATGTTTGTAGACGCTAAGTACCTTAATTCAACTCTTTAGCATAACTAGATATGATAATGTATAGTAAAAAAAGACTGTCATTTTACTAGCATGTTATTGCTACATTTTCTGTATATCAATTGTTTTGGCTCATTCAGTTAAACAACAATTTATAATGCCTTCTTGCCTCCTTCCATTTTCCAATTGGGTCAAAGAAGTTAAATGGTGACCTAGAAGTAATCGAACTCAAGGCATATGGAGCATGTCAGAATAAAATTCACCAGGAGAACAGGCTCTGCATTTAGACTCTGGATATTTGCTGTCCAGGAATGCAATCTTTATATTCTTACCTGGTACCATCTGGGGTCTTGAGCAGTTGGCTTCTTGGAGCTCTTTCTCGCTTGATTCTAAGGAGTCAAAGTTATTGATCATGGTACAAGGAATGGAATTCTATAGATGCCTTAGTGTGTGATCAAGAAACCAATTCAGCAGGAAATACCCTAATAAAACTTGAAAAAAATCTTGAAAACTCATGCAAATCGCAGCCTGCATCCGGGCCACCCTGGTCTGCCTTTCTGAACCACCTTATAGGTTAGTGATGCTCCGTGCCCTGTCCCCAGAGCAGGGACAATTCGCTGGCAGGGGGAAGCTCTGTTCTGTTCAAACCTTACCTTCTTACACTTCTCTCTTACCCCTTCTACTGTTATTTCACGCTTCATCCTCTTTCTTTTGTGGGGAAACCTTGGGAATCTTATGTTGAAGAAAGCGATTCTCCTCTACCCCCTGCCAACCTTGAACTGTTTGCAAGGCTGAGAAATAATCTTCTTTTGCATCTGAGCCATAGATCTATTTTGGGACCACCTTTTAGAGCAGTTTGTCTACACTAAGACATGTTAGAATGTGCATTCTCTATAATCAGGGGGATTGTTTCATAAACTATATACATGTCTAACCAATGTACTTTATACTTGAAACTAATAATAAAATAAATTTTTTTAAAATTACAATTAAATTTAAAAAAAAGAATGTGCACTCTAAAAAATAAAGCAAATTTACTTTTTCCATTGATAGTTCTAGTGAGCAATTGAATGACTACATTATTTAAAATACTGATGTTTTGTAACATCAAGACCAGGTAACAATTTTTTCTTTGTTCTTAGATCTTTTCCTAGTGTATTTCCATAAATAGACATGTTTCTAATAATCTCTGAAGGAGTAGAGAGGGAAAACAAATCACCAGTTTGTACACTAAAGAGCTACAGATCTTATGGCAATTCATGCAGCATATAGGAATGAGGAAACAACATTTTGATAACTGTTTCGAGCTCCAGTTTCACAAAGGAAATAAAGCAGAACCCAGGACACTAGTCTTGTCTTTCCCTTCATCTCCAGGAGACTTTGCAGAAGACCTGAAACATGTATGCGATTGTGTTTTCTAGAATCAGGGGTAACAATGTCTATCTTGCTTACCCCTCTGTGTTGTTGCAAAGGAAAAAGTAAGACACTATTTGCAAAGGTCCTTTGAAAAGTCACTATGTATATCATGACCTACTGAAGAAGTCTGTAAAAACAGTGGTTTGGGTTTCAAACCATCTTATCCATTTCTGCTAACACTAGAGAGCTGGATGAGTTGTCTTTAGACACAATTCAGTTGTTGATCAGAAAACAATATGACCTTCCAATAAAGAAATATTAGCTTTCTCTTCTCTGTAGAAATCACCCAATAAATCCAACACTTTATTGTCATAGCAACTAGTTAGTTTTAAAACCAACTCATTACTTTGCTAGCCTATTTTTACTATATAATCAATATATGGACACATAGGTCGATTAATAGGACCTATCAGTTAATAGGCCTCATATAATGATTTCTTATTGCTTTACACATTCCAAAAAGGTCAAGTAAAATGAAGACATTGAGATTCCAGGATAAACTGGCTCCATGGTACAGGATGAACTCAGAATAGGTTTCCTCAGGAAACAATAGCTCTAACTCGATTCTCTGCAGCCCAAGCCTTTCTCTCCCACCTTTTTACCAGGCCTCCTTCTTAGTTTCCAGGTGGAGGCTTCTGGGGCTTGCTTCCATCACTGGATTCTGTGGAGTCCTCACTGCTCATCACTGCACAGTGGAGCAAAACCCTTTAGGGTCTCATGGTGGGGACACAGAGACCATGGATAGGAATCCCATAATGAGAACTCTAGGGAGACCTGGAAGCTATGCTAACTCAGGTGACCCAGCTCTGTGCCTGAATGTATGTGACCTGCAGGTTGTTCCAGGTCCTACACAAAAGGTGATGAAATTCATGCGTAGAGGGCAGCTTGGCCCCTCCCGCACCTCTTCTTACCCCTACTCTCATTCTATTTCTTACCTCCGCCCCCAACCTACCTTCAACCTTATGCAGCCTCTTCCTTCCGCCCTGATTCTACCTCTCACTTCTACCCTCAATGTAATTCCTAACCCCATCTTATTTTACCTCTCGTCTTTACCGTCAATCTTCCTCTTACCCCATCTTTGTTCTACCTCTGACCTCCACTCTCATTCTACCTCTTTTTTTCTTTTCATTTTACTTCTTCAGTTTTCTCTCGGCTCAGCCCATTTTTTGCTAATTACTTCTGTTTCTGGCGATGGTATCTCTTTATACTTCTCCTCGTCTTCACGTGTTTCTTCTGCTTCTCCTCTCATGAATACCTTGGCTATTTGATTTTTCCCCTTTTCTTTAACTCTGGCCCCAATATCTCCCCTTCTTTGAATAGAGAACTATACTTTTTGACATCAATACTTAAATTTACCACTGAGTTTTTGGCATTTTTCCAATTCCTGTGGACTTTCTTCTACTGAACTCACTACATAAGGCGCTGGTTCCCTCCCTTTGCTACATCTAACCAAGGCCACCTGGATTGCCTCCATGGGCTCTGATGACATGTCCCAAACCTTTGCCTGGTACCACGATTTACATTTTACATTCTTTTAGTCAGCCTGGCTTATTACTATGTCAGATGCCTGGTTATAGTCAGTCCTTGCTTGGGCTTGCCATTCAACTTTTGGGTTAAAAAATGTCTTTTCCTGCTATATATCCACCAGATATATAGAACAGGAATTGATTTGGTTTTCATGATTGGGTAGCTCTGTTCCTGGACTAAATTGTAATAAATGAAGAATTTTTATTTTTGTCTCCTTAAAAAGGAGTGAGCACCCCTCACTACTATTAACAAGCCCTTCTCCCTATACTTACACTGCAGGGGGAAAGCTCACTCCGATTTCTCTCCTTTCCTGCTGCTCTACTCTGTCTCTCTCTCTCTGTGCCTCTCTTAACTGTTTTGTTTTGTTTTATTTCGTTTTTGTTTTTGTTCTTATTTTCCTGCAGCGAGCCCTATTTTTATCTGAGAGAGTTCCAGGGCCTTTCTGATCACTGTGGACACTTTACCTTCTCAGTGGTATTGGGGACAGCCCTTTGTGCCTTCTTTTTGGTGACTGTCACCTCAAATCAGTCAGCAATTTATCTTCTCTCTATAGACATAGACTATAGACTATGACAGCAATTTATCTTCTACCAGTTTTTCATTCATTGTCTTTTACTCATTCTTTATATAGCTCTCTTTGTGCTTCTCCCATTTAAAAAATTTATTGGTATTCATTTCCTTCTGCATCTTTCTCTCGTCGTACTCATTTCCTCCACATTTTTATCACGGTCCCCAGGGCTGCGTAGGGTCTAGGGTAAAGCAAAGTTTATGTCTAGGACACGAGAAGGTGCTAAGTGTGAGATCTTCCTTCCATGTGCCGAGGGTCTCCTCCGCCTGGCCCTGTTGTCCCCTATGTGACATTTCAGTTTACCCATTCTCTGTCATGTTTCCTACTTTCTCCTGTTCGTCTCTGCTTCTTAATTATTAATGTGACCTGTGAATACTGCTTCTGTATCAATTTTGCGTTTTATTTTCTTCATCTTAAGCATTCCTGTCATTACCAAGGTCCTTCTCCTGTAACTATGCCCACCACACCGAGTCCCTCCACCTGCCAGTTCTACTTCATACTCATCACACTCCGCCACTCAGTCTTATCTGCTGGCTCAGACTCTTGAGCACCTTGTTCCTTCACTTGTAGGCTTTCTAGTGCATTCTTGTTGTCATTGGTTGTATATTTTCTCTTTACATTTATCTGCTCTGTTTCAGAGAGGTCCTCTGAGCGTCCTTTTTCAGGTGAGGTTGTACCTAAACCACAGTTTGATGCATAGCTATTTTATTCGCATCAATCGGTGTCCAACAGCAGAGTTCAGTCCTTATTCTCAGCGGCTGAACTTGCACAAAAAAACTGCTGGACCTCATTCTTTCTCCTCTGAAAAATGAAGATGACATACCATTCTTTTAAGGTGTTTGAGAAGATTAAATATTGCCTATATCATTATGAGGGATATTGTGACTGATCTGAAAATTAACTCTTTTGATTAATGTCTTAAATGAATTGTATTTAAAATAATTTAATCACATTATTAAGAATGTTATAGATTAAGGAGAAGTCAAGAGATGTAAGCTGTCGTTATTAGTTACTAAAGTACCAAAGTGTTTTTTCAGGGGCCCATCAGGTATTTGGCAGGCAGCTTCTGGCCTGCAGCCCCAGGAATGATGGGAGAGAGTTTGCAAGGGAGGCACCTGATGCCCATGGTCCTGTGTGAGAGACTCAACAGGTAAACCCTGGCCCAGGAGGAACACACTCATCACCTCTCCCTCACATCTGCCCCTGCAGCGCTGGCTGCTGCTGGACATAACACCAAAGCACTGAGGCCACAGCCAGATGTGAGCAAGTCAGATGCAGAAAACTGTGAAGCCAGGCACATGGGCAGTAAGTCCCAGAATTGTCAGGAGTCGGCAGCAAATGCGTTTAAAGAAGATAGGAGAAACCTTTCCAGACAACCAAGGAAATGAAAGCTGTTATAATTCCTTGGAGAAATTGCAGAGGCAAGATGGACAATTCTGGGTAATGAGTATTAAAAAGAAGCAGCACCCTTACCCACCCAAGCAATAGGACCAGAATAGCAAAGGATCACAGAACAATCAACAAGAACAGACCATCATAATGTGAGGCATTTGTGTTGATCCAAGTCAGGTAGTTTTCACCAGTTCCTAGGTGGTAAAAATTAGAAGTTTATTTCAGAAATTAAGGTGTGAGCTGTGCTACTCTCCCCTAATCACTTTTTAATCTTTATAAATTTGGTATTGAAGACACATCCCTCTCCCTAAGGTATCAAAACAGAGTCCATCTGGACCTGGCGGGTCCCGCCCAACTCTTGCCATCACCCGCACACTCTTCTGGGAGGGTCAGCAGGTGATCTCGCTGAGTGTCGTCCACGAGCCACCCAGGTAATGGACAATAGTTTTTCTTGTCACCCATTGCCATGGTGAACCTGCCTTAGCCTCCAGAGCTGCCCCTGACTGGTGGCCTTACCTTACTTCCCGTGCCTCTCCCCCCACACCCTCCCTCTGCACGTGTGCTCACGCCGTCTTGCTGGCCTTTCCGGGAAGCTCTGTGTCTGACTCTCCTCCACTTCCTCAGCTCCTCGTGTTCTTATTTCTTTATCTTTCCCTCTGCATTTATTTCCCAATTTTTGTCTCATGTTCCTGCCTTTTCTGTGATTTCATCTGTGTGTGTACAGAGTCAAGAACACAGGCTCTGGCTTCAGAATACCGGGTTCATCCTGCTCGTGTGACCCCAGAACAGGTACATACATGAGCTCTCTGATTTCTGCAAAATGGGCACCTAGTGATGCCACCCGTCAATGGCAGCTGTGAGCGCTAAACCCAGGACTGCCCGAGCCAATGTTCAATAAGCGAGCTCCTGATAATGTGGTTGTTTTTTATTGTGTTTTTACCCCTTTCCTCTACTTTTCACTGCCCCTCCTTCTTTCTCTCTCTCTAATACCCACACCACAACCACTTCCTCTCCTCTCTCTACATGAGTCTTTCTCCTTGAATTTCCTGCTCTTGAACAACATCACACATTTAAATCAGTCTCTTCTCCTGCCATCAAGAGTCTTCTCACCAACATTGACCTTGAGGTCATAGTTTTAGCCCTTCGCAGCTTCACACTAATGATCTCCTAGTAGCATCTTTCTAAATTATAATTACTTCCAGTTCCTCATCCCTTTAAATCTGGTTTACTGGCACATTGGGTTTCTGGTTTTTTGTCTTGGTTATTGGGCCAATGGGTCTCTTTTCATAGCTACTCCTCCAGGATTGGCCTCTGGTCAGATGCTCACACAAATGCCCAACCCTGCCTTCTCCATGTGCCCTGACCTTTCTTCTCCACTCAGGACTCAGACCCCCACCTTCCTTTCTCCTTTCCTCTTGACAGATGAGAATCAATTTTTATCTAGTTGCAATCACCTTGTTCAAGGCTTTTTGGAGTATTCAAGTTCTCCTTCCTTTCTTTTTCATCACTCTCTTGACAAGTTCCCTGTTGGATCACTGAAGAGAGGGAGAGAGAAGAGGACGGTTAGACATCTCCATCAGATACCACAACAACATCTCAAATTTACACATTTAGGAATTTTTAGCTCTTGGGACCTGCTGAGCTCACTGAGAGCTCAACGGGTCCCAGTCCTCATGGTGAAGTTCCCCCTTCATCCCTGGGACAAAAGGAGAACCTCCAATAAGGGAGCCCTTATGTGACCCCCACAGAAAGGAGCCACCTGAATGTCAGGATAAAGGAGTCGTGGAAACAGCCTGTTACTCATGTAAAAAAAAAAATTCAGGTGGCTGGGAAAGCATATGTCAAAATAAATACTAGAAGTGAAATAAATATTCTGACCTGTTCAAACTGTAAGGAGGAAACAGAGGAGTTTTCTTAGGAGAAAAAGTAAGATGCTATAGAGGTACATGGGTATAAAAGAGACAACTCAGGAGCTTTAAAAAAGCGGCTGGGCAAGAGAAGGGTGAAGTTAATTGGGTCGGGGAGGATGAGCCTTTCCCAAAGAGACACCAGAGGACACTGGAGGAATTAGAAAGACCTCCAGGTGGGGGTAGGGGGGTTGGGCAGATCTCAGGAACAAAGGAAGGACACCCTCTGAAGCTGCAAGCAGGGAGTGCATATTGTGGTGAAACCAAGAGGCTTGGACCATGGACTTGGGAATCTGCTAAGGAGAGAAGGTCAGGACATGTAGGTGATCCAGCAAATGTATAAAGGAAGGAAATAAACCAAGAAGCCCGGAGTGAGTGTCTGGGGAGAACCTGGAGAGGAAGAGCTTAGGAAGGAGGTGGGCCCACATTGCCCAGTGCTGATGGCAGGGGTACCTCTTGAGATAATAAACCTGTGCTTATAAACCTATAACCTGTGGCATCTCTTTAATGTTATATGAATAGATTTGAAATTCCTTGGTTTTAGATGCCAGACCTTTCAAAATCTTTTTCAAATGTATCCCTTTTGAACCAACTCTCACAATTTGTTTCTCACTCTCAGATTGAGAGAAATCTAATTGTCCTTGTTTTGCAGAGATGCTGGACCCTTTCACATTCTGTGCCTGTTCCTGTAGCATCTGCCCTCTTCGGTTCATATAATCATTTTTCCTGTGGATTCTCCATCATTATTTGGAGATGTTGGTTGATACTAAACTGTGTTGGAATAAAACATTTTCTAGGCAAGTAAGACAAAATTTACGGGAGGGCATCTTCTTTACTGAGTACCAATTAAAAAGTATAAAGCATGAGTCTCAGGAAAAAGTGGTAAATCAAACCTGTAGTTTTGTATAGTACAAAAACCGGTCTTGGCAGAGCAATTGATTTTGCGATTAATGTTTGTTTCACCCCTCGTGGAGAAAGAGTTAATAAAACCCTTTCTCCTTCTTTAAGAGCAAATTAGACCTCGGGTTAACTTTCTTGCTCATTATTCTGGACACATGATGAAGGTGGTCTCCCTTCTGTATTACTAGGCCAACACTGGGTTTAGAGTGAAAAGTGACCCATAACTGGCCAAATGTGGACTGGGAGGGACTATCTGTAAACTATAAGACATTTTACATCTTCCTTCAGTGTGGTGACTCTTGGGGTCCCTGAAAGTTTTCACTATGGAGTAGTTATATGACACATTGACTCCCATGAGTGTGGTGCTGCTCAGCCAGGGTGGATCCTACACCCACAGCTACACTGTCACTCGAGGCGGGTAGCAGTCAATGTGGTGGACCGCTGTGTCAGCCACTGCAAGGAGTTCCCCGGGAGAGGAGCAACTGATGCTGCCTTCCTGGGATGCTATATTTCCTGTCATTTATCCTTCTAAGTAAAGCTTTGGGTCTGGTTGTCTTATGAATCTAAATGCCTAGTTAAGCAGACATCCAGGTGAGTGTTGTACTATAGTCATTATACAACAAGCTTGGAGACAGCTCATGACATGTTTGGTATCTCGACTGCTATATCCCTACTTCTCATCACTGTGTGTGATTCATGGTAGATGCTCAACAAATACTTGTAAAAAAAAAAAATTGGCCTTGGACAATGGAAAGTAGATAATAAACCTATTTACCAGCTTTGAAGCTTTCAAAAATGCGGTTTAAAGCAGGGTAGCTCTTCATGATGACATCGCTGAACAATGTTTCCAGAAGTGACAGGTCAAATGTCTTCTCCACTTCACTGAGAACGCCGTACACCACTCTTGGTACAGGGACCAGGTTTCTACAAGAATCTTGAGAATCCTTAAAAACCATTGAATAGAGAAAATATAAACAAAGACTTCCAAGTTATCAAAGTGCTCTATAAAGTGACTTTATCGTTAATGTACTATAATTTCCTTACATAGGTATTTTCTTATGTAAAGTTTTAGAATTTCTATATATTTGTATGGCTATTAAGTAAAACAAGTAAATCTTTATTCTTTAAAAATGCCCATTTGTGAATTTGATCTCACCTTTGTTTATGTTAGATGAAAGAAAGAACAATTTTGAAGAATAAAAATGGGTTCAAGTTAAATGATGTGTAACCCTTTCAGAGCCTGGTAAAATGTTTTATAAATAGACTTAACAGGTGATGAGAAGCTATTCTATTGACCGGATGATCCATGCCCATACCCCAGGATCGACTCAGCCTACATGGTTCAAAGAAGCCAGATAATGATTTTCCCCATACTGCAAACTTGGCCATGAAGAATGCATATTCATAAGGAAAGAGAAGATCGGCATCTCTATATTTCCACCTGTGTCTTTTGCTAAAATTAACCAAAATCTCAAGATTTCAGAAATACCAAAAGAGAAAAAAAAAAAAGGAAAAAAACCTGAAAATTGTTGGACAAAGATTACAAGCAACCATTTCCAAATTTGTCCTACCAAGACATTGGTCCTCTGTGGGTTTTAATGTTCTCAGATCTAAGATTTTACACTGATGTTCATTGGAATGAAATGCTGTGTTAATTATTATTTAATTAATTCAATTCATTAAGTGTATTCATCCATTCATTAAAATTAATTTTAATTCTTAGTTTATGCTATATTGTATGCATTCCTACAAGGTGTCATACATTTACGGAGCACACCGCTTCAGATCCAGCCTCTCTCCGGTGCTACTGTCCCTGACTCCAGTGGGCACCACGGAAGACCATCCCTGCAGTCAGGAGCAGGACTGTCTCTGGCGATGCTTGCTTCTCCTCTCCCTTTTTGCCTTATAGGTATGCTTACAGCCATACTTGAGAGGGTCCCCACTCATAAGAGACTCCTCAGTCGGCTAGCTGTTCCCTGATATCTGATTCCAGAATATCACAGCATAATTTAGTTTGGGGATGGCTCACCAGTTTGTGACATAATAAGCCTCACTTACTTCATATATTTTATTGGTGATGAATCCACGGTCACGGAGAATTTCCAAGAAAGGAAATGTCGTTTCTATTGCATCTGAAATCTCCACTTTATATTTTTTGAAGTGCTTGAGGGCAATCTCACAGACAAGCGTTCTGTCTATATTCTGGTTTACTGCAGACATCCTAAGGACAACAGGTACAATGATAAAATGGTCACCAATAATTTGAGATTCTTGTGGAGGCTGTAATATTTTACATATGAAGAATAGGCTGTGAAGAACCAACATATATAAAATAAGTTTTTCTGAGTAAACAAGAATAAACAGAATTGAAGCAATATACAAAGATATTATAGAAGGAAGCATGGAGGATAGGAAAGGCATACATAGGACAGAAAAAGTCCAGTCTGTCCCCGTCAAAACCACTGTAAATATATCTTCTCCTAAACATATCTGGAATATTTTTTATTAAAAATCTCTAGTCAACATAGTATTGTAAGTCCTAGCCACAGCAATCAGACAAGACAAATGAATAAGAGGCATCCAAGTTGAAAGGAAGAAGTAAAACTCTTATTATTTGCAGATGACATGATACTATATATCGAAACCCCTAAAATCTTCACCAAGAAAACCCATTCAAAATAATAAATGATTTTAGTAAAGTTGCAGGACATAGACACTATATATACAGAAATTTGTTGCATTTCTATACACCACCAACAAATGATCAGAAGGAGAAAGAAAATAGTCTCATTAACAATTGCATCAAAAAGTATAATACACCTAGGAATAAATTTAACCAAAGAGGCGAAAGCTCTGTCCTCTGAAAACTATAAGACATTGAAGAAAGAAACTGAAGATATAAATAAATAAAAGAATATATCTTGATCACGGATTGGAAGAATTAATATTGTAAAATGTCCTTACTACCTAAAGTAATATACAGATTCCATGCAATCCCTATTAAAATAATTCTCTCAGAATTACAGCAACTAATCTTAAAATTTATATGGAACCACGAAAGACTCCAAATAGCCAACGAAATTCTGAGAAAGAACAAAGTGGGAAGTATTATGCTCCCTGATATCAAACTATGCTTTAAAGTAGCATGGTACTGTCAAAAAGTAGGAATATAGGTCAGTGGAATAGAATAGAGAGCCCAGAAATAAATCCCAGCTTTTATGGCCAATTAACCTAAGACAAAGGAGACAAAGATATACAATGAGGGTAAAGACAGTTTCTTTAATATGTAGTATTGGCAAAACTGGACAGATATATGCAAAAAAAAGTTGAAATTGGACTACTTTCTCACACAATATACAAAAATAAACTCAAAATGGAATAAAGAGTTAAATATTACACCTGAAACTATAAAACTTCTAAAAGAAAACATAGGAAGTAAACTCTTCGACATCACTCTTAGTAATGTCTTTTTGTATATATCTCTTCAGGAAGGGAAAACAAAATAATAAACAAACGGCACCACATCAAACTAAAACGTTTTTGCACAGCAAAGGAAATCGTCAGCAAAGTGAAAGACGACCTACTGAATGGGAGAAGATATTCATAAATGATATATCTGATAAAGGGTTAATATCCAAAATATATACAGAACTCATACAACTTAAAACCAAAAAAGGCCCAAACGATCCAACTGAAAAATAGGCAGAGAACTTGAATAGACATTTCTCCCAAGAGGACATACAGAGGGGCAACAGACATATGAAAAGACACTGAACATCACTAATCAACAGAGAAATGCAAATTAAAATCACAATGAGATATTACCTCACACTTATCAGAATGGCTATCATCAATAAATCAACCAATAACAGGTACTGGTGAGGATGTGGAGAAAAGGAACCATTGTACATTGTTGATGGGATTATAAATTAATGCAGCAATTATGAAAAACAGTATGGAGTTTCCTCGAAAACTTAAAAATAGAGCTGCCATCTGATTTAGCAATTCCACGACATCTGGGCATTTATCTGAAGAAAACAAAAACACTAATGCAAAAAGATATAGGCACCGCTATATCCATTGCAGCTTTACTAATAATAGCCAAGATATGAAAGCAACCTAGATGACCATCAATAGATGAATGGATAAAGAGGATGTGATACAGACACACACAATGGAATATTATTCAGCAATAAAAAAGAATGAAATCTTGACATTAGAGAAGACATGGGTGGATCCTGAGGGTATTATGTTAAGTGAAATCAGTCAGACAGGGAAAGATTAATATCATATGAGTATATTTACACACAGAATTTAAAAACAGCAACAACAAAATAAATGAATAAACAAAACAAAAGAGAAACAGGCCAGTAGATATGGAGAAAAAACTGATGGTTGTCAAAGGAGAGGGGGCTGGAGATGGAAATTTAAAAAAAGAAAAAAATTTTAATTTGTACAAAAGTGAGATGGAGTAAACAGGTCATCCACAGAAGAATAAAATATAATGGAATAACAATAGAATCTAACCTTAAAAATGCATCTTAACAATTAAGAGAAAATAAATCTCAGAATGATAAATACATGGTGTCCCCTCTCTGACCTACAGCCATTCCTAAATTTTAAATCTAGTTAATAAATAATAAGATGTAGTTTGATAATGATATGATAAGGCATAAATTGAAATTTCACAAGAATATAAATCATTTGTCCTGGGATGTCTGCTTTGTGTTCATATAAATCTGTCTATTATTGTATGTGGTGAATCTTTTTAGGCATCTGACTTTCAGAAATGGCTGCTGTTTCTGTGATACTAATTGTAAACCTGAGTCTGGTTTACAATACTAATTGTAAACCTAATTCTGGTTCTTAGATGATTGTTTTATTTCTTTGACAGTAATGTTTAATCCCCATGATGTATTTCTAAATGTTATGAAAAATCATAAGCTTCCTTTGTGAAATTAGAAAGGAATTGTTGGCACTTCCTAGTACCTGATTTGCATCAGAGAATAATAATGTCACATTATTGTAACAAATTCTGTAAAAAATGAGTTTCTGGTTAATGATAGCAGATTGAAGAGAAACATTTGTTCTTTCCATTAAAAACTCCATTAAAGCAAATTGGGTTCACAATGGCAAAGAGAATGGCAGGGGGGCATTGGGCAAATGAGAGATTTCAACCAAAATCTATAGGACAAAAAAGTGGTCAGAGGAGCATTAATTGCTATTGTAGAAGAAAGTTGCTCTCAGTGGTCAGGAAAGCAACCAGTGTGCCCTGTGGAATCTTGAAGAGATAACGGAGAATGAATGGGAGGCATGGTGCTGAAAACTGGTGTGTTATTTGAAAAATGAAGAACAGGGTGTGTCCCCTCAACTTGCATCCTGACCACCTGGAGCCAGGCAGCCTCTCAGTGGCAAACACTGCTGTCTTTTTATCAGCATATGTTAGTGCTGCCTGTTACTGGATTTCATATATGGAATAATACATCATGTATGCTTTTGTAGGACTTCTTTTGCTCATCATCCATATTGTTGGACGAATAGAAGTTTGTTCTTATTGTTGAGTGGCATTCCATTGTGTGTACTTATCACAATCTGTTTAATTGTTTTCCTGTTGATGGATAATTGGTTTACTTCCAGATTAGGACTAGTATGAGTAAAGCTGCTGTTTTCATATAAACCTTTTTGTAACATAATGTTTTGATTCCTCTTGGGTAAATAACTAGGAGTGGAATTGTTGGGTCATTGTGTAGGAAGTATGTTTAACTGTTTTAGAACCTTCCAAACTGTGTCAAAGTCTATTTGAAATAGGTTTTCTAATTTAGCCATTCTAGTGTGTGATGTGATATCTCATGCAGTTTTAATTTCTGTTCTTTAATGACTAATGATGTTGATCATAATTTCATATGCTTATTGAAAATTGACATACTTCTTTTATGAAGTGTTTGTTCAAGTTGTTGGTCCATTTATATTATTGGGTTGTCTTCTACTTATTGATGTGTAGGGGTTTGTTTTCTATTGTAGATAGAAGTATTTTGTTTGATATATGTCTTATGAACATTTTTTCTCAGTTTGGGGTTTGCCTTTCATTTTGACTGTGTCTTTTGATGCGGAGAAATTTTTAATTTTGATGAAGTCCAATCTATCCATTCTTTTTCTTTTGTGTTTTTTTTAACTTTAGTGTACTAAGAAATATTTCCTACCTCAAATTTATGAAAATATTAAAAAACTAATCGTCTAATTCTGGATTTTCTCTTCTGTACTATTGATCTACTTATTTATCCTTATGTCAATAGCATATTGGCTTAACAACCAACTGTAGCTTATAGAGGTCTTGAATTCAACTAGAGAAAGATTGTCGTGACTTTTCTAGGTCTTTTGGTTTTCCACATGTCTTTAGAATCAATTTGTCAATTTTGACAAGAAAAGTATTTTGGGTATTTATTGGGTTTCCATTTAACCTATAGATAAATTTGCAGAGAATTGATATCTTAACAATATTGAGCCTGAATCACTCTCCACTTTTGTAGTTTTCCTTAATTTTAGCTGACAGTGTATATAGTTTTCAGTATAGATGTCATGCACATCTTTCATCAAATGTGTTCCTTTGTTATTATACATTTTTTGATGCTACCTTAAATGGTATTAATTTTTAACTCTTTATTGCTATTGTATAGAAATAGCACTGGTTTTAAAAAGATTAACCATGTATTCATAATCTTTATAAATTCACCTGTAAGTCCCAGTAAAGCATTACAAATTTCCTTTGGATTTTATAGAAAACAACCTTATCATTGGCAAAATAAAACAAAATTTCCCCAAATTATTTCTTTTTCTTATATTATTGCAGTGGTTAAGATTTTAAATACAATGTCAAAATAAGTAGTGAGAGCAGATTTCCCTTCCTTGTTTCCAATCTTAGAGAAAAAGCTTTCAGTATCACCATAAAGTGCAAGGGTTCTTTTACATTTTATATGTATATTTTTAATGATATCAAGGAAGTTTCTGCCTATTGTTAGTTTGTTGCAAGTTTTACCATAAATAGATGCTGAATTTTATCAAACGTTTCCACTGAGATATTTATGTAATTTTCCTTCCTTATTCTTTAATAGTAAGTTTTATTGGTTAATTTCTGTAGCCTCTTCTTAAGTAGGAACAGATAACCACAAGTCCACAGACATTTGAAAAAATTCTCCAATGTCAGAGTAAAAAAAAAATAACATTAAAGAAAGAGAAAAATTACTTTATAAACGGGGATAATGTAGGAACCAAGAGAAAAATTCCTCCAAAATAATATTTCTAGAGAGCTTTGAGAATACATATCTCACTCTATTATGCTGAGAAAATAAAACTACCACAGAAAGAGATAGTGGTCTTAGATACATTTTTTACAGTTGATATAAAATATTATATTAGTTTCATGTGTAAAACATACTGGTTAGACATTTATAAAGCTTACAAATAATCACCCTGATAAATCTGGTATCCATCTAATACCATATATAGTTATTACAATATTATTGACTGTATTCCTTATGCTATATTTTACATTCCCATGACTGCTTTGTAACTACCAATTTGTGCTTCTTAATCCCTTCACCTTTTCCACCTTGACTCCCAACATCCTCCCGTCTGGCAACCATCAAAATGTTCTCTGTATTTATGAGTTTGTTCCTGTTTTGTTTGTTCATTTATTCTGTTTTTAGATTCCACATTTAAGTGAAATCATGGCATTTGTCTTTCTCTGTCTGGCTTATTCAACTCAGCACAATATTTTCTATGTCCATTTATGTTGTTGCAGATGGCAGGATTTCACTCCTTTTTATGGCTGCGTAATATCCCAATGTATAAATGTACCATTCATTCACTGATGGACCCTTAGGTTACTTCCATATCTTGGGTATTGCAAATAATGCTGCAATGAACATACGGATGCATATGTCTTTTCTAATTAGTGTTTTGGGTCTCTTCAGATAAATACACAGAAGCCAGATTACTGGGTCTTTCTTTGTCCCTTTGATAGCCATTGTTTTAAAGCCTATTTTCTCTGGTATAAGTATTGCTACCCCAGCTTTTTCATTTTTATGAATATCTTTTTCCATCCTTTACTTTCAGTATCTGTGTGTCTTTTAAACTGAAATGAGTCTGTTGAAGGTAGCACATGTAAGGATCTTGTTTTCTTATCTATTCAGCCACCCTATGTCTAGCGATTGGAGCATTTAATCCATTTATATTTAAAGTAATTGTTGATAGACAAGTAGTTATTGTCATTTTATTTTTCATATTTTTTATCTATATTTTTCTTCTTATAAAAGTCTCTTTAACATTTCTTGTAATGATTTGGTGATAATGAACTCCTTTAGCTTTTTCTTGCCTAGGAAGCTTTTTTATCTGTCCCTCAATTCCAAATGATAGCTTTGATGAGTAGAGTAATCTTGTTTGTAGGTCCTTGATTATCATCACTTTTAATACTTCATGCCAGTCCCTTCTGACCTGCAAAATTTTTGTTCACAAATCTGTGACAGTCTTATGGGAGCTCTCTCATAGATAACTAACTGTTTTTCTCTTGCTGCTTTTAAGATACTCTCTTTGTATTTAACCTCTGGCATTTTAATTATAAGGTGTCTTGGTTTGGGCCTCTTTGAGTTCATCTTCTCTGGGACTCTCTGTGCTTCCTGGGTTTGTATGTCTACTACCTTTTCCAAGTTAGGGAAGTTTTCTGTCATTATTTTTTAAAATAGGTTTTCGATTTCTTGTTCTCTCTCTTCTACTTCTGGTACCCCTATGATGTGAATGTTAATATGCTTGATGTTGTCCTGGAGGCCTCTTAAACTATTCTCATTTTTTCTTGTTGTTGTTCTGATTGGGTGTTTTCTGGTACCTTATTTTCTAAATCATTGATTTAATCTTCTGCTTCATCTAATTTCCTATTTATTACCTCTAATGTAGTCTTCATTTCTGACTGGTTCTTTTTTATGTTTTCTATCTTCGTTTTTATGTTTCCTATCTCTTTGTTAAAGTTCTCACTGAGATTGTTGGACATTCTTATAACCAATGTTTTGAATTCTGCATCTAGTAGATTGCTTGTCTCCAGTCTATTTAGTTCTTTCTCTGGAGTTTTGTTCTGTTCTTTCATTTAGGAAATGTTTCTTTGTCTCTTCGTTTTGGCTGCCTCCCTGTTTTTGTATCTATATATCAAGTAGGATTGTTATGTCTCTTAGTCTTAGTAGAGTGGCCTTATATAGTAGGTTTCCTATTGGGCACAGTGGTGCAGTCTCCCTAGTTACCTGAGCCAGGTGCTTCAGTTGTGTCCCTTATGTGAGTTGAGTGGGTTCTCTTACTGTAGTTGAGCCTCGATTGCTGTTGGCACATCAGTGGGAGGAATTGACCCTCAGGCTAATTGATTGTGAGGACTGGCCATGACTACAATGAAACAGGTGTTGTGCAGGGGCTGACTCTATAGATCAGAATACACTTAGCAGGGCTCTGAGTCTGCTCTTTGGGCATGTCATTTGTGGAGGTGATTGGGTAGTGTTCTGCTGTGGTCTGAAGCTGATCACTGGTAGGTTGGTTCTAGGACCTCTTGGGAGGAACTCTTTTTCTGGCCAAGCTCAGCCACTGCCTATGGTATGCTCTACAAAGTGATCTTCAGATGGTTGCTACTTGTGCTGGGCTTAAAGGTGCTTAGGGAAGGCTAAGCTGCACACTTAGGCTGTCTGAGCTTGGGACTTCTTAGCAAGAGTTATGAGGCATGCCAAGGACAGATGGTGCTTGTTCTGGGTTTGTGAATGTTTGAGAGATTTTAAGAAAGTTTGCAGTATAAGCCAAGTCAGGCCATTTATTTGGAGGATCCACTGGCTAGAAGAGGTTTGGGTGCTCACAAGCTGGATGCAGCAGGGTCTCAAGAATCGGGGTCTCAGAGCAGGGTAGTCAGGTTTATGGAGACTCAGATATGGTACCTGGGTGGTGTGAGGGCTTAGCAAAGAAACAATGGCTCCTGCCAGCACTTGTCTGGGAATAAGCTGCCCCTCCAGCCCTCGCCTTGAAGCTGGATAAATCAGTTTCTCCTTGTATGTAGCTGGTTCCTTTTGAGCTGCTATCCCAGCTCTGCAGCTCAGAGAGAGGGAGTAGTATGTCAGTGAGTAAGTCTGTGCATGGGCCTTTTAAGAGAAATGCCTGGGACTCCAGCCCCTGATCTACCCATCTCACTCAGCCACCATCTCTACTGGTATTTGCAGCCAGAGTTATGGGGACTTTTCTTCCTGGCACTGGAACCCTGAGCTGGGAAGCCTGGTATGGGGCCTGGGCCTCTCTCTCCTCATGGGGGACTTCCATAGCCAAGACATCTCTTTTGACTTTTAACTGCCACATGTGAGTATGGGACCAGTTCAGAGTCCAGGCCTCCATTACCAGTCTTGACATAGCTTCTTCTGTATGTCATAGGACTTCTGTTTAGCTAGACTTCAGGAGAGTCTAATGATGGTTGTTCTGTAGTTCAGTTGTAATCCTGATGATGTCCTGAGAGGAGGTGAGCACAGCATATTCCTACTCTGTCACCTTGATCGAAAGACTTCAATATCTTTAAAAATGATTTTGAAATTTTTAAAAAAAATGTATTAAAATGGTTATAAAATAAAACTGAGGAAATACTCCAGAAAATTAGATTAAAAAGATTAAAATGAAAAAAAAAAAGAGTAAACTTGAGAGAAAATATAAGCGGCTAAGGCTTAATTTAGGTATTCTAATAGCCACATCATTGGAGTTAAGGAGTCTGGATGAGAAAATGCAGTGGAGAAACATTTCAATAGAATCACTTAAAGAGATACCACGAAGTAAAAGATCATAAATTTTGTGAAAGGGCATAATTGGGTATTTACACAAATTAATTTTAAAAGAGCCTCCAAGGTACATCATTATGAAATGACAACACCAAAAAACAAAGAGAAAAACTTAAAGCTTCCAGAAAGAATTAAGAAGCAAGTAACCTATGGAGGAATAATAGAGAATAGATCAAGCCATCTCTTCAATGACTGTGACTCTAGAGCCAGCCCTTCAAAGCTCAGAGTGAATCAAAACAAACTTCAGACATGTAAGGTTGAGAAATCTTACTTTATAAACATTATTTTTAATATTTTACCTAAATTTCCATTATTCCTTCATATGTATATATACATAGTTTTTAAAATGTAATTTTGTAAATGCTCTTAAAATTTTATGCAATCACTATTTTGCTTATTTTGATTTTTTCCTAGAACATTTCTCTCTCCTTACCATCCATGTTACTGTTCCCTCCACATAATCTATTTTAATTACTCTGCATATATTCTTTCCTAAATTCTCCATAAGCATGTAATTCCACCCACCTATTTATATATCCTACCCATATCTTCCAAAATTTTTGTCACTGTATTATATTACATGATTTTCTTTTTCTGTATCATATATATATTTTTCTGCATTATATGCCCTTTTCTGTCTCACATTTGTTTTATACATTAGTATGTTACAAAAATTTTCTAAATTGTCTAGTATGGTTCTAGTTTTTTGTTTGTTTGTTTGTTGTTTGTGAATATTCAGCAGCACTCTCATAACCTTAGGAAAACACATTGGGACGAATTCCAGAAAACCAGAAAACTAAACCGGTAATAATAATCAAACACCTGTGGATCCAACGCAGGAGATGGTAGAAATGAAGCACAAGGTGATATCCTAGCAGTTGACCAAGAACACAAACATCTCAGATTGGAACAAGTAATGATTACAGCAATGAATAACAGCAATGTCGTAACGAATGGGAGGAAGTAATTGGGAATACTCGTTATAAGATACTTGGGCAACAGGTGAAGTGGTATAAAACATGTTGCAATATCTTAGCAACAATTAAAAACACGTAAAAAAGAGGTACGATTGATATGTCAATAGAAGAGATAAGATAGAATTATGTAATATGTTAAACAAAACCAGAGAAAGCAAAAAAAGAGGAAAAAAGAAACAAAGAACAAATACAATGAATAGAAAACAGTTACAAATGTGATAGATATTAATCTGTCAATAATTACTTTTTTCTTTGTTTTTTGTTTTTATCTTTCTTGTTATTTTTCAATAATTACTTTCGATGTGAATGACCTTACTACTCCAATTATAAAACAGAGATTATCAAAATGACTAAAATTTTCTTTTTAGTTTATCTTGTCAACAAAGAAGAGCCATTGAATATAAAGACAGGTAAAGAACGGAGAAAGAGATATCCTGTTAACACTAATTAAGAAATAGGTAAAGTAGCTATTTTATTTCCAGACGAAGAAGAGTTAGAACAAGAAAAATTATGAAGGAGAAAGAGGGTTTGTTTTCCAAGAATACTTAACAATATTTAATATGTATTTACCTAAACACATAACATAAAATTATTTAAGGCAAAACCGATAGAACTGCAAGTAGAAATAACAACTCCACTATTACAGTTCGATAATTCAACACATTGTTTTAGTAATTTATAGATCTAGCAGGCAGAGAATCAGTAAAAATATGGCTCACATGAACATCGTTGTCAACCAATTTGATCTATTTGATATTTTATAGAATACTCCAAGATACGACACAAAACACACATACTCATCAAGATTACAGGGAGACTCACTTTCACCAATATAGACCACATTCTGGGTTATAAAACAAACCATAACAAATGTAAAAGAAGAGAAATCATAAAAAGTATGTACCCAGACAACAAAGGTACTAAACTAGAAATCGATAACAGAGAGATAGATAAAAAATCCTCAAATATTTGGAGATTGAAAATATATTTGTAAATAACAAATGTGTCAAAGGAGAGGTCTCAAGAGAAATTTTAAAATTGCTTTAACTAAACGAAAATGAACATACAATTTATCAAAATTTGGTGATGCATGAAAAGCAGTAATTAGTGGGAAATATATTCTGTTAAATACATGTATTGGGAAAGAAGAAAGATCTAAAATTAAAAATCTACGTTTTCCACGTAGGAAACTAGAAATAGAAGAGAGTGCGCGCGTGTGCGCGCGCGCGCGCACACACACACACACACACACACACACACACACACACACGAGCAATTTAAGCCTAAAACAGAAAAAAGGAAATTAAAAAAAATCAATAATATTGACAAACTTTTACCCAGACTAACCATAAACAATAAACAGATAGATGATAGGTGAGAGATAGATAAAGACACAAATTATCAATATCAGTGAAAGAAGGATCATCACCACTAATCTCCTAGATATTAAAAGGATAACAAAAGAATACTATGAACAAATCTATGTCAACACATTTGGTAAATTAAAAAAATTGGCCAAATCCTTGAATGTCACAACAAAACTCACACAAGGAGAAATAGATAATTTAAATAGGCTTACATACTTTAAAAAAGAACTGACTGAATAATTCATAACTTTGAAAAACATAAGTATCAGGCCCAGAGAGTTTCACTGGTGAGTTCTACTAAACATTTAAGGAAGAAATGATACCAGTTCATCAAAATCTTGTCCAGAAAATTAGAAGCAGAGGGAACACTTCTTAACTCATCCTATGAACCCAACAATACTATAACACCAAAAGCAGATAAAGACAAACCACAGATCAATAACTCTCACAAATATTGATGCAAAAATCTTCAACAAAATATTAGCAAATTCCATCCAATAATATATAACAAATTATATTCATGACCAAGTGGAATTTATTCCAGATATGCAAGGCTGGTTCAATATTCCAAATCAATCAATATAATCCAGCATATTGAGGCTAAAGAAGAAAAATCGAATGATGAGATCAACTGATGCAGAAAATTCTTTTGACAAAATTTAACACTCATTCATGTAAAAACTCCCAGCAAACTGAGAATAGACAGAAACTTCTTCGACTTGAGAAAGAACATCCATAAGAAAACTATAACTATATCATACTGTTAAGAACTTGCACACTTTTCCCCTAACATAAAAACAAGAGAAAGATGTCCCATTTTACAACTCTTGTTGAATATTGTACTGGAAAGCATAGTAAAAAAAGAAAGGAAAGAAAGAAAGAAAGAAAGAAAGAGAGAGAGAGAGACAGAGAGGGAGGGAGGGAGGGAGGGAGGGAGGGAGGGAGGAAGGAAGGAAGGAAGAAAGGAAGGAAGGAAGGAAGGAAGGAAGAAAAAGAGAAGAAAAAAAAGAAATTTAAAATGTAGAGTTTGAAATGGAAGAAATAAAACCGTCTTGGTTTGCAGATGACATGATTGTCTATATAGGAAATCCTAAAGAATTGGCCAAAAAACCCTCCTATGACTAACAAGTATAGCAAGGTCAAAGGATGCTAGGTAATATACAAATGTTAATTGTTTTTGTATATAACAGCATTGAAAAATTGGAATTCATAATTAAATAAAACAACACCATTTTTAATAGCATCAAAAATATGAAAAACCTAGGTTTGTATTTAATGAATTATGTAACAAATATGCAGAAAATTATTCTAGAAAGAGAAGACTTATTTTACAAGATAATAGTAACTATTTTAATGTGAATCTTCAAAGTGTATTCACAAACATAAAGTGCTGAGCTGAATGGTAATGGGAAATTTGAGTTAAATGATTTGTTTTAAACATGGAAAACTTGAACAACATGATTTTAAATTCAAAAGTAACAACTCCAAAAATATAGATTAAAAATAAACCTAAGGGGTAACTGGCCAAGATGGCATACAAGATAAACGCTGTGCTTGCCTCCTCTCTCAATCACACCAAAACTACATCAAAATTTTGGAGCAACCATATGGAGAGGTCTGGTTGAACAGAAGTCTTATAACTGGGGACATACAGAAGAAGAGGCAAGTCGGAGGGGCAGAGACGCAAAATGGCCAGTCTCACAACAGCGTTTGATGGTCAAGAATTTGGAGGGTTATCTTGGCTGCAGAGCCCCCTACCCTGGCTCCAGCAGAGTGAGGGGTCCTGGCCCCACAATGGGATCCCAAAGGTTCCAGTGCCGGGGAGAGAGAAGTCCCCACAAGTTCTGACTATGAAAACCAGTGGAGATTGTGGCTGAGTGAGGCAGAGGGCTGTGAGAGTTGCAGACATTCCTCTTAAACGGCCCACGTCCTGACCTACTGCTGATGGCCTTGCTCGCTCTGAGCCCGAGGAGCGACAGGGATGTACAGGGAGACACTAAGCTGTGGGGCCTCCGGACGATGGCTGGAGGGGTGGCTTTCTCCCTGGCAGTATCTACTTTCCTTGGTTGAGCCTTCCCCTTTCTCTGCATGCAGATGCAGGCAGCTGCCATATCCGAGTCTCTACCAACTTGGGCAACACAGGTCACTCTGCCCAGAGGATTCCCTGAGACTCTGTCTCTCCCAACTTGCAGGCCTACCCAAGATGCCTCCAGTGGTTTATTCCAATCAAATGTCCTGGCTCGGCACATGCTGAGGACTTTACCAAAATCTCTCAAAGGCTCACAAAACCCAAAGAAGCAACCTCTGGCTTCAGCGTGCCCCGTACCTCTTGCTGAGCAGCCCCAAGCCCACCACTAGTGGCAGCCAGTCTCAGTTTTTGGCTTGGCCTCTTGAGGCACCTATAAGCCCAACATAGGTGGCAGCCAACTGCAAATTGCTTGGTGACTTTGACCAGGTGGCCCCAGAGGTGCACAGGCTGCAGATGAACTTGGCTTACAGTTGGGGCCCCTCCCAGGAGGCTCTTGGGCTGGCACACCCAGTGGCCTGCTTCGCTTAGCGACAGAGTGAGAGCACCACCCAGGGCTGCATCTGAGGAGAAAACACCTGATGGCAGACTGGGCAGGCACCAGAGCCCTGCTAAAGTGGATCCTGTTCCATAGGGTCAACCCGTCACTGGCCAACCCTCACAACCAATAAGCCTAAGGCTCAATCCCTCTCATCGAAGTGCAAACAGTAACCAAGGCTCAACTATATCAGGAAGGTACACACAAGTCACACAAGGGACATACCTTGAGTACCTTGCTCAGGCGACCAGGAAGACTGTGCCACTGGGCCTCATCGAACACCTACTATATAAAACCACTCTACTAAGATTGGGAGACTTAGGAATTCTACCTAATACATAGAAACAAACACAAGGAGGCAGCCAAAATTGAAAGACAAAGGAACATGTCCCACATGAAAGAACAGAACAAAGCTCCAGAAAAAGAACTAAACAAAGTGGAAACAAACAATCTACCAGATACAGAGTTCAAAACACTGGTTATAAGGATGTCGATGAAGTTAGAGGAAGAGTAGATGATCTCAGTGAGAATTTTAACAGAGAGAGAAAACATAAAAATGGAGATGGGAAACATGAAAGGGAACCAGTCAGAAATGAAAACTACAATATCTGAGATGAAGAGAGCATTAGAAGGAATTAACAGATTGGATGAAATGAAGGATCAAATCAGCAATTTAGAGGATGGGCTACTGAAGGACACCCAATCAGAACAGAAACAAGAAAAAAGAATCCAAAAAAATGAGGATAATTTAAGGGGCCTCTGGGACGACATCAAGCATTACAACATTCAAATCCTTGGGGTGCCAGAAGGAGAAGAGAGAGAACAAAATTTGAAAACTTATTTCAAAAAAATAATGACTGAAAACTTCCCTAACCTGGTGAAAGAAATAGACATACGAGTCCAGGAAGCATAGAGAGTCCCAAACAAGATGAACCCAAAGAGGCCCACACCAAGACACATCATAATTAAAACGCCAAAGTTTAAATATAAAGAGAGGATATTAAAAGCATCAGAGAAAAGCAATTAGTTACCTACAAGGGAGCTCCCATGAGACTTTTGGCCAATTTTTCAACAGAAACTTTGCAGGCCAGAAGGGACTGGCACAAAATCTTCTAAGTGATGAAAAGCCAGGATCTACAACCAAGATTACTCTACCCGACACGACTATCATTTAGAATTGAAGGACAGATAAAGAACTTCCCAGACATGAAAAAACTAAAGGAGCTAATCACTACCAAGTTGGTATTACAAGAAATGTTGGAGAGACTTCTTCAAGAAGAAAAATAATATGTATGAAATAAGTCACAGGGATGTAATGTACAGCATAGAGAATAGAGTCAATATAACTACAGTGACAGGTGGTTACTAGACTTATTGTGGTGACAACTTTGTAAGGTATGTAAATGTCGAATCCCTATGTTGTACACCTGAAACCGATATACTATTTTATGTCAACTACAATTAAAACGAACAAACAAACAAAAATAAACTTAAGAAATTGGAAATAGCCCTGGTTGATTGAAGTCAGACCCTATCATGCCTTATAAAATAATGAAAAATAAAAGGAAGACATAGCTTGCATTTTAAGAGAAAAGGAAAACAATAAGAAGTATAAAAGTTGAAAAAAGGAAAAAAGAATAAAAAGTATTATTTAAAACATCAAATGTAAATGAATGATATGATGATGATATCGACCGGCACGGGGTCAAAAATGGAATCCGACAAGAGAGACAGGAAGACAGGTGCCACAAAAGTTGTTGAAATCAATAGGCAAGTTATGGTAAGTGTAAACAAAATCAATGGTGCTCCTATTCATACAATAGCAAAATTCAAAAAACAAAATAATGGGACAAATGCTTTACATACATTGAAAAACATTCACCTCTAGTTTTTGACTCTTTGCATATGCAAAAATGAGCAAAATATATAGGCACTGGAGAACTTAGCAAAAAAGAAATATTATTTTGTCTATGGCCATGCTATCCTGAACAAGCTCAATCCTGTCTAATCTTGGAAGCTAAGCAGGGTCGAGCCTGGTTAGTACTTGGATGGGAGACCACCTAGAAAGACCAGGTGCTGTAGGCGTAAAACAAAAAACAAAAAACAAAAAAAACCCAAGAGATTGTAAGCTGACAAGGTCCTTGCAATCTGTGAGGTCAACCAAGGGTTGCCTTGCCAAAAAAAAACAAAGTGTGTGTGTGTGTATGTATATCCATATATATATAATTTAATCTTGTGTCCTAAAAACAGGGAACACAATTTTTTTTCTAATATTCTGGAACTGTATATCAATATGGAACAGTATAACTTCAGTCATTAAAGAAGTCTCGCAAAGTTAACAATTGGTAGAAGCTGAACAGGCTTATGTAAAAAAAAAAACACTGAAATTTTTATAAAACAAAACTAAAATCACTGTTGGGTGAAAGATGAAATGGAACTTGAGGTTAGAGGATATTTTGAAAAAGAAGAAGGAAAAAATAATAATGAGATGAGCTAGAGAATGGAATAAGAATGTAAAAATAAGAATGGAATGGTTGAATATTAGAAAACCTCTTTGTATAATTTATCACAACAATAAACAAAAGCAGAAAAAGTATATAATTGTATCCATAAATAATTTTAAAAGGGAATTTGAAAACACCTTAGTAGCTATTTTCAGAAACAC
>NW_011889204.1:32464-34367 GCF_000151845.1 Pteropus vampyrus | reverse complement strand
AGCTGGACTCTCACGCGCAGCTGTCCTGCTGCAGCTTAAATGCGATTCCCTCATTACATAGTCCTGCATTTCATTACCCTGCCTGTGAGTGTGCTTGTAAAGCAGGTCTGAGGAAAAGGTTTAGATGAGTGTCTGATGACAGACACTAAACTGCAACGTGGCCAGAGAGAAAGTTACAGGGAGATAGACTGACCTGGCGATGAGGCTGCCACCTCCACAGGCCATCTTTCGGTCCCAGGACCTGCCTGGCTTCCGATACCTCCAGTTCCCCTCTCCCAACCTGGGTCCAATGTGGCTGACCAGCCCTGAGCAGGAAGTCTGTGAACCAACCCCCTCTGGAGGGCTCCACCCAAATGGAGAAAAGAGAAGTGAAAGCAATTTCCTCTGTGTTGTCAGACGCGGTCTCCCTCCTCCTGCAGCTCTGTGGGGGATCTGAGCCTTCCTGACGTGTGGCAGCAGGAGTGGAGGACAAGGCATGGCAGTCACAGCCCGGAGGCCAGGGGAGGAGTCTCCAGAGGGGGGAGCAGGGCCAGCTCCCAGGAGTCCCCTTGTTTGTGCAAAGACACCGAAAACATCTGTGGGAACCTCGCTGCCACAACCTTCTAAGAGCGAGGCAGAGTTTTCGGAGTTTGCTCTCCATGTTCAGAAACAGGGCTGGAGAAGCACTTACTCTAGAGTCATGCTGTCCACATTTTTCCCCTTGAATCCAACTTCCTCTGGATGTGAATAGGGGTTCTCATCCAGTTACATTTACGGTACAGGGGAAGGTTCTACCCTCTCTCCACTTCTGATCTTTCTTCCCCAAAGGAGTGAACGTCAGTCTCATTGGGACAGATTCCAGGACTCCGATGAGGACGACTTTACCAGTGGGCAGTGTCCGTGTGTACCACGTGCTGCACACACGGGGCCCTCTCCCTTCCTCTCCCTCCTCCCTTCACTTGGGGTAGGAAAGACTAGTACTCTGAGCCTCTGCTGGGCACGGCTGTCCTCTGTTCCTGGCCTCCATGGGACATGGGGCCCAGACAAGTTCTGACACAGATGACGTTAGCCTTTTCTAGTGTCCACTCTCTCTCCTTCTCTGTCCCTGAGCAGTAGGCAGACCAGGTAGGACACCGTCATGCTGGGTGTTGGCATAAATATGCCTATGGGAGGTGGGTGTGTGTAACTGATTGGAGCAGCCTGAGGCCTTCTGGCTAAGCCCAATCTATGATTTGGACTTAGGGATCCTTTTGGGTCACACATGTAAGCCACATCCCCTGATCCAGCTTTTATCAGGAAGAAAGCTAGTATTTTGAACTCCATCTGTCTCATCTTTTTGTCTGTCATTTTGGAACTCAGGTTGGGAGACTTATGGAGTATTTACAGAATTGGGGGTTCCTCTTTGTAACTTTCTTTTATGGGAGGATTTTTCCCTCGCTCCCCAGAAAGCATAATTGCCTTAGCTTATTTGTCTCTGCTGATCAGGAAGAAAATGGGCTTCCTACCAGAATCTGGCCCACCCCATGCAAGTCTGTGGCTGCCCTCACAACCAGACAATAACAAGCAGGAAATAGCTCGTGCTAGCTGCTTCTGAGTTCTGATTTCCCTCCAGTGTTGCACAGCTTTTGTTTGTTACAAAAGTCTCAGGCGTTGTTCTCTGATTTGCCCAGTTTCTAGCTGTTTTCTGCAAGAAGCCAGTTTGTTCGGAGCTCAGTCCTACAGATCGAAAGCAGAGTTTTTTGTCCTCACTCGCGAGCAGCAGACCAGAGCTGCCCACTCCCAGGCCCAGCCCTGCTCCTGGAGCCCTGCCCCTGAGCCCCCTGCCTACCCAAGAGGGAGAGACGCAGTGTGCAGGGCATCGGGGGCTCACCTTTGTTAGGACATACACAAGGCAGACTGTATACACTTGGTACTTCTGTGCTCA
>NW_011889204.1:0-31849 GCF_000151845.1 Pteropus vampyrus | reverse complement strand
GCCTGTTCAGAAATTCATGGACAGTTTTATGGGGGCTTTCTTGGATGTGACAAGTTACTTTTCTCTTGCTGCTTTCAATATTCTGTCTTTGTCTTTGACTTTTGACAAGTTAGTTATAAAGAGTGTTGGTGTAGCCCTTTTCAGATTCAACCTATTGGGTCCTTTGGGCTGTAAATATATGGATGCCCCTTTCTCTCCCCAAATTCTGGAGTTTTCAATTATTGTTGTTTTAAATAGACTTTGTGTCCTTTCTTTTTCTTTTCTCCTTCTAGGAGTCTTATAATGCCTATGTTTCTTCTCGGTAATGTCTCCTAAGTCCTCCAGGCATTCTTCACTCTTTTCCATTCTTCTTTTGCTCCTCTGACTGGATAATTTCAAATAACCTATTTTCTAGTTCACTGATTTTTTTCTGCTTTATTGAGCCTGATGTTGAAGCTCTGTGTTGAATTCTTCAGTCCAGTCATTATATTCTTCAGTTCTAGGATTTCTGTTTGTCTATCTTTTTGATGATTCATTTTTCTTTGTTAAACTTCTCATTTTGTTCATGCATTGTTTTCCTCATTTAATTGAGTTGTCTGTCTGTGTGTTCTTATAGTTTGCTTAACCTCTTTAAGAGGATTATCCTAAATTTGTCAGACAGTTTATAGATCTCTATTTCTTTAGGGGCAATTATTAGTTTTTTAGTTTCCTTAGGTGGTGTCATGTTCTCCTTATTCTTCATGACTCTTAGTTTCTTTTGTTGGTACTAGTGCATTTGAGTAAACGGTCTCCTCTTCCAGAAGTGACAGGTTAGTCTAAGCAGGAAATGACCTTCATCGGTCAGCTCAGCTTTGGGTACTGAATGGAACCGCTGGTAGTAGCATCCGTGCAGGTGGGGAATGTTATCAGGGTCTCGGGTGGGTGAGGCCACTGCTGTGCTCTGAAGTTGAGGGGTGGATGCTGGCTTTGTGGTTGGTTGGGCCACTCGAATGGGCAGAGCTGTCAGCACTACAATCAGATGGGGCCACTTGCTTGGCTCTGCAATCACCTCTGGTCTTGCGAGGTTCCTGGGATAGTGCCAGTGGTTGGATGCTGTGATTGGGCAATGTTACAGGGTGGACCCTTCAATAGCTCCTGTTTGGGTGAAGTTTCAGGCTATCCTCCTCAGCCTGATGTTCCCACTGGCTGGACACCATGTTTAAGAGGGGCCACAGGCAAGATTTCACTGTCGGATGGGGCCTCAACCTGTGCTGTTACAAGGCAGGGCAGAAGTCTTTTGCCTTAATTTGGCGGGGCTGCGGGTTGCCTTCACAATCAGTGAGGCCACTGAATGTGCTCTGCTGCTGGGCAGGGATCTTGGCCACATTCTGGTTGAGAGAGGTCTCCAGCTGTAACCTGCAGTTGGGAGGTACTAGAGACTGTTCCACTTTGGGCAAGATTCTCTCTAGTCTCCTTCATTGGGTGGGTTTCAAGCTATGTGCTGATTGGGTAAGGTCACTAACTAAGTTCCTACATAGGTGAGGTCATGGACTGTTTTGGCAGTTAGAGAGGCCAATAGGCTGTGCTCTGCTGTTGGGCAGGGCTAAAGACTGGGTTCTGTGGCTTATTGGTACCATAGGGTTGTCTCTGTAGCTGCCAGATTTCCTGGCCAGATTTCCTGGATGGCCAGGACCAGGAGCTACACTCAGCAGTTGGATGGAGCTGCAAAGTTGCTTTACCCCTTGGGTGGGGTGCTAGAACGGGCTCAATGGTTGGTATGACCTGACCGGGGACCCAAATCGGTCAGAACTGCCAACCAAACCCTCTGGTCACATGGGACCACTGGCTCGGCTCTGCAGAAGTGCGGAGCCACTAGATGGGATCTCTGCTTAGGGACCACGCCAAGCACAAATGTGGTCCCTCCCCCAGGTCTGAGTGCTGGTTGCTGCAAGCCCCACCCTTGCCTAAGTCTCTAACAGTCATCTAGTAGCAATGAACCACTTAGCTTTTCCAGAAGCCAGACCGCTGCATCAAATGGAGATGTAAAGGGGATTTCAACCTTTGCATCCTTAAGTCTTTGCAGGTGGTACCAACCTCTGTCATTCCCTCCTTCCCTAAGAATAGGATATTGCTTTCAAGTTACTATTTTTACCATAATAATAATTACGGTAAAATTTTCAGGGTCTCTCCTTGGACTTTCTGAAGACAGTCATTGGTGTTTCATAGGTTAAGAAACAATAGGCTAAAGAACCAGTTCGGTGAACCACTATGTATGCCCTGATTATACATTTGGGAACTTGGGAAATGACTGCTTTGTGGCTCCGTGGATCAGCTGGACTCACTGTTAGATGGACATTACCTTACCTCCATACACTCTACTCTAACAGGGGCCAAGATGGTGATTTGGGTCCACAGATATCAGCACCAACTCAGATGCTGTACCAACAACACTTAAAAGATCTATTTTCCTTTGTCTGGCATATGGTTACTTGAATAAATGGCCATAGATTCTTTTGGTGAAGAATTCAGAGAATCATTACTGTGTACATCTGCAAAGTTTCTTATGAGACCTGCAATCATTTCTGTCATCAGGTTCTAGGTCCAAAAATTTGCTCAGGCCTGGAAACTGGGCAGAGGATCTTGACATTTTATTCAGTGGCTCACCTTAGCTATCCGATTATCTATTTTAAATTTCTTTTGAAGATATACATGAAATAATATTCTTGTTGGCTGTTCAAGTGTCTTGCTTTAACAAAACCACATCCTATTAGCTATCTCTGTAGGTAAATGTGGGCTCGACGTCCCCCGCCCCTGCCCGGTGTCATTCTACCTTGCTGTTTGCGACAGACATTGTTTTATCTAGCTCTGCAAGTTAAATTCTGTCACCTACTTCTATTATTCTGGAATCTAATCATTTTATTTGCTACTGGGGAATTCTATTCTGTAAAACATTTCTACATTACTGCAGCCCACAGAGGACAGCTCCTGTTGAGAAACTCAAGGATGCTGGTGGCTCCTCAGCAGTGTGTTCCTTATCACCTTGTTTATTTAGTGTCTTTGAGGCCTCCTGAGAACACGGGCACCAGAGGAATGGGTTCTCCAGTTGTAGAGAGTACAGACATGCCATCTTCCTTAGACTTTCAGGTGTACTTTTTCTATAGTCTGCCCTGGCAGGTCTAGTATCTCTATTTCTACTTTATCTCGTGTGCACTGTGGCTTATAGCAAGCCTCTAAGAGCCTCCCAAGAGTATAACAGAATCATCACCTTGGTCTCTGGCAGGCTAATTAAACTTTGTGGCACAGGAGAGTGTACCCTTCCTTTTCAGTTTCATATTCCTTCACTTATGATCCAGGTTCTATTTCCAAACAGCATCTCCTGACACCTGCTGGCACATTTTGGCCAGTCCTGCAGCTCCATTGAAATAAAAACCTTCTCCTCATCTAACAGCCCCACCTAGGACTTATGCATTGAGTCATCCTGAGAGGACTCTGCATAATCTTATTTCAATCAAGGAGGCTAGGTAGTAGCCTGTCTTCCAACAAGGGACAGGGGTCTCTTTTGAAGGCCAGTGGTTTCAGGGGTTTAGAATTCAGAGTTCTCAGATGCATCTACCTAGAAAGCCATGTTCTGAGTTTTAGGGCTTCATGCTTTCTTTATCAGGGCCCAGAATGTGGCACCAGAAACCATTCTGAGCTTAGAATTCAGTCTGCTCTGAAGTACTGCCATTGTTAAAATTAAAGACTGTGCCAGGCCTTTTTTACTGTGTGCCTTCTAGCTGCAGGTGGGAGAGGTTTTTTTTCTCTATGTCATGATTAATAAATTCAAACCTGTTATTTACTCTTTTCAACACATCAGTGTAGCTTCGAAATAGCCACCCAAATCCACAGTTCTTATAGTTACTATTTCTTCCTTTGTAAATGTCAGAGAATTGTACCACCGAGTGTCCTCATCCTCTATATCTCATCCAGTTTCCTACAGGTGAAATTTTGGCAATGGCAACGTTATAGCACCCCAGGGACATCAATATTCCACCTGTCACCATCTGGCCGGACAGTGATCCAACTCCAGAACCCCATCCTTAGGGCCTCCTTGCTAGGACCATTATCTTAATTTGGGTTTCCTAAAAGCAGAGCCTGAGATGAAGTCTTTTAAGGAAGTGATTTATTGGGAGAGTTCAATTAGGAGAAATGGGGCAAAGGAAGCAGGATGTGTGGTGGGAAAGCGAAGTAACAACGTGGTGGCCACAACTAGAGACTAGTTGCAGCCTGATCCCTGGGAGAACACAGGAGCATGAATCACTCCACACATTGGTTCTGCCCAAGGGAAGTTGGCCAGCCCCCAAGCCAAAGAGGTGTAACCTCCAGGTGAAGTTGGCTTTATTTGGCCAAAGTAAAAACTTAGGGGCGGAGTTGCATCAGCCGCCAACCCTTACAGCAGCTGGAGGATGAGAAGGCTGGCTGTTCCCAGAGGGGATTCTCCGGTACCAACAGCATTCACTGTACCAGTGAACTGTTCTCATTTGTTTCCTGAATAGCAAACACTTCCTTGAAACTCTTCTCAAATTCTGCCTCCAGTCTAAGTCCCATTAGGCCAAAATCATTGTACTGAAAAAAAAATGACAAATGTAATGACACTCATCATTAGTGTTTAGACACATTGCAATTGAGAAGGATCGCCTTAAACGCGTAAGCTATGTTAATCAGGTTAAGATTAAAAACTCACGGGGCCAAGAGTAACTTCTGCTTTTTAAGTGCACAATTATTTCTTAAAAACTAGACAGAAATGGGAAATCATTACCATACCCAGGGATTTTTACTCATTGGGTTTCGGTTGTTCATTTTAGTGAGAATTAGAAAACTAATCTATGTTCTTTGTAACAATTCAAATAGCACAGAGTTTCCAAGCATAATCAGTGATCTTCCTTTCACGCTGTCACTTCTAGTTCCCTCTGGTGACCCCTGTTAACTATATAGGACATTCACAAGCAAAGGAATCTGGAGTTTGGGATTCCTGTTTGAGTGAGCATATTGGGGGAGAGAGAAGCAGCACAATATGACTTTAGGACGCAATTCTTTTCTCTTTAGGTTTGGAGCAGGGAGGACTCTGCTCTTCTCACTGGGTCCTGTCACTTTTTATGAGGGGAATGAGCTCTCAGGGACCTGGGGTTCTGCTGGCAGGGATACCTCCCGACTCACTGTCACTCTCCATGGTGAGCTTAAAGCCTGAATTTAAAAAGTCACACTCGTCCTGAGGGACCCTTGCTTGTATAGGCTTCCCACAGGAGGAGGGAAACGAAAGTTTCCCAGCACCAGGAAATGAAGGCAGAGCGACTCAGTGCAAAGAAAGTAAGAAGGGAGCAGAAAGAGCCGCTTACCTTATAATATGCCCTGTGGTTCTGAAAGATGAGGCGCATGTCCCGCACGAACCCCTCCACCTGGGGGTAACCCTGCTCCTTTAGCCTCCTTTTGATTTTGTCCAGCCACATGGGTTCATTTAGCTTTTGAGAAGCCTCATTAATCTGGTGGGGAAAAAAATGTATCAATGAGAGATTACTAGCATAGTTTATCATCTGACTTCTGTGGATTCCCAGAAAAATCTAGCTAAAATACAAGATAGTTAATGACAGCTCTGACGCTCACTCCCACAGGCTCCAGATCGCAAATCCTACCAGTGCCCATGTCGAGGTCAGGAAGCATCCTGGCGCCCTGTAATCACGGTGTGTTATCGTTACTTACATAATAATAATACGGAATCTTCGCAAAAAACGAGCTCTCTGAATGGCAATAGACTTTCACAAGGAGGAATTCACATGCCTGCAAAAAAAAAAAAAAAGAGAGAGAGAGAGAGAAAGAAAAGGAGGCTGTGAGTGAAAAGCAACTTGGAGAGAATGAGCCACGTGCAAACTCAGGCAGACGCATGACCACACCAGACTTTGGGAAATTTCCCCAAACACGTATGGCTCTAGAAAACAGTCACTTATGGCAGAGTTATTTTTTCTGCAAACAAGTTCTGGTGAGATTTCAGCATGGTTGAGACATGGCTCAGAAAAGCAGTCGCCCTGCCCCCCTCACCCTGTGACTGACTTCTCACGTGTGCATGGAAAGGACAAGGCTTGGGGTTCAAATTGGACTCACCAACTGCTCCTCAGGCCCCATCTGCTTCTCCAGGACCTCAGATTCTCTGTTACACTTCTGACTTGCTGTATACGCCTTTATCCTGCAGAAGATGCAACTCCACAGGTCCCTGAGAGGTTGGACATAAGTAAGCAATGGTCAGGCCCCTGGAAACAGCCACCGTTCCTACAGCTGCCGCCGTTTTCCTTTCAGGAACTACTGACGGGCAAGACAGGGGATGAAGGGGACACTTCTCAGAGTCGCCAAGCCCCTCATGTGGGGTCTGAGATGATGACACCCCTCCCATTGAGGGTAGCAGGAGGGGTGCAGGGGATGGGAGAGCAGTGTCAGAGTGAGTGGTGGGCTTTCCTTTCCCCATCTCAGCTGCTGGGAGCACAAGGGACCCTGCCCACCAGGCCTGAGTGTTGGAAACGGCCTTAATGCCTGGGCGCCTTGGGCTTCCGTCAACCAGTTGAGAATGAGCTGAGATGAGGGAACTAGACCAGGTTTCCTGCCTTTTGTGAATAAGCATAGAATATAAACCATTGGCATTTCCACCCCTGTGAACAGGGGTCCGTGCTGGAAAATTTCTAGGGAAGGACAGGAGCAGTGTGCAGGCAAAGGAGCCAGCCACTGGCTCCAGCCGCCCAGAGGGCAGAGAACACCACTCACCTGCCACTAGCATCTTTAAACAGCTCTCCAGATCGCACTGCTGGGGCCCTTACCACTGACCCTGCTCTTTCAGCATCAGGAAACAAGTCGGAACTCCACTAGGGGAGCGTGCCTGGCAGTAGGGGGTGGGGTAGGGTCCCTAATAAGGAGGGAGGGGCTGCATCTCACAAACCTCTCAGTTTCCACAGGTGGCAGGTGACAGTCCTCATGAAAGGATCTTGAACAAGTGTCACAACAAAACAGCTTTCCTCCATCATGGCAGACCTCACATACATCTGAGTTTCTCTGCTAGAGGGTAAAACAATGTCCATATCACCTGTGAGAACCTGAAGGCCAGCACTATGGGAATCTAGAACTCAAAGCCTTTGTGTGAACCTACATGGACACTTACATGCTTCTCCCTGTGCTATTAAGGGACAGCATGGACAGCATATCAGAAAAAGGAACTGTGGGCTGCAATGAAGTTCAGAAGGAGGGATCTGTGTGTCAGACCAGGAAAATTTTCCCTATAAACCCAGTGATGCTGACACAGAAAGACTAGCAGTAGAACAAGAGGGTGATTTCATAAGAATCTGAATAATCTTAGTACGACGCAGATAAAAGAAGTTCCTGAAATAGTGTTAAGTCCATTTGTCTACACCTTAGTGATTAATATATTGGGTGGACAAAGAAGAAAGACGTTAATTAACAAATTTTTTGAGTCTTTTTCTGGGCTTTTGGGTGAAAATACTTGTATTGAGTGAACTGGGATTCTGATCATTTCTTTTGTTTGAAAAAAAATAGCCATATATGAGGAAGTGCAAGCCCCAAGGAACATCTTGCCAGGAACTTCCACTCAGGGTCTGGGGGATCCCGAAGCACATCCCCAGTGGGGACCGAGGAGGCTCTAGCATGGAAACCTGGGGCCGTTTTCCTTTTCCTTGCTGCAGAGACTCACAGATTACCATCAGCATTCTCCCCAAAGTGGTGACTTCTCTTCTCAGAAGAACAAGGAAATAACAGATATAACCACATTGATCATATTTTTCACCAACTTATCTTTCAGGTTCTTTGCCCAGCTGCACATTAGAATCATCCAAGAACAGTGTAGAAAATACTAATGTCCAGAGATTCTGAATCAGTTGGTCTGGTTGGGGCTCAGGCATTGGTATTCCTCTTTGAATCATAAAATGGGTAATTTTGTGTATCAAAATCATCTGAGGATTTTTAAACAATCCTATTGTCTAAGTCACATCACAAATTGATTAAACTAGAATTTCCTTAATTAAGATCAGAGCAGAAATAAACAAAATAGTCTAAAAAACAATTAAAAATTTTTTAAAAACCTGATTCTTTGAAAATAAAACAAAGTGACAAACCTCTAAGAAGACTTGTCAAGAAAATGAGGAGACTCAAATAAATGAAATCAGAAAGGAAAGAGAAGTGACAACTACACCACAGAAATATTATAAGAAAATACTATGAACAATTATACACCAAGAAATTAGACAATCTGAAAGAAATGGATACATTTCTAGAAACATGCAATCTTCCAAGACTGAATCAAGAAGAAACAGAAAATCTGAAAAGCCTGATTCTTACTAATAAAATCGAATCAGTGATCAAAAAACTTCTAACAAATAAAAGTCCTGGGTGGCTTCACAGGTGAATTTTACCAAACATTCAAAGAAGAATTAACATCTATTCTTCTCAAAAAATTCAAGAGTAGAAAAGACTCCCAAGCTCATTTTATGAGGTCATCATTACCCTGATTCTAAAACCAGACAAAGACATTACAAAAAAAAAATTAAATTATAGGCTGATATCCTTGATGAACATAGCTGCAAAAATCCTCAACAAAATATTAACAAGCTGAATTCAGCAACACATTAAAAAGATCGTTCACCATGTTCAAGTGAGATTTATTCCTGGGATGCAAGATTCGTTTAATATCTGCAAATCAATTAATGCAATACATCACAAAAACAAAATGACATAAAAATCATGTGATCATATTATAGATGCAGAAAAAGTGTTTGACAAAATCCAGCACTTATTTATGATAAAAACTTACAGCAGTGGGAGTAGAGGAAACATACCTCAATGTAATAAAGGTCATATATGACAAACCCACAGCTAACATCATACTCAACAGAAAAAGTTATAAGTATTTTACTTAAGATCAGGAACAGGACAAGGATGTCTATTTTTACCACATTTATTGAACACAGTAGTGGAAATCCTAGCCACATCAATCACACAAGAAAAAGAAATAGAGCACTTGAATTGGAAAAGAAGAAATAAAACTGTCATTACTTGCAGATGACATGATATTATATGTAGAGTACCCCAAAGATTCCACAGAAAACTATTAGACCTAAAAAGTGAATTCAGTAAGGTAGCAGTATACAAAATTAATATTCAGAAATTGGTTGCATTTTTATATACCAATAATGAACTATCAGAAATAGAAATTAAGAAAACAATCCCATTTACAATTGCATCAAAAAAAAAAAAATACCCAGGAATGAATTTAACCAAGGCGGTAAAAGACCTGTACTAGGAAAATTATAAAACATTGAAGAAAAATTGAAGAAGATACAAATAAATGGAAACATATACCATGCTCATGGATAGGAAGAATTAATGTTGTTAAAATATCCATACTACCCAAACAATCTATAAATTCAATGCAATCTTTATCAAAATACCAGTGGCATTTTTCACAGAACTAGAATGAATAATCCTAAAATTTATATGGAACCACAAAATACCCCAAGTAGCCACAGCAATCTTGAGAAAAGAACAAAGTTGGAGGCATCATGGTACTTGATCTTAAACTGTACTACAAGGCTATAGTAATCAAAACAGCATGGTACTGACATAAAAACAGACGCATAGATCAATAGAACAAAATAGAGAGCCTGGAAATAAACCCATGCCTATATGGTCAACTAACCTATGAAAATGGAGGCAAGAATATACAATGTGGTAAAGACAGCCTGTTCAATAAATGGTGCTGGGAAAACTGGACAGATACATCTAAAAAATGTCTGCAAATCAATTAATGACCACTGTCTTATACCATGTACAAAAATAAACTCAAAATGGATTAAAAACTTAAATGGAAGATCTGAAACCATAAAACTCCTACAAGAAAACATAGGCAGTAAACTCTCTGACATGACTCTCTGCTATGTCTCCTCAGGAAAGAAAAACAAAAGAAAAGAAAAAGTAAACAAATGGGACAACATCGATCTAAAAAGTTTTTGTACAGCAAAGGAAACCATTAACAAAATGAAAAGATAACCTGATGAATGGGAGAAGATATTGGCCAATAACACATCCTACAAGAAGTTAATATATAACGTTTATAAGAAACTAATACAATTCAACACCGAAAACAAACAGTCCAATTGAAAAATGGGCAGAGGATCTGAATAGATATTTTTTTAAAGAGGACATACAGATGGCCAGCAGACTTATGAAAAGATGCTCAAAGTCACTAATCATCAGAGAAATGCAAATTAAAACCACAGAGAAATATTACCTCACACCCTTCAGAATGGCTATCATTAATAAATCAAAAAACAACAAGTAGGGTGAGAATGTGAAGAAAAGGGACCCCTTGTACCTTCTTGGTGGAATCACAAATTGATGCAGCCACCAAGGAAAACAGTATGAAGGTTCCTCAAAAAATTAAAAATAGAATGACCTTATGGCTCATCAATTCTCTTTCTGGGTATTCATCTGAAGAAATCTTAACCACTACTTAGAAAAGATATATGCACCACTGTGTTCACTGCAGTGTTATTTACAATAGCCAAGACGTGAAAACAACCTAAGTGCCCATCAATAGACAAATGGATAAGGAGGTGGAATATTATTGTGGCATAAAAAAAAATGGAATCTTATCATTTGCGACAACATGGATGAACATAGACGGTATTATACTAAGTGAAATAAGTCAGATAAAGATAAATACCATATGAGCTCACTTATATGTGGAATCTAAAGAACAAAATAAAAGGGCAAACAAAACCAAAACAAACTCAGATACAGAGAACAAACTGATGTTTGCCAGCTAGGACGGGGATTCAGGGACTGGGTGAAAAAGGTGAAGGAATTAAGGAATACAAATCTGTAGTTACAGAATAGTCACAGAGATGTAAAATACAACATAGGGTATGTAGTCAATAATATTATAACTATATATAGTGCCAGGCAGGGACTAGACTAATAGACAGGATCACTTCGTAAATTACAGAAATGTCTAATCATTATGTTGTATACCTGAAAGTAATATAAACTAACATAAATGTCAAAAAATTCCTCTATTGGGGAATCCAGGCTGTGGCACTTTTCATAGGTCTTCAGTCTACAGCCTAAGTTGAGATTTAGCCTGAGTACAATTTGGTTATTAAGGCAGGAGGATGTTACAAGTCAATGTTGAATTGACTATAATATCCGTCCCAGGAAAAAGATGAAGATACTCTTACTGAAACAATTACCCTATCCTCCTTTAGCTGTGGGCTGTGTGACCTGGTCTTTTGTGTCCACTCCATCCCGAATAAGCCACAAGTAAGTCACACTGAACTCCAGGCTATTCAGATGATTGAAGACTCCCTCAGCTAGCTGAGGGTCAAAATCAGGACAAGATCCATGTCTTGCTGGGGGATTGCCTTGAAGGAAAAGTGTATGTAAAACTGTTTGACTACCCTCCTCTGTTGGACGTCATATATCAGTGTTACTGCATGATATACTATGGAGTTCAGCCCCCCGGAGTTGTGCAAAGGTGACTGCTTAAAATACCCATCCTGTTGCAAAAAAATGGAGGTATGATTTAGCATAGAAAGTGAAGTTATCTATAATTTTGACAGACCTTACAGCAGGAAGCCATATGGTATCAGTTACAATAAAAAGCCCCTGATTTGCTAAGTGGTGATGATTTCAGTTCTAACCAGCTCAGCACCCTGATGACTCTCTCGAGATTGAGTGCGGGGCCTCTGTATAGGACCCACTTGCCCTGACTACATTTCTCTGCAGCACTCATGACAGGGTCTACACCTGTAACTCGCCAGCTTGGCCAAACCTGTTCCTTCTGGCTGAAGCATAAAACCACCTTAGCTCTGCTTGCACCTCAGAGGGGATGTTCAGGATTTTCCTTTCCTTCCCTACTGCCTCCTTTGATATGCTGCTCTCCTCTCAGATGTGCCCCTCGCCCCTAATCTGCAGGCCAGCCCTGCCCATTACCACCTCGAGCCCCATCTCTAGACACCCCAGTGGTGGAAAGTCTCTAATGTGGAAATGAGAAGTTTCCACTGAACAAATGGAAAGGGTGCTTTCAGGCTGAGACACCCAACCCCAGAACCATCTACCTGGCACGGATGACATCTGCGGTTCTCTGCTCATCACACACAGCAACATGCTCCAACTGAGTGTGAGCACGCTTCAGGGAAAAACGGCAATGACACAGATAATGTACCGAAGGAAAAGGCCTAGGTAATTCTGGGGCTACAGATGGGAGCTGGTACTTACACATAGGTCAATGGAAGTGTTGTCATGAGAGTTTGGTAGTCTCTGCTGAAAGGAGAGAAAGATTGAGTGACAATATTGAATGTGATGTTTGCATCTATCACTTATTTAAACAGCCGCCTCTTGAGAAATTCAATTCACAGTCTATCCTTTATTTCATGGACCTATATATCTACGAGGAGAGTTAAAAGTGCCAAAGTACCACTGTTTGGCCCAATGTAGTCCCATTCCCTGGCTCTCAAACCCAAGGTGGGCTGGGAGTCTGGCCCTGATTTCCACAGATGGCGTTGGAGAAATCCCTCCGGTTCTCCAATTTCAAGGGGGCCCTCGGTCACTCTTCTCTATATTAGGAAGTGTCATCCCGCTGGACGAGCTGCAATGAGAGTATCAACCGGACGCATCACCAGCAGCTCCCAGAGACCACCAATTTCCATACAATTAGAAAATAGTAACTTTTATGAGAAAAAAACGTATCTGTGAGGCCTATTTTGATGACTCCTTAATCATCTGCATCTCAAATGATTTACTGTCCAAGAACGACTTTGCCTTATATACAATGGAATGTTTGCAGTAGCAACTCTGAAGGCACGTGCCCCTCCAAAACAAGAGTTGATGAGAGCTTATCATTACCCGATCGAGAAACCATAAAATAACATACAGTGCATGAAAAACCAGTTATATCAGAAGATGTAGAAAGCTATATCATCATTACCTGTTTTCTCCTGCCATATATTCTTGGAGGAGTAGGTAGAAATCCTTCCTGAATAATAAAAAGATCCAAATATATGGTTAGCCTATATTGATGTTTTGTGAGATTGATATTTCTACCTCGCTTCCAAATATTTCTACTTTGATGTCTCGCAGTCAGCTCAAAGCCAAGGTGTCTAAACAACAAATCATCTCTCTCACCTGTACTTCTAGAATTCATTAATGGTACCTGGGAAATCAACTGAGAACCTTTTCCCTTGCTCCTGTGCTTTTTTCCTGTCTTAAGACATTTTTCCTCACCATCTGACACTTCACACCTCCTTTCTATTCCCACCACTGCCACTCAAGCATGCATCCTCACACCAGGGCTGTTTCATCAACACACACTAATCCCACACGTCCTGGGGATCAGACACTCTAGACAACCTCAGGCACACAAAGATGGACAAGCCCTGGAGGGGTCTGGAGAGAAAAGGAGAATGCATGGAAGGAGAATATAATACAGTGTGAGAAGGGCCATAGCAGTGGAATCAGGGGGCTCAGGGAGGGGATGACCAGGGCAGGTCGGTCAGAGCATATTCAGAGAGGAGTGACAGCTGAGCTGAGCATTGCAGGTTGAGTATAGCTTTGTTGGGCTGAAAGAGACTGAAGTCATTTCAAGGCCCCGTGACTGTCTGAGTACTGTTTTTAATACATCATTTCACAGCTCAGGACACCTCATGGATTCTATGTTGTCCAAGTTTTGAGTTTAAACTTCTTAGCCTGGCATTAACTCCCTCCACAAACAACCCTAATGGATGGATTTTGGTGTATCACACACCAACTGTCTATCTCAACTCTCGGAGCTACGTTGATCGTGGTTCTGATTTTCATGCCATTCTTTCTCTGAGGCGTCTTCTTCCTACTTGCTTGACTGGACTGTCTTTCTCCTTTCAGGGCATAACATTGCCTGCCAGCACCTGAGTCAGAATGACTTTTCTCTCCTCAAAGCTCCTGCATCTAACCTGATGGAGCCCTTTACTACACTGAGGTGCTGCCTTGTGCTGAGGTATGAGTGTGGGGTACCTCTCCCCACTGAGAGGATGAAGTCAGGGCTCATCAGGGCTTCAGTTTGTAACATAAAATATTTGGTGAGCAAAGAGTGAACTTATCTTAGAGTACAAGGAAAGTCACATCTCCTGGCCCCATGACTGAAATACCTACCTCCATCAGCCATTTTAGGGGCTTCCCACCGCAGCGCACACTCATTTTCCAGGACTTTGATCTTTCATAGCCTCCTTTGATTTCAAATTCCTTGGGGGTGAACCAATTTCCATCCTTTCCCCTTATACACTTCTTGATGGATCCTGTAAGACCAGGGTAAAGTGATTCTGGGCCCTCTGTCCTCAGAACCTAGACAGTGGTTTCTCACCACATTGGATCAGAAGACACCCAATTTGGACTCAAGGCCACTAGCAGGAGAGTCTAGCCTCCCCTTTCAGACTTCAGAATCCCCAAACCAACCTTGAAACTCCCTTACAAGGGGATTACCTGCTTTGTATGCATATTTTGTTGACCTTTGTGCAACTAAAAAGAGATAATTATCATCAAAATCAACCTGATGAAAGTATTCCAAAATCACCTACAAAGTAAAGGCAGGTGATTTTGAAGGATGATAGAATTTCAATTTGCTGCGGATAGAGAACCGGTGAGACTCTCCAACGGCCCTGGGACAATGTAGAGGCAGAACTTTAAGGTGAACTGAGATCTCAGGTAAGGGCCCTCCTGCTCACAATGGCACCACAGCAACATCTGTGTCCTTTATTAAAGCATTTTTCATCCAGTTTAATGGAAATATTGAGCAGAGAGTTTTCTACCCTTGAATTCATGGACAGCCAATATTAAAAATAAATGTGAAATGTTATCCACTGTAAAATTTAAGTAATACATAAAAGATAATCATATTCTAGACTTTATTAGTCATTAAAAAATGCAAATCAAAACCACAATGAGAGACCACTTCACACCATTAGGATGGCCATAATTAAAAACATCAAATGAAAACAAGTGTTGTCAGGAGAGAGAGAAATTGGAACCCTCAGATATTGCTGGTGGGAATACAAAATGCTGCAGCCACTTTGTAAAAATATTTTTGAAAATTTTTATTCCAAATAATATACTTTGGGGAAAATATTTTGGTGTTTCCTCAATAAGTTAAACATAAAACTACCATATGAACGAGCAATTTCATTCCTGTGCACATACCCAAAAGTATTGAAAACATGTGTTCACACAAAAACTTACACACTAATGTTCAAAACGACATTATTCGTAACCCCAAAGAGTGGAAATAACCCAAACGGATAAATAACCCAAACGGATAAAATAGGGTATAGTTATACCATGGAATGTATTACATGACAATAAAAAAGAATGAGATACTAATACATTCTACTAATGTATGAACTGCGAAAACATGCTACGTGACAAAGCCAGTCATTATAAGGCACATATGATGATTTTTGCTTTCATGAAACACCTAAAATAGGTCAATTTTCAGAGCGGAAAATAGATTAGTGGTTATTTAGGGATGGGGGTGGGGTGAGGTGGGAATGAGCACTGACTACTAACAGACACAGGGGACGAGAATGTTCTAAAATTAGATTGTAAATTCACAATCCTGTGAATATGCAAACAAAACTCCACACTGAATCCTACACTCTAAGCAGTGAATTGTATGACAGGTAAATTATATCTCAGGAAAACAATTTACATTTTATATATCACTTATGTAAATTAATTCCTTACGGCTACATCATGAGGCAGATTTAAATTATTTTCTCTTTTTTAGATGGGAAATTTCAGGCTCGGAAAGGTCCCCTTCTTTAGTCATATGAATCAGTCACTCTTGGCGTAGCCGAGGTTGGGACTCAGGTTTTCTGATTATAAATTCCGCAACCCAGAAGAGAGAATATGAAAGTGGAGGCTGAGAGCCTCTTCCGTTTTATTTCTAATTCACTTCTCTTTAGTTCTTCAGATATTTCCACGGGCACTTGCATATGGTAATGAGTGCCTACTGTGTTTGATTTCTTAAAGTGTGAAAGTATCATCTTAGGGATCCCTTCCTCCTTTTCTCAAGCCAAAATGTGGCCCCAATTCCTTGAATGATATGTAATTCATATGGGTAATTCCATTTCTTCTTGAGATTTCTTCCCATAGAGTTGCTAAATTAGACCATGAGACCCACCTTTTTTCAATTTGTTTTTATATAACATCCCCTTCAATGCACCACAGGTCACAGGAAGTATTTCAGCGTGAAAATCCACACTTTCATCTCTGTGCTTTCTTGACCCTGAAAGAGAAGGTTTCTTTATTCTGTCTCAGTTTGCAATTGCACATGTACCTCTCCTCCCATGGAGAGGTCACTCCTATAAAGATATAGGGGTACTTAGAAAACTTTATTCCACAAATTTCTAGAATTGGTTTTTCTCCCAAGTGGTATTATTGATACATAACTAGAGTGTCTACTTCTACCCTCAAATCTCACACAAAACAGAATGCTTTAGCAGAAAAATCAGGTTCTATACAACTGTCTTAACTCTCAATGTAGTCAGCTCCACTGATTCGTACATGACAATGAAACAGTTGCTCTGTGTTCTAAAGGGAGCTCTCCACCTGCTAGTCCACTGCAGTTAGGTAGTCGGGGACAAAGTGAGAGAACATACTTGTATCTTCCTATTTGAGCTCTAACTATGAGCAGAGAAAGGGGGATGGTGGGGTGACCTAGTGGAAATGGTGTCTGCCTGCTATTTGTGTTCTCTCTTTTGCTTCTTTTCTCCCTCACATGAGCTTTCTCCATTACATCAGCTGTACTAAGATCTCAGAAAACTCTAGAATAATCTGAAAATTGCATGGGGAGGAGAGCAACTGGAGACCTGATTTCACAGGTGCAGGGGTGAAAGATCTTCGAATTAACTAACTCAAGGAGGATGTGTAGCTGATGCTGTCCATCCAGCAAGCACATTAGATCATGATGGGAAGAGTGGAGCTGTCTGTGGTTCTGATATCAGTTTTGCGACAGGTAGCCTTTTAGAACTGGGATGAAGTGAGAAGGATGGTTGGTTTAATTCACTCTCTTGCCTTACAGATGAAGAAACTGAGGCAAAAGTGGTCAAGTGACTGGCCCAAGCCCACAGGAAAAAGAGAAAGACAGACTTCTGACCACCACTTTGGGCTACTGGAAACTGCAATTCTAAATATTGATCCAAACATCCAATGAGCCTTAAAATGTCAAAAAAAGATTTTTTAATGTTGCAATAAATATCAAAGAATTTTTGAAAACTTAGCAAGAGATGGGGTTGGAAAAGATGATCCAAAAACATAAACCAAATTAGTACTTCCAAATATTTCGAGCAATGAAGATAATGACTTTATTTTAATGAAAAAGAAAAGATTGATTGTTTTAGACACTCACAGTGAATAAAATTTACTTTGCTTTTTTCTGATTTTTCATTAGCATTTTTAAAAAATATGTGAAATAAATATTTCTATGACTTATATTGACCTATTTCTTTAGTATTTTTTTCCATACTGGTGGACTCTTTTTATGCGGTTTTCTTCTGCCTAAAAAAAAAAGACATGTGGAATGAATAATCCACATAAATCGAGAGATGGATGTATATACTCAGAAAGTTTTGCTTCCCACCCATCTACAGAATTTTGCTACGCTTTTTGCCACTATTTAATAAGAATCCCTTTTCCTCTAGTTTCCAAAAACATGTTTCTTAGTTCCTCTTCAGTTCTCACCTTCAACCTCTACATTTCCACTAACATCTCTTCAGCATGATTTAAGAATTCTCTAAGACAATTTAGTTTCTGCCTCCCATGTTCTTTACCTTTTTCTGAGCCCTCACTAGCAGTCTTTGCACCAGATTTCTAACTGTTTGAGGCCATGAAGACGTTTCCTATCATTCTGCTTAAAATTCTTCCCACTGCCCAATTTCCCTTGGCTTACTGCCCAATACCTAAGCCACTTCCACATTTATAGGAATGTTTTATAGCCATACCCCACTTCCAACAACCAAAATCTGCATTACTTCTATTGCTGCCATAACAAATGACCACAAATTTAATGGCTTGAAACAATGCAAAATTATTATCTTATAGTTATGTTGGTTACAAGCCTGAAAAGCATCTCTCTGGGCTAAGGTGAAGGTTTCAGGAGGCCTTCATTCCTTTCTGGAGGCTATGGAGGAGAATTTTTAGTTCCTTGACTTTCCATAAGATACTCATATGCTTTTTTCTTCTATCTTTAAAGCAAAACTATTTCATCTCTCACTGAGTATTATCCATTGTCACATCTCCCTCTCTACAGCCAGAAACGACTGTTCAATGTTGAAGGCCCATTAGATTACATCGGTTGCACGCAGCTATCCAGGATAATCTCCCCTTTCGAGGTACCTACCTCAACTGTATTTGTAAAATCCATTTTGTCATGGAAGATAACACCTTACAGGTTCCAGAGATTAGGATATAGACATCTTTCATATTATTGAAAAGATGGCATTAAAAAACTACTTTAACATCAAAAGCAAGTAAAATCTTATGCACCTTACCTCTTTTCCTCCTGAGTGTTCCCGAACTAGAGTTGTTTCCAAGGTCCACAGTTTCTAGAAAATAACAAGTGGTGGTGAAAAAACAAAAATAAATGAATAAAAGTTACAAATTCTGGGATGATTCATACTATGGAAAGCTTGAGTTTTGAAAGATGTTTAGATGATCATTTCTCTCTTTCTTCTAAAGGAAATAAAAACATACTGAATTGAGAATTAGGAGTACAGAACATTATTCATGGTGGCCAAGACATGAAAACAACTGAGTGTCCTTAGATAGATAATTGGATAAAGAAGATATGGTCCATATATATAATGGAATATTATTCAGACATAAGAAAAGATAAAATACTGCTATTTGTGACAACATGGATGGATCTTGAGATTGTCATGTTAAGCAAAATAAGTCAGACAGAAAGAATTGAGGACCATATGATTTCACTTATATGTGGAATATAAAACCAAAAGCAACAAATATGCTGTGAGCATATTTCAAAGACAGTTTCAGGAAAATCATTGCTGCTGACACAGGCTTGGGAGGATTGTAGGGATCTGTAAGCCAGTTGTAGACAACACCAGCTCTTGCTGTGATTGGTGACTCTTGTGGGAATGTGCGGGCAGACATAGAAGTTGTAGTAAGACTGAGGCTGTTTGGCCTGATGGCCATTGTCTCCCTGATACTCCACCCCATCCGATCCACAGATTGCTTATGGTGGCCCGTTGATAGGCAACCGCTCCAGCCATGCCCCATTCCATGGCCCCACATTCCACACAGGCAACACACTGGCTAGCACAGTGCATGCACTGCAGGGAAATCAGTTGCAGGCAGACCACTGCTAACTGTGAGAACTACAATATCACTTGGAGGAATCACAGGGGTCTGTGGGATCAACCCAGATGGCAGCTGGTCTCACTGTGATCTGTGACTACCACGGGCTTCTATGGGCACTGAAGTTGCAGCAGAACTGAGGCTGTATTCACCTGATGGCCTTTGTCTCCCTGAGATCCCGCTTCACTCAATGAACTTAGGGGGAGAATGGATATGCTCAATGAGCACCTCAACAGAGAGACAGTAAGCATAAAAAAGGACATGGAAACCATAAAAAATATCCAGACAGAAATGAAGAAGACATTAAATGGAATGAAGAATACACTAGAAGGATTCAAAAGTAGATTGGATGAAGGAGAAGATCAAATCAGTGAACTGGAAGATAAGGTAGCAGAAAACACCCAATAGGAAAAGCAAAAAGAAAAAAGACTTTAAAAAATGAGGATAGTTTAAGAGACCTCTGGAATGCCATTGTTAAGAGTGTATTTCTCATACATCATTCATACATAATCAATAGGGCCCGTCCTATCAATGTGATTTTATAATGATTCTTGCTTCCCTGCTGTTACCAAAAGGGTCATGTCAAGCAAATGCAGAGGACAGGGAGTTAGGATGAACTAGACCACCTGCCACAACTCTACCTGAGGTCTGTAGATCCACTCTCATCCCGTGATCTTCGGGCAGCCTTACCTGTTGTGTCACATTCTCGGCTACCTTTAGTCCTTGCTTTCGGACCTACAGGTACACCTTTTGAGGAACCCATAACACAGGAATACTTCTCATTTGCACATGCTGGTAGCTCTGCTCCTAGGCCAAAATCACAATTTATGAAAACTTTTTTCATTTGTCCAAATAATTCACTTTTCTGTATACTTGTTGATTTCCATTTTTCTACTTTTCCTCTGAAATATTCCATTGATATTCCATAAAGCAGATTCTTCCTTTAAGTTTCTCCTTTTTCCTCTCTTGTATTTTTCTATTTATGAGAACTTAGTTTCTATTTTTATAATTTTTCGGTCATAATTACCTTGTCCGTCACAGGGTATATAGGCTTGAGGTAAGCTCTTCTGATTCTCCTTCTCTATGCCTTTGGAGAGTTGCTAGTTCACCAGATACTAAAAAGAAACCTGAAAATTACTGTCCATTGATCCTGAGACAGTGAATGGGAAGAGTTCCTGGGGCTCTCATGCTGCACATCTATACTCTGAGCTAAGATGAACTGCTTCCTCAGAAAAATATATCTGCTCTAATAACCGCACCTGAAGTGCTACAGAGCCTTCTTTTCCCATTTTGTACCTCATTCTGTGTCCTCTACTTTTATTGTTCTAATTGTAGCCCTAAGAATAAAATAAAAAGATCGTATTCTTCTAGGATCAAACTATATGTTCTTTGAAAATTGTAACAAGTAACTACCAGTATCACTATTAAATGCATTCCAATTGGCCAGCGACTACTTACATCACTAATTACATTTAAACAAATGATTAATGGCAGTCTTATACTTCTGAAAATCAACCAATCAGTACAGCCATACTCCAGAAAGCCTGTGTTCATGGTTGAATGCTAATCTACTCATAATCACTTCTGTTTCTGAAAGTTGCAGTGACTGAACCACTTGCTTCCCAAAACTCTATATAAAATTAGTAGTTTCCATTTTTAAAGAAATCATGTCCAACAAATATAGTGCCCCATTCCACCATGTGCCTTGCTAAGCATGCAATAAAAATATCTTTTAGTTCCAGCTATTGTATGATGGGCTATCTCTTCAAAATGGAGTGCCCACCAAAATCGTCTTGAAGACTCTTGTGTAGAAGTGTCCTGTGGGATCCTTGGATCAACAGGTATAAATCCCTAACCTATTGTTCCCAACTCAGATTGTCTTCCGGATCCACTGCCAACTAATTGAATCTGAACAGCAACTTGAGATATGATGTGTTTCTTGAACTTTTATACTTGAATTTATCTGATTATTTAAAAATGTGTATGCAGTTAGATACAAAGCAGATAGACACTTGGTTTGGAGGTACAGAATTTAGCAAATATTCTGTTAATGTGTTTATTCTTTTACTACTTCATTTACTCTCATTCTCTTTTGTCTATTTTTTAAAAGTCTTGTCTCAGGTGTGTTTGTTCCTGATTGTTCTGTGCCTCTTGAATGTTAGAAGAAATTTTTCCATGTGAGGCCAAAAGAAAGTGTAGGAACACTGGATTCAATCTCAAACACTTTCACTATACACTTAGACAAGAAAGCAAGTTAACGGTAAAGGATCTTAGGTTTCAGAATACTCTCTCCTTTTAGGAAAGATGACTTTAAAACTACATGCAAGATTTCATTATAGTTTGGAAAGTAGTGGTTTAGAATGCACATACTTACACATAGACTAAATGAAAATGTTATGATTAAATCCCAATATTTGGTATTTTGAAAATAACTATTCTTTAAATAGATGCAACCACTTTTTTTCTTTCCAAACAAAATTGTACACATTCGCCAAAAGCATAACCATGTAAATTGGTAAGAACATAAGATATGTAAGTTGTTGAAAATTAATTTTTAATTAGACTTTAAAATCATATTGTATATAGATCTACTAATTAAAAATTGGTGATCTTGCAGAAAGTGAGGTCTTGCTCTCATTTTCTAGGGGAAAGGAGGTCCTTCAACAACTTCTAAAGTAAATAAGATTTCAAGGAGCTGAATAGAAGTAATGTATACATATACATTATGAAAAGTTAGAGAATAAAAATTGTATGAAACATCACCATCTGAAATTAGCCACTATTAAATTATTCAAAAATATCCTCTTGGACACTTTCTGTGCATATGTTACTATTAAAATAACATATTTCATTATAATAGATGAACATATACCTTTGAAAAACAAATCAAAATATAAACAGCACCTATATTTCAATGAACAAATGTAACCACTGCATATATTTTCATGGATGAAATGCCATTGATTTTTCTATATATCTATGTCTATGTCTTATATATATACAGATTGGTAAATATGTATAACTAGGCATTTATGCATATATAAAAACATATTTGCACAAATATATATGTGTATACACATGTTATTACCACATGTGCACACACACACACACACACACACACACACACACACACACAAACATATACATACAGTCTGCTTTCTGCATTTAGCCTTCCTTGGAACATCTTTCCAAATTAATAAAAATTTTTTGACCCAGGAAAGAACCCACCTACTGAGGATAGCAGTGCTTCCCCGTAAGCCCGTGTCATTGAGCTCAGGATGATAACATACACGAGAAATAGACCATTTTGTTGAAGCCACTGCATTATTATGTTGGGCTTCTTTGTTATGGTGTCTCAGCCTATATCCTACCTGACACAGTAGCTGAAAAACTATCATGGCTCTCGGGGGACTGCAGGCCACAAGGACATGACAAGCAGTGCCTTGACAAACTCAAAAGGTGTGACGACTTCACTTTGCCAGCTTACCTTTTTGATGTACGTTTATCTGCCGTCTTTTTTTATTCCTTGACCAGGAATACCCCCTTTTTTTTACTGCCAAGATAAAAGAGAGAGGGAGAGGGAGAGGGAGAGGGAGAGAGAATAAATTTAATCATTCAGAGCTATGAATATAATTCTCAAAGCCTCACGGGTCAGTCATGCTCAAGTATTGTTTTCAGAGTTTGGTCCACTAAAATGGGGCAAATTCTGAACTACCAGTGTAGCAGGGTAAAGTTGAATAAAAGATGACCTTCATTTGAAATCTTTTTTTAAAAATTAGAAACTAAAGTCCTGCTGATGCTTTAGGTTGAATGATCATTGTGGTTATGTAGCAATATGTTTCCTTTTCAAGTGTTTTCATGTTAATTCAAATGTGCGATGAGGAGGCATCTTTCTTATAGCTGAATCATGCTATGGAATAATATACTGTGCTAGAATTCAGGAGACACTTTTCGCTTGATGCAGGGAGTTTGTGTTAATTTTTCTACTCTTGCAGTTGTTACAAATCCTCTCATTCATATTTAATCTGGCATCTGATGTTCCTGGAGGAGTAAAAGAACCACAGTGGGTTTTTGTGTTGATATTACTTTCTTGTGAATGATATGAAAACTCATGTGAGTTTGAGAAGAACCATGGGCACTAGGTAGATAGAGAGATCTTATCTTGTTATTGTTGTGAATATCGTAACAACCAGCTCTTCAATTTTTACTGCTGAAAGTGAAGCCTCAATCCATGGACGCAAGCCTGTGACTCTCCCACCTGAGATTCCCATTTTGAAGTGGGTCAACTCAATTCACAAGGCAGGAAGGTCCTGAAAGCCTTGCTCTTCAAATGAAAATGGTGTGTTTAAGAATGTAGGGACTTTGACCCAATGGCACCTAGGCTTTCTATTCCCCTTCAGAGCCTGAAGGAAACTGCGGCCTCCCAGGGACGCTAACACATGGCTAAGCTGACAGCTGATGTCCCCTGGGTTGCTGTGGCTATTTATCCTCAGGGCCAGTTTTTCAGAGCTCAAAGTGACGTGTTCACTCCTCTGGCTGGCAGAAGTCAAAATACTAGGCTTCTGCACATGGCCTAGATGCTTGGTCTGCCACGTGGAAAACTACAGACTGACAGAGTAAAGACACTTATTGCTGGGTCTTAAATGTGGAAACACACTGTGGAGCTATCGACCCATCTGGGCCCCTCATGGAATTACCCATGTACCTGGTCTCTGCTGACGGAGCCTGACACCATGATTCTGATGCAGAGGCTGGGGCTGTGTGCCAGGCTCATGACTCCTGCTAGAAGCAGAAGCATTACTTCCACAGTCAGGGAGTCTCATCACAAGGGACTTTTTCCTGCCTGCTCTTGCTACATTGATCAGGCCTCGAGCCCGTCTTGTGGTAATGGGTGTGCCTCAACACAGTCCACACTTCAGCTTATAGACCTACTGATCTGGCCACACCACTGTGACCCTAAACACTCACACAGTCATGAGCTTGGCTGGCTGGACCTTTTTCAGTCTCACAATGGAATGTCCTTTATCAAAAGCTACTCCCAGTGTACTGTTTGTCTGATTCAGCATCCCACATGTCTTTCTGTACACAAATCTCCAAGAGACTCTTTAGTCACTAAAGCAGCTGTCCGCAGAAAGGAATGAGTTCCTACCTGCATCATGATCAGGACGAAAGAGGCAAGGGATAATTAGACTAGTTATATAGACCAATCCTGAAAATTTAGGACCCTGTTTTAACCATCCCTAAGGATGATACATCATCGTTTCCCTGACCAGTATGAAGGAGACAGTCACAGAGTGCCTAGGGGATTAATTATTAATAATTATTAATTATAAAGTCTGATTATATTTTCTAAAAATGTCTTTGCCTGCTTATAGCTGACCTTTCTGGATGAAAAGTCTAAGTGAAGATAAAAAATGCTGGGGAAAGGAAAATGAAGTCACAGCCTCTGGAGTGGTACCAACAGATTTTGTGGCAGTGGAGGAAGAGCAAAAATCCAGGCATCTGAGGAGGGAACACCGTACAGCTTAGGACGCAGGAGGAATGGAGTAGCATTAATGATATCTGCCTTTCGCAACTGCCCTGGTTGTTCTTCCAGAAGAAATACTAGGTACAGTATTCAAGAACACTACTTATACCATGGAGATGCAGAATCTGCCATTTTTCAGCAGATATGAGAAAATGGGCTGACCCTAAATTCCGTAGGTCCCATGCAGAACCCCTCTGGACATCAAAGACCAGACACAGTTAGCGGAACTGGGAACTCTAAAGCTTATAGCTGGCGAGAGACCCATGTTGGAGTCTACCTTCCCCTTGGCTGATGTACGTCCCGTTAGGCGACCTCAACAACTGTAAATGCTTCTCTTCCAGGGTCACCCTATGTGCCTTTCAGACTGTATTTAAGTGAAAGCCAGGCTTTCACTTGCCTGCTCAGGAAAATGTGGTGAATTGCAGATTAGGGCTGGTCATGAAGGACTTAAAGATTCCATGCTTCACGAAGTTCGTTAACTGTTATAGGAAACAAATCAAATAGATTAATCTGAGTGGCTGGTGGAGAGGCGTTCTCATGGGGACATTGCCAGAATCTGCTGTGTGAGGTGAATGTGTTGGAAGGCCAATCTCCCTGGTATTTCCACAAGCCTCAGAGCATCTTTTCAAGGATACCTGAGTAGCAGACAGCCTTGGAAGCTGGAGATAATGTAGCCCTTCAAGGTCAGAGGGCAGATTAGAGTCTGACCAGAATAAAATAGAGAACGTCTCCCTCCTCAGAAATATGCAGGGATAGTAAAGACTCTCTTCTTTCCTCAGAAGAGATTTACTAAGTTCCAGCTCATAGGCTATCTCCCAAGGTGTAAGGTTTGAGCAGGCTTACTAATAGCCCCCTTCTAAGACTGGGGGTTTTTGACAGGTAGAAAGAGTTTCTAAACATCACTGTCCTCACCTTGGCATGATCAGTGCTGTCCAATTTTTAAGGCCTGTTCAATTACATTGGTTGCACACAGCTATCCAGGATAATCTCCCCTTTCAAGGTACCTACCTGAATTGTATTTGTAAAATCCATTTTGTCATGGAAGATAACACCTTACAGGTTCCAGAGATAAGGATGCAGACATCTTTCATATTATTGAAAAGATGGCATTAAAATAACTACTCGAACATCAAAAGCAAGTAAAATCTTATGCAATCTTGCCTCTTTTCTTCTTGAGTTTTCCCAAAATAGAGTTGCTTCCAAGGTCCACAGTTTCTAGAAAATAACAGGTGATGGTGAAAAAAATGAAAATAAATTAATTAAAGTTACAGAATCTGGGACGATTCATACTATGGAGGCTTGAGTTTATAAAGATATTTGGATTATCATTTCTCTCTCTACTAAAGGAGCTAAAAACCTACTGAAAAGTAGAAGTCAGAATGGGCCCCAGGACTTTGTTATTTCTCAAAGGAGCTTCGAAAAACACTCTTAAACACCTATATTTTCAGTATAGTCATGGATAGGAATAGGTATCCCATCATGGTCACGGTTAGGAATTTTTGTGAGAATTAAATAAGATCTTACATGGAAAAGTTTGTAGGAAAACACAATATGAATTAGTGATAGGCTGCAGGACATTCATCAAAAATATACGCTAGGTTAAGAGTAGTTGATCTAAAATTTTTCATCTAGTAAATTAAGTGGAAGGAACACTTGTCTCTTGAGGCCTTTCTAAGGTTGTGACAAAATGACGCTGTGATCTACGAGCAGATCAACTATAATCAACAGGGTCCATCCTTTAACTCTGAGGTTTTAATAATATCTTGACCCCCTGCTAGTCCAAAATGGTCAGGTGGAGTACATGCAGAGAACAGGATTATAAGATGGACTGGACCACGTGCCACAACCACACCGGGGGTCTGTGGTACCAGTGAATCCATGCTCATCCCCTGACCCTCACACAGCCTTAGCTGTTGTGTCACATGCTCGACTACTTTCAGTCCTTGCTTCAGTACATTCTGGAATGTCTTTAGAGAAGCTCATAACATTGGAATAGTTCTCATTCCCACCTACTGGTCGCTCTGTTCCTGGAATAAAATTGTAGTTTATGAAGGCATTTTATTTGCCCCAATGATCCTCTTTTCTATAATTTTGTGAATCCCCATTTTCACTTCTTCCTCTAAAATCTTTTATTTGATCCTCCCTATATCTTTCCCTTTAAGTTTCCCTTTTTTCTTCTCTTGTCTTTTTCTCTTTATGAGAACTTGGTTTCTGTTTTTATAATTTTTGAGTCATAATTACCTTGTCCATCACAGGGTAGAGGGCTAGAAGGAAGCTCTTCTGATTCTCCTTCTCTATCCGTTTGGAGAGCTTCTATTCCAACAGACACTAAAGAGAAACAAGAAAATTACTGTCCATGGATCCTGAGACAGTGAAGGGGAAGAGTTCCTGGGGCTCTAATGCTACACATCTATACTCTGAGCTAAGATGAACTGTTTCCTCGGAAAAATATACCTGCTTCAATAATCAACCCGAGGTCCTACAGAGCCATGCTTTCCCCTTCTTTTGCACCTCATTCTGCTTCCTCTATTTCTACTTTTCTACTTGCAGCCCACAGAATAAAATAAAAAGATCTTACTCTTCTAGGATCAAAGTGCTTGTTCCTTGAAAATTACAACAAGTAACTACCAGGATCACTTTTAAACTCATCTCAATTGGCCAATGAATACTTACATCATTAACCACATTTAAACAAGCCAATCAATGGCAGCCTTACACTTCTGAAAATCAGACAATCAGCAAAAGCTACACTCCAATAAGCCTGTTTCCATGGTTAAATGCTAACCTACTCATAATAACATGTTTTTGAAAGTTGCAGTGACCTGAACCACATACTTCTCAAAACTCTATCTAAATTAGTAGTTTCCATTTTTAAAGATATTAGGTCCAATAAGTATAGTGCCTCCTCCCACCATGTGCCTTGCTAAATAAACAATAAAAATCTCTATTAGCTTCAGCTATTCCTTCAAAATGGAGTGCCCACAAAGGTAATCTTGAAGATTCTTGCATAGAGGTGCCCTGTGAGATCCTTGGATCAACAAGTATAAATCCCAGCTTCTTGTGCTGAACTCAGATTGTCTTCCTGATCCACTGCCAACTAAATTTGCCTCAACAACAACATAAGCTCTGATTTATTTCATCAGCTTTTATATCTGAATTTACCTTATTTAAATATGTATATACTGTTAGATACAAAGTTGTTAGATGCTTGGTTTGGACGTATAGCATTTAGCAAATATTCTGTTAATGTGCTTATTCTTTCACTACTTCATTTACTCTCATTCTCTTTTGTCTGTTTTTTAAAGTCTTGTGTGATGTGTGTTTGTTTGTTCCTGATTTTTCTGTGCTTCTTGAATGTTAGAAGAAAGTGATCCACAGCAAGAGGATTCAGGCATAGACCTCATAAGTCTCCTGTCCAAGTCAGCTCCAAAGACTAATTAATGGGTCCATTAGATAGTAGCACATTGTGCAAAGGCATTCGGTCACACTTTGTGGTGAGTCCCTCACCAAAACCTTCATAAAGAAACCTGACATCTTGTCAACTTGTGAAAGAAAATCACGTTGTTAGGTACATCATCCGATGTCAACTATTACTATGGAATTGATCATATGTCCACATTTTAGTCTCTGCTGCGTGGATGAAACCCAGTACTCCGTTCACACCCAGGACACTATCACGCTTACGACTGAATGTTCTGTCCTCTTTACTGTTTGTCATGGACTTATTTGGAACAAAGGTACGGTCTACCCGGGCAGAATTCTACTTCCTCTTTTTACTCTCAGTATGATTCTACCTTTTGCACTTCTCTTAATAAGTGGCCAAATTTCGCAAAAGATGACTTTAGGTTGCAATGGGGAACTTTTGACACATCAAAAGGGAAGAATATGTTTCATAGAATTTTTATTAAAAGAGAGAGGAAAATATCTAAACATTACCATTTCTCAACCAGTAACTTACTTTTAGACCATTATTTAACACTTTCTTTCTTAAAAAAACAAACAAACAAACAAAAACCCTACCTATTTAACAGGTAGGGATGTATTCTTCAAGTGAAACTAGCAGATTAAATGTGCCACAGAACTAGTTTCAGAATTTCTGAAAAAGTTTTTGTACATGATCAATTTATAGTTGATTTGAACATAAGTATACCTGCACTATGCATAATTCAAGATCTGCAGGCAATAAATAAAAGAGGTATACTTGTTTTTCTTGTAGTGCCTAACCCAATTACTACATTCTCTCTAAAACCAAACCTTTTCTTAAATGCATTTATGCTCAGCTTTGTTTGATGTTCCAGCTGATAAGGATAGTCTATATTATTTGCTAGGAGACATCAATGGCTCATCTGAACAATTATGTCCTAGAGATTTACTTAAACCTCTTTGTGGTAGGCAAAATTCTAAGTTGACCCTTTAAGAATTCCTTTCTTAACCTTGGGGAACATGAATATCATGAGATATTACCCCCATCTTTACATTATGTTGTAATATAGACAACATAGGTTAAGCAAAATAGATTATCAAAAGAGATAACCAATACTGGTAAGGATGTGGAGAAAAGGGAACCTTCGAGAGCTCAATGTAAATTGGTAGAGTCACTGTAGAAAAGAGTAAGGAGCTTTCTCAAAAAATTAAAAATAGAAATACCATATGACACAATGATTCTACTTCTGGGTATATATTCAAAGAAAACAACATAACTATGTCAAGGGGATATCAAACCCCTCATATTTATTGCAGCATTGTTTACAATAGCAGCCAAGACATGGAAACAACCTAAATGTCCATCAACAGATGAATGAACAGACAATATGTGTATATAATTGTGGTGATTTCACAATATATGTAAGTCGTGTCATTATGCTGTACATCTTAATCTTATACATTGCTATATGTGAATTACATCTAAATAATTAAAGAAAAATAGGATTGTTCTAGTTGGTCTCTTTCAACTGCATGAATTCTTTGAATGTGGAATTTTTTTTTCAGGTTATAACAAAAGAAGAAACCAGATTCAAAAATGGTTGAGAAGGATTGAGAAAACTGCTAAAAGCTATTTCTGGATTGAAGATATGGGGCTACGTATCAAAGAAAGTGAGTGGCCCCTAGGAGCTAAGAACAATCCCTATTACAGCCATCAGCAACAAAACTGAGACTTCAGTCCTACAAAGACAGGGAACTGGATTCTGTTAACAATTTGGATAAATCTCTCCAGAGCTTCCAAATAAGAGTGAAGCCTGGTTGGCATCTTGATTTCAGTCATGTGAGATCCTGAGCAGAGAACTGTGTTGAACTTGTCCAGATTTGCAACCCGCAGAACTGTGACATAATACATTATGGTGCTTTGTTATGAAGCAATAAAAAGCTAAAACATTCTTATTTCCAATCTTAAATATGTCCTAAGGGATATAAAATTCATTCATACATTCTCTCTAATCCAGTACATAGGTCACATACCCTTATACTCTATAAATCTAGAGAATTCTTGGTATCTGCCTAATTTTTTTAAGTCTCTCTTTCTTCCTCTCTTGTATTCATCTCTTTATGAGAACTTGGTTTCTGTTTTTATAACTTTTCAGTCATAATTACCTTGTCCATCACAGGATAGTAGGCTAGAAGGAAGCTTCTCCGATTCTCCTTCTCTCTCCCTTTGGAGAGCTTCTACTTCACCAGACACTAAAGAGAAACAAGAAAATTACTGTCCGTGGATCCTGAGACAGTGAAGGGGAAGAGTTCCTGGGGCTCTCATGCTGCATATCTATACTCTGAGCCGAGATGAACTGCTTCCTCGGAAAAAATACCCTATCCAATAATCGACCTGAGGTGCTACAGAGCCATCTTTTGCACATCATTCTGCTTCCTTTATTTTTTTTTTACTATATGTAGTCCAAAGAATAAAATTAAAAGATTGTATTCTTCTAGATTCAAACTACCTATTCTTTGAAAATTGCAACAAGAAACTACCAGGATCACTTTAAAACTCATTCCAAATGGCCAACAACTACTAACATCATTAACTATATTTAAACAAGCTGATCAGTGACAGCCTTACACTTCTCAAAATGGGCCAATCGGCAACAGCCACACTCCAGAAACCTGTGTCTATGATTAATGCTAACTTATTCATAATCTCTTCTGTATCTGAAAGACTGCTGTCCCTGAGTCACATGTTTCCCAAAAAGAAAAGGATACATTTGATAGTATTTCTATGAAAGAAGAGAAAAATGCCAAAATTTGCCAATTCCCAGCCATTACTTAACTCTTTATGAACAAACAAACAAACAAACAACAGAAAACCCTCTTTATATTTAGTGGATTGGGATCTATTCTGCAAATGAAACTATACGATTAAAGGACTAATCTTAGAAATCCTGGAAAATTCTTTTTCACATGATCAATTTATAAATAGTGTGAACAGTAGAACATCTAGACTATTCATGATTCAAGATCTATAGGCAATAAACAAGACACACAGGAAGCTCACCCTGAGATAACCAGGAAGACCAAGGAGGCTCAAGTATCTCCTATTGGGATGTCCCTGCCCCTAGACCTTTTTCGTTTTGGTTCACCTGATCTGGAGGACAACATGGTTGCTGTCACTATCATCACATCCTTTCCACTTGATCTACACATTTCTTCTGTAGGGGTATGTGAAGGAAATCAGGATAGGAGAAGAGAAGAAAAGAGGTGAAAAACATAAAAATAAAGATTCCATTCATGAAGTGGGAATTGAAATCACAATTACCTTCTCTGTCGCATAGTGCTGGGCTGGCCACCTCGTCTCGTTCTTTTTCAGTGATCATTTGGGGAGTTTCAGGATCACACAACACTGAAGAGAAACAAGGGAATGAGCTGAGCCAGGCTGTCCAAAGCACAGGTGAGCTGTCCTTTGGGAAATGGACATCTGCTCCAAGGACGTCACCTCATATCTGACCA